>NC_063449.1:28504459-28852781 GCF_020379485.1 Brassica napus
ATGCCTTCTCTGGTCCCGGCTCTGGACTTATCAGAAGTGGCTTGGGAGCTTATGGGGAGAAGATTTTCGGATCCAGCTCTGAGTATGTGCAGAGCAACGTAAGTCAAACCCTGTGTCTCTAGCTTGTTTCTTTCACATGATTGGCGTTTCATTTGTTTTAACTGAAGTGTGATATAAACAGATAACTCGTTACTTCTCCGATCCTCAATACTATTTTCAAGTGAATGACCAGTATGTGAGGAACAAGTTGAAGGTTGTTCTGCTTCCTTTCCTTCATAGGGTAAGAGGAAGGCTTACTTTGTTTTGCTGTACTCTTTCTTTTCTTTTTTTGTTCTGTCTCATATCAGTTTTGCTGAAACATCAGGGACACTGGACTAGAATCTCAGAGCCAGTTGGGGGTAGGCTTTCATACAAGCCCCCGATATATGATATTAATGCACCAGACTTATACATTCCGCTTATGGCATTCGGCACATACGTTGTTCTTGCTGGTTTGTCTCTAGGACTCTATGGGAAGTAAGTTCTTTATCTATTCGTTTATATGTCTTTTAGACTGCATTTTTGTTTTCAATATTTTTGATTCTTGTCGTGATTCTGGATTCTCTAGGTTTTCTCCGGAAGCTCTGAACTGGCTTTTTGTGAAAGGAATGGTTGGCTGGTTCTTGCAAGTCATGCTGCTGAAGATAACATTGCTTTCATTGGGTAGCGGCGAAGCACCCCTCTTGGATATCGTGGCGTATGCTGGCTATACTTTCACGGGTCTCTGCTTAGCTGTTCTTGGCAAGATCATCTGGGGATACTCTTACTATGCTCTCCTTCCGTGGACCTGCTTGTGCAGCGGGGTCTTCCTAGTGAAGACGATGAAGCGAGTTCTCTATGCGGAAGCTAGGAGTTCTGACTCGAGCAGGCATCACTACCTCTTGATCTTTGTAGCGTTAGCTCAGTTTCCTCTTTTGATCTGGCTTGGTAACATTAGTGTCAATTGGCTCTTTTGAATTGCATTATGTTTAAGATGTTGTGAAAAGAAACACCTCTGATGTTATGTTAGCAGAATTTAAGTTTTTATTTATTTCTTGGTTTAGACTTTTGTCAAACATAAATATATGATGAAAGAAAAGTGTTATCTCGAGTACACATCTCTTTTTTATCGTTTGTTTTGAATGTCAGTTTCTTGACTACATTTTCTACCATTATTATTTAAAAGCATAAAAGGACATGAACTTAACTCTGGTGATCATGCTTTCTTTTAGAAACTGCTTCCCATGTGGATGTTCTCTACTTTAAGCCCTCTTCCTGCATTGCATTGGTGCATTGTGATTTTGGCTTCTGTACTCCTTGGCAGATTGTAACATTCTTAGGACATTGCAGACAGTTATTAGAAAGGCTTCCTCTGATCTGCTTGGAGATTCTCTGAAACTCCACAGGAAGTGTACCTGTGAGATAGTTGTTCTCCAAGTACAAGCTTCTCCATGAATTCTCAAGTCTTTTCCCATAGATCCTTGGAATATCTCCTGAGAACATGTTGCTCCGTAGATTGATGTCCTTCAAGTTTCCATAAGTAGCCAGGTTCAGTGGAAGGGGGCCCTGTAAATGGTTTCCTTCAGCGTCGAGGATGCGCAGGTGTGTTTCCATGCCTATAACCTGAATAACCTCTATGGATATGAACTGGTTAAAAGACACATTGATGCGTGAAATCTCTGGAAACGTTAAGATCTCATGGCCGATGGTGCCTGAGAATCTGTTCTGGCTCAAGTCTAATGACACAAGATGTTTTAGCCTATGCAAAGGTGATATACGTCCTGCAAGGCTGTTGTAACAGAGAGATAGAGTTCTGAGACTCGTGGGAAGCTTAGGAAGCATTCCGAAAAGATGGTTGTTACCGAGTTCTAACACTTGTAGCTTCCACAAGCCGTTGAGAGCAGGTATTCTTCCGTCTATATGGTTGTTTGATAGGATCAGGTGAGTCAAACTTCTCAAGCCTGAGATCCTGGGAGGTATCTCACCAGCGATACTGTTCTTGGACAGGTCTATGGTCTTGAGCTCCTTGAGCTTGGTGATTCCAGGGGTTATATCTCCGGTGAAGAAGTTTCCGGAGAGAGAGAGCTTGGTGAGTTTCCTGAGCTGGAACACAGTTTCTGGTATTGGACCGCGGAACCTGTTGTTGTCGAGGCTAAGTACAGTGAGCTCGGTGAGGTTCCCTATTGCCTCAGAGAGGAAACCGTCATAACCATCATCGTCAAGGTCGATCTCCGTGACTCGGCTGGTCGTGTTCTCAAGAGTGAAAGAACACATGACTCCCAAGAACGTCCCTGAGCCTTCACAGGGGTCTTCAGAGAAGTCCCATGTGCTGAGGTAAGAGGATGGGGAGATGGAACTTGGATCAATGCTGCGTATGATAGACTCTAGAGCTTGAATGTCAGATCGAAGAGTGGCTGAGAGAACTGATGAAGGGACAACAAGTAGTAAGAACAAGGACATGAGTAGTAAGGAAGATGAAGCCATTGTTATGGTTCTTCTTTAGCATGAATGAATGATGTGGAACCTTTTCCTTTTAAGAGAGTGTTCTTGTAAGAAGAATGTCGTCGTGTTGAACCTACGTGGGACCTAACATGCTTCAAAGGGTTTTGGGTACGTTGTTGGTGAGATTCACATCTTTGTTGTGATATTAATAATTTACATCAAACCAAATATTGACCGACCTCAAAAATTACTTTGAGATAATCACAAAAGCTATCTTGAAATTTAAACCATTATCATCAAAATGCATCATATTTTGATCAGTACTATTAAATTAGTAACATGTCCAGTTTTTTTTTTTGGTAAAAAAAACATGTCCAGTTGATAAATGTTGTGTCCAATTCATAAATTTAACAATACATACCTTTTTAATATAACTGCAACAAAATATATATTGTTATAAAAGAGATGCTGTGAAAGCTTATTATTACTCATGACCAGAGGTCTATATTTATACAAGTATTAGACCGTCTTATTTAGACCGTCATAAGAGAAAAGGAAATCCTATTCCTAATAGGAATAGGAAATAGTACTTATCCTAAATACATATGGAAAAGAATAAACATCAAGTATAGATAAATGTAAACTCTCATTCGCCCAAATCATTAGCGAATGAGCCGGATGGATAGCTGATGGGCCGGACGGTTTGGGCCTGATATGGGTCGATCACCACTTGGTTTATAACACTCCCCCTTGATCGACACATCCACTTTAGGGCTTGTAACATGCTTAATGTTGCCTCATTAAAACCTTTCCAGGAAAACCCAGTGGGACAAAACCATGGATAAGGAAAAAGAGTACAACACATGAACTCCCCCTGACTTGTACCCCCGTGTATGTTCTTCAAGTTGGCGTATGGACAATTTGATAGTTTAGCTTCATGGGCGCCAAGTCTTGAACTGGTCCTTTAATTGGCACGTCCCAAACTGATAGATAAATTTCATGGACGTGTGGTTGGTGTAGACATGGTGAAAAAAGTCGGCTGACATATCATATGATTGAACTTGTAGTCCTTTGAGCTTTTTGAACGTTGATGTAGGAATAGCTCTTGCCGAATTGTAACTTGAGTTATCTTGTAACTCTCATATCTTCTGGAACTTCATTAAGACATGGTCAAGACGTGCATCTTTGCAGCTGACCACTCTATGTCCTGGTCGGACGGATGGCACTCGACCAGTACTCTGATGGACCTCTAATCTGCGATCAAACTTTACTCGCAAGTCCTCTCATGTCCCACGGATCCTATAGTCACATGGCTTTGCCACACCGTGGACACTTTAATATATATTGAATCATCGACCCAAACACATATGAATCACTTGGCTTCTCACGGACATGCCTTCGTCCATTCGGACATACATCACCCGTATGTGCTAATGGCTTATCCATTATAGCTGATCTTTCTTCATTGGTCGATCCATGTTGAGTTATAGACCTTGTCTATACTCGTCCATACCCCCATGAGTGTCTAAGGTCATATCATTAATAATCATTGCTGCAATGAGTTTTATAATCTCATCAAACTATGGATCTGCAGTCAAATACACTCAAGGACCTTTATAAATGGTTATCGATCTTTCTTGCCTTCAGCAATGCCATATCTATTTGACCTCGACCAGACATACTTCTGGTCACTCTCTTGGACCATTATGGTTTCCTTTTATCCACTGATTTAAACATAATGGCTTTTGCTTACATTGCAGTCCCATACTATAATCTTATTACTTGAAAAACATCGCAGTCCACACATTCTTTGGTGGCATCTCATGACCTACTTGCAGATGCTGATTTATTATAAACACAAGGGATTTCTTTATCGAACTCCTTCACTAAGTTTTACTTAGTCTTATCATATTCAATGCAGCTGCTTTTGCTTCAGTCCATGAACAGCTTAGGAACAATGATGTTCTTTGAGAACTTCTTTTCTCATCTTTCTGGTACCTTTATTTTCTTTATCCAGTGATCAATATACTGCTTACTACATCATTATTTCTTTTGTTTCCAGACTTCATCAATTTCGAGTTTGTGTAGTAGCATCCACCACATAGGAGCATATTTCCTTATAATCTGTTCCTTTGGTCTCTATGAGTATCTTTGTGTAACAAGCCATTCTTTGAATGCTGTAAGTAGTAATGTGAACGACCTCTTGACTACTTAGTCACGTTCCACATCTCACGATTTTCTTTCCCTCACAAGACCCATTTATCCACTGGTCTATATCATCATATGGCGTTTCAATATATTTGGCCAATACACCCATCTCTTCTTTAAACTCTTTAAACCTCACGTTTTCTTTTAATCTGATCTTTATTCTTTATGAGTACTCTTACGTGGGTTCATGATCCTCGCTTTATATCTTTAAACTCAAGTGCTACTTTCTTTTATGAGCTCTCTTATATGTAAATCAATCAAGAAATCATCAAGCAAATCAAACATGATAACTAAAAACAACTCTTATTATTGCTATAAAATTGTAACTGACAAGCAAATCAAAGCAAAACATAAAACATAAAATCAGAATGTCGAAATCTCGTTTCTTTAGTCAATGTATAAGCCGACCTCACAATCCATATATTTCCACACGGCTTCCTTGGATTCCTCCTTATCATTTTTAGCCTCATTGGCTTCAGGAGGTCTCATCTCACTGTTTCGTTGCTCAATGTATCTTTTCTGAAGTTTTTCAAATCTGTTAATGGTATCTATAACTTTCTGCTCTCTTTGCTCAGTTGCCAATAGGCATGACAATAGGTCATTATAGGTGGTGAAACCCTTAGCCTTATGTGATAACAACAAATCTTTTGGATGGAATGTGGAATAGGTTTTATATAGTAAATCCTCATTTGTTACCACTTTACCACATAGTTCAAGACTATAGGCGATTTTCATCAGAGCAGAATTATATTCGTCCACGGATTCAAAATCCTGGAACCTAAGAATCTTCCATTCATTCATGATTTTTCGCCATAATGCCATTGAGTATCTGAAATTTAGTTTTGTCCAAAGGTCACAAGGATCCTCAATATTTAAGTACTGATCTCTCAGATCCTCAGTGAGATGATAGCGCATAATTGTTATGGCTCTATGCTTTCCACTTTCAATTGCATTATTGCCATCAATGATACATTTCCCGAGTCCTCTAGACTTCAGGGCAACTAAAGTGTTCATTACTCATTCTAGATAATTATCTCCAGAGAGATTTAGGGCAGCATAATCCGAAGGCTCAAATTTCGACATCTGAAACATATTATTAATCAGTTCAAGATGCAACCGAGTCAATAAAATCAATGCATACGGTTTCACAAGCCTCTCGACCAAACAATTAACTACTCGACCATGGTGCGAGAAAAACAAGTATGCGAGGTCTATATGATGCTTTAGGCCACACAGCTTTATAAAATTGTGATGCAACAACCCTAGAGGTCGGATTTTATATCTGAATGCAATTAACGCATCAATCATAACAACAATCATATTCAGGCCGATTTTTAATCAATGTGAGACCAGGTCAATAATTCTTATGTTTTACTTTTCTTAAAACATTTAGTATGATCAAGCAATCAAAATAATACTGCAAGTATCACCATATCATATTAGGGTTTCAAGGCCCATTTTTTCGGTTTGATTTTATCAATATCAAGCTTTACAAAAGAATTAAGTCAGATCAATCAGTCAATTTTAGCAATTCTCTAGCAATCCTAACAGTAAAAGGAAATTTTCCAGCAAGTGGAAAGGAAATTTCAGAAAAAAGGAAATTTTCTACTTTTAGCAAAAAGAAAATTCACAATTCTGGACAGATTATGGTTTTAATCAAAACTAGCAATTTTCCTAATCAGTCATTCGATATTCAAACAATTAATCACAATATGAAAACTTTTTTATCAATCGATTTATGCAAAAAGGAAAATTAGGGTTTTCAGCAATTTAACAATTTTAAGATCAAATTTGATTCTAAACAGTTCTATTTACTCAAACAATCATCAAAGATAATTCAAGGTTTTAATCTAGCAACCTAAACCACAGATACATCAAAATCAATCAATCAAAACAGTCGGATCAATTTAGGTTTTTGATATTTCAGATTTTCAAAACATCATAAAGGAAACGGATCATATAATTTAGATTTATGGTTTCAATGCCCTTACTGATCAATCAATGTTCTAGAAACCCTAACAGCCATTGATCTATCAACTTAACAGGAAAACAATCTAACCAAAACTTAGTTCCATATGTTAGGGTTTCTATTATCCTAGATTAGGGTTCTTCAAATTTTAATGGTTCAGATCTTTATCAATCAACCAAATTCAGTGTAGGTTCTTTTAAGTTTCGAGTTTTACCTTCAGAAACTTATGGAGTTTAGATTTGGACCACCAAAGAGAGAAGGAGGCTGCGAGCTGATCGTTCTTCGAGTCGGTTGCGGACAGACTGCTTGCTTGGTCGGATCACGAACATGGAAGAAGGAGAACGTCTGGTTTACTTGATCACGTCTAGAAAGAGCCAACTTTAAGAGAGAGAGAGAGAGCTCGGATTTGGGTTAGGAAAACGATTAGGGTTCCAAAGCAAATCGGCGACGTGTACTGTAGCAGAGCGTGACGGCGCGTCAGTGATCGGATCGACAAGCGATTTGCAGCGTCTGATTCGTCTCGGCGAGAGATTCAATTTGATATATTGCTCGTCTGGGTCCTCACGGTTTGGGAGAACGATCTCTTTGAAGTTCCGCCGGAATTAGGGTTTTGTGATATTCAGCTGAGTTTAAGGAATTTCGTGGGGGCTTAGGGTTAGAGGCTATTGTGCTTATAACGTGTTATAAAAGAGATGCTGTGAAAATTTATTATTACTCATGACCAGAGGTCAAGTATTAGACCGTCTTATTTAGACCATCATAAGAGGAAAAGGAAATTCTATTCGTAATAGAAATAGGAAATAGTACTTATCTTAAATACATATGGAAAAGAATAAACATCAAGTATAGATAAATGTAAACTTTCATTCGCCTAAGTCATTGGCGAATGGGCTGGATGGATAGCTGATGGGCCGGACGGTTTAGGCCTGATATGGGTCGATCACCACTTGGTTTATAACATATATATATATATATATTTTATGAAACCACCACTTGCTTAATAGTAGGCAATCACTTTTTGTAACTGTTTCCATATATCTTATTTTTTAATGTAACCACCAATGTTTATTGTTCAAATCCCAGCAATTTTTTCGATGATGTTCATGTATTTCACCGAACTTGCTCTTATTTTTTACCGAACTTGCTTTTCTTTTCATGTGGAAATAATATCCTCATCATCCTCATTCTTTCGGGAGAGACTTTCATGGGTATTAGATTGAGCTTTTCTTATGAAAATTGAATCAAGAGATGTTGGGCTTTCTTCAAATGTGTTTGCATGTATCGGGAAGAGGTCCTTGGTGCCTCTGTGGAAGTATATTGTAAGATTGCTTTGCTGAAGTCCGGTGGTGGCGCTGCGACGGTACGTGAGAAGAAGGGCACCGCTTGCGTCTTCTTTTTTTTTTTTTTGCACAAAAAAATGTTTTGTTGTTGTCATTGGATGACAAATTAGGTTTGGGCTTTTATCTTTGAAGGTGTATTTGATGATATAGGGCTTCGTTAAAATGTCTAAATGCTTCTACTGCTAGGTAGGCCTGAGACTTTTATCCGAGATCCGGATTCGATCCGAATCAACCGGGTCCGATCCGAAAATCCGGATATCCAGAGGGGCCGAATCCGGATCCGGATAGTAAAATGTTGGATCCGTCAAAGTCGGATCCGGATCCGGATATCCTAATTCTTTAGTCCGGATATCCGGATCCGTAAGTTTTATTAATAAATATTTCAAAAATAGTAATACTTATATATAAAAATTAATTTTATTTAATATATTTTCATTTTTATAATAGTATATATATATTTTATGTAAATTTTGTAATATTATACATAGAAATAATTAAAAACATTATATATGTTTTTATTTTTAAATTATTGTTAATATTTTATATATATTAATATGATTTTTTATTTATATTAAGGATCCAAATCCGGATCCGGATATCCGCCGGATATTACAATTTTTACAAGGATATCCGACACCCGGATATCCGAGAACCCCGGATCCGGATAAGGATAGTAAAATTATGGATCCGCCGGATAAGGATCCAGATCCTAATACCTTAAAATTGCCCGGATATCCGATCCGTCCCAGGCCTACTGCTAGGAGCTTTTATTTAAATTTTTTTAATAAAATAAATATACAAACCATTATATATGTATATATAAAAATTATGTTTTATTTTTCACATAATCAATACTATTAAATTTGGAATATGTCGGGTTGATATTAGTTCAATCCAATTAAAATCATACAGCATCTAAATATAACTGTTTCTATTAAAAAGAAGTGGTCACCGATAATTTTTTTTTCCCCAACTTGATGATTTTGATTAATAAAAACGGGCCAAGCCCAGTACAATCGCTCCCACTACAGCCCAACAAACCAAATGGGCAACTCCAATCTCCAAATGGGCCAAGGCCAACGGCCCAACACGAGAAACCCTAGAAATCTAAAGACAGTAGAGACGCCGCCTCGCAGATCCGATTTTTAATGCTTGGACACGTGTTGCCATCCTCCCCGTCGAGGGTACACGTGTCACGAGGCCAACGCGTCTCCACCGCTTTCTAACGCCTCCGGCAATCCAACCATCGGATCCACCGGCCAACTCGAAACTCCATCGCTTCGTCACTCTTCACCTCGAACCATCTTTAGGGATCTTTAGCCGGAGAGAATCAATCGCCGTGGCGAGATCTCATCCACCACCGTTAAACAATTCGACCCAAAGATAAATCCGCGCATGCAACAACACTCTTTCCGTCGGAGCACTTCACTCTCCTCCGACGAAAACTCAACCAACCGAAACAAGAAACAAAACCAGAAAGAAGGGAGCAAAAGATATAAACCTAAACCCTAAATACTAGGGGACGAAGCCGGCGACGCAAGGTTGTGGAAGCCTTCACCCCCGGAAGCTAAAGCTGATGACGCCGAAACTGAAAAAGCTTTCCCGCCGCGGAGACAAAAGACCGGCGGCGACGGATCTGTGAGAGCCTCCGCCTCCTGGATATGTTACTCGAAGCACTAGAATTTTTATCTGAAAAGAACAAGAGCTCCGGCGGTCGGCCGGCGCGTGAGCGTCCTAAGGTAGTAAGAATTCATTTTAGTCACCGATAATTTAGAACATACAATTACAAAAATATGTATTAACTAATAAAAGGTAGTTACGGAGATACAGTTTGGATCATCGACCTACAAACCATATGGTGGACCCTTTAATCTCAAACACAAACTTCTACTTTTAGCACGATCTATTTTTATTGGAATTCATATTGGGCCCATTCATATTTTTTATATACTAAATCACAAGTCACATCATCAATCAAATTTCACCCCGTAATCTCTTACTGTAAAAAAAATTAAAACAAGAAAAATGCTTAGAGAAAATGTACGGTATGAGCAGTTTCTCGATAATAGCCCACGCTCCACGACTCACGATCTTCTTTCTCCATCTAATATCTTTCTTTTTCATACTCTTATATCTTAATTTTAACAAACAGATAAGCGGACTACACTCCTTTAATTTTTAAGATTTTTAAGCCCTATGCACACATCTACCATAAACTCACGATGAACTGTACTCCATCCTTCCTTGCTCTCCATGGCCTCGCTTGCATCATTGTTCTTCTATTTATTATATTCTAAGTTGTTTCAGTTACTATATTATATGTTATACGTGATCATTTTTGCAGAAAACAAATTTAAGATGTCATTGGATTATACTCATGTTTCTCAACTGAAGCTTTCTAAAAATGGAAGATAAAAAGCTTGAACGTTGTCAGATATTCAACTTCTAATTTCCAGGTGAGTTGAGAAAGTAGGTTTACTTTTTACTTTGTGTCAATCATAGTTTCATAGCTTGGTTACATTTCTTTGGATAATATAGCATTATAGATCTCAAACCAGGTTCAGAAGAACTAAAATTCATTTTGAGAAGGAAAATATTTTACACGGCTTGATAATTGATCCTTACTCATCACCCTCATGAAAACTAGAGCTTCAATCGTCGTCTCTCACTTTTGTTTTCTGGTTGGCTAGCTATTTAGTTATTAAGAATATAATTGTTGTATAAATATCAAAACGATATGCAGTTAAAACACACATATTTGTTAGTATCCAAAGTGCGCTGTTCCAACTTTACATCTGAGAGTATGTAGTTTTGTCTTATATGTAGGTGCGGTTTTTGACTTTAGGAAGACTCAATGTGGAAGAAAATATGACGAGAAACAGAGGAAAAAGATAGGTAAAACAAGAGAATGAAACAAAAAAAATACAACTCCTTCACTAAAAGTAAGTCGGGACATCTATTTAACATTTTTAAAACAATTCTTGTATCTATGTTTTAGTATGTGCTTAACCCTCTTTAGTCATTATTACTCCAGTGTGTTGGTGTTCATGATGTGGTTGATATATATATATATATATATATATATATATATATATATATATGTGTGTGTGTGTGTGTGTCGTCTATGCTCTGCAAGTATCTGTTGCTAGGGTTCATCTTCATAAAAGCCGGAAAGATACTGTGAAAAAGGTAATGTCTATAGAAACTCATGAACGCTCAGTAGGAGAATCTCTATAACCTTTTGTTGTACCTAGAACATTTCTAACATATTTTCCAGGCATTAAAACACAATGAGCTCAGGGAAGTTCATGGCTTTCTGCTAAACGGAGCTGCAAAAACCACAAGTGAATGGCATAGCTAATTCACATGATCAGATTTCTTCAGTATATGTAAGTGCCAATTTACATAGACTGCTCAGAGGGCATGTTAATAATAATAAAAAGGTACTTGAAGGAAGAGTAAGACAAATTTAAATCAAGAAAACTTCAAACTAATAGTTGTATGAACAACTTTTAACAACTTTTACTAATATATCTTTTAGTTATATGTATGTATGTATATCTAAAAATTAGTTTTTTAGAAATAAACATAATTACCGTGCGTAACACGGGATCTAACACTAGTTATATATATGAATCACAAGATTATTGTTATAATAACATTGATAACAAAACTTGCATAATTTTGAAACAAAAAATATATCCTCCCTCAGAATCTAGTATTCATTAAAGTTTCAAGAAAAAACGCATATAAAACAGAATTTATTTGAATTATTACAAAAAATTTAATCTGTGTGATGTTTAATTAAAACTATTTTAATGAAAATGGGAAAGTAATGTTTTTAATGATTAGGAAGGTTTAGATCCGTAAGAGCAAAGAACACAATGGCCGATAAATTTATACGAGGTGTTCGAAAAAAAAATTCTACTATGATTTATGTTGATTATGTTCCACCAATTTGACTTTTTGAATTGGTGTCTTATTCAAATTATTATAATTATTGTTGGCAGAAAATAAATAAATACAGCTTCTAATGCAAGACCAAGAATTATATAATATTTAATCAGTATTCCAATTCATTATTAATAGTTTTTATTTTTTGATAGAAACTATTTTTGTCATTGTAAAACTTACATGAAAAATTAGGAAGACATTGTCCAGTAGTATTTTAGATTTGATCTAATTAAAGTTAGTAATCATTTTGACCAATGCCTAAGAAAAGACAACTGAAACATTCAAAAAAATTCTTAAATTAGGAATTCACTATATATAGAAGTTTGCTTTTACATATAAATACGTTAGTTAGTCTAAAACTGCTAAAAAGAAGCAAAAACAAGAACCATTTAAGATCTTATCAAACCATGGCTATCGAAAAGAGAACCATGATTGCCTCCTTCATCGTCGTTATGATGATGGTAATGGTGATCATGACCGAAGTCGAGGCCAGGAACCATGTTTCAGTCAAGCCGCCGCCTCCAAAGAAGAGGTTTATCTTTTTCTAAATCGATGGCTCATAAAGTTTATGAGAAAATAAATGGTTCTTACAATGAGGAGCTTCAAGCATGGTTAAACTAAACTATTATATTATCATTTTTTAGTTGTGGATGGTTTACTTATACAAAAGAATATTTTATATGTGAATGAAATGTATACTAGTTTCATATTGCATAGATGAGATTTTTATTATTGAATCTCTCTAAATATTAACAAAAATGTTCACTTATTTATTCTTTTATAGATATCCTTATTTAATATTACTAAATTTGTGTTATCATGTGAGATTTAGTTACGGAATTGTGGTTCATTTCATTGTAATTTCGGTGATGTATAACAACAACGCGAGGTAGAAGGCTGAAAATTACGGGAAATGGCCTATTATGATCTTAACAAATTTTATCGTGCCTTATACGATCCAAACAAAAATACTCTTGTTAAATACGATTTCAATCTGATTATAATTCAAATAAACTATCTAATTTTTTTAAATATACCTACATTTACATTAACAACGGAAAATAATCAACCGTTAATTCGACTGACTATATCTGACATGGAGATCTTGTACCGCTATTAGTTAAAACTATGTTGCTTTTGTTGTGAATCAAGAGAAAAAGAGAAGCAGTTGTTCTTATTCTTATTCCATACAGAACTATACATATATATAAGAATACAATGCTACGATTTAGAACTTCGTTAAAAACCTTACCAGGAAAACCGAGTGGAAAAAACCATGGTTAAGAGAAAAAGAGTGCAGCGCGTATCTACTCTCCCTGATTAGAACATAACTTGAGATATCTGATAGGACAGAATCCAATGTGATGAATTAACTCCTTCGTCTTAGGCTTGGACCGGTTCATTTCTTTTGGCAGATTCGATACTCCTCGCTGAAACTTGAATATCTTGATGGCCGTAAGACAAAATGACTTCAAACCACTTGGAAATCGAAGCTAACATCCATATATAACTTTAGGAACTGGTCTAGCTGTGGTAAGATTGGAATATCTAGCGATATTTGGAATATCAGACGATATTAGGTATTCTGAGACATCTTGTACATGTCCCACGGAAACATTCATATCTCGCGTTCTATCATGGAGAATGACTTGATTCAAATTGGAGATGAAAGTAGACTCAAATATCTTTCTCTGGACACCAATTTGATATTTTAATTCCGTCTAGAAGGTCTCCTTTGATTGGAAAAATTTTGACCTTCAATTCTGTCTCAAGAATGTAATGTGTTCATGCATTGATTCTTCTTCAAGTATGATTGATCTATCTCATTTTCTCCTGCTTCTTAAATATCGAAAAATACTTTGGAAGATTGATGACATTCCTCTTTAGGTGTGTATCATTAGCGTATTTTTTGTTGCCTCGTTAAAACCTTGACATGGAAAACCCAGTGGAACAAAACCAATGATAAGGAAAAAGAGTACAACCACACGCATCATCATATTCTCCCCCTGAAAGCATCATCTTTGGGAGATGTATTATCATCATACATATCATCCTTTTAGGAATGGATATAAACATATTCTCAATGAATAAACTCATTTGATTTGGAGATAATCTCTTAGACTATTAGGCTTGTAGTCCATAGCCTCTCTTTCACACAAAATGTCATATCTTGGTCTATTTGGAATCCATGCACAAATTTCCTTTTATAGAAAATTTTCAAACATTCACATTATGCATACATATACATACGAGTTATTCTCTTGCTTCTTGTGAAAGTTACAAGTATGACTATCCCTCTTGTTATACGAAATCACATCTTTCAATCATGAAAGAGATGAGTAAATTTCCAATATCATGGTACTTCATGACCAATACTTTTTCTTTCTTTTATATGCTCAATATACTCACGCGGTAATGTTCTCGAGAGCTAGCACTTACTGCTTCTGGCAGTCAAAATCCTTATGGGGTTTACTGCTTCTTACAGTTTATATTCTTTTGGATCTTTCACATAAATTTCATTGTTTCAGTGGCTCTCATGTTGGGATTTATTAAGCCCATGTCCAACTCTATATTATCTGATTAGTACGATATTGTCCACTTTGGGCCTTAGAGGCAAGCCCGCATGGATTTACTTTTAGTTTTCTTCCCAGAAGGCCTCGTACTATCAGAGTTGGACATCTCTTTATATATTAGACACTCCTTGTCTAATTCTCCAATGTGGGACTTGGTTTGTTATCTCACATTCTCCCCCTCAAACTAAGGATCACATTCATCTCGTGTCCCACAACTGACTTCTAAGTTCTTTTGACTTGATCACTGCCACACACACCTCCCAATCCTAACTCGATGGGTCTCGTTCCTACTCGAAGGGTATTTTGGTCTTCTTGCAGATTTCTCGGTAACCGCTCTGATACCAATTGTTGAAATTGTCTGAGCCCATGTCCAACTCTATATTGTCCGATTAGTACGATATTGTCCACTTTGGGCCTTAGGCAAGCCCGCATGGTTTTTATTTTTGGTTTCCTTCCCAAAAGCCCTCGTACTATTAGAGTTGAACATCTCTTTATATATTAGACACTCCTTGTCTAATTCTCCAATGTGGGACTTAGTTTGTTATCTCACATCTCAATTCTTTTTCTTTGTTGCCAGAGTAAAGAAACTTGAAAGTTGATGCTTCCACCACATGATGTGTTTCTTATAGCAATTTCATGTCTTTGTGAGAAGTCTTGTGCAACTACTCTTTTGCATCTCATAACTTTCCATCATCTCATTCATTCTTTCACATAATGACCTATTTATGTGCCACTAGTTTTACACCATTAGGTGTATGGACTACTTGTCCAAATACTCTCTCTTTCCAAGAGATTTAATCTCACATCTATTGCTTATTTCCATCTTGGCCAATCATTTCTTTGTGTACACTTTTTAATAGATGGTGCATGATCCTCATTCTCATCAACTGCTACATTGCATGCATAAGTACTCACGACGTCGATTTGATATCGGTTCATATTGTTCCAGACATGACTATTTGAGATTTATTTATTCTCAGGTACCTAAATTCCTTCTTGTCATGTTTTCTATCTCTTTTCGAGATCCTTGATATTTCATTCCTCGATTCTGCTATTCTCATTCATTCTCCTTTTATTTTCCGAGGATTATTTTATTTGAAACCGATAGGTCTTTCACGCTTCAAGCTCTCTTTAGACTCATTAGCAGTTTGATACTGTCCTTATGGGACATCCATTTTAATTGGAGCATTTACAGCTGGTAATTGTGAATTAATCACTTTCTTAAGGTCACTAAATGAGTCTGGCAACTCATATGTTAATCTTTGTAATAGAATTATTTCTATACTTTCATTTTGGACTTCTATTCTCGATCTTTAGTCTGAGGATCAATGATAATTCATTTCATTTAATTCATTCTCCAGCTGTTTATTTTCTCCCCCTAATGTTGGAAAGACTAACTTTGAGTCTTTAAATAAATTTTAGATTTTATCATCAATGGAGATCATATCCAACATATCCATAACCTCCTTTGAGGTCTTATCTTTTAGCGGTTGTGGTGGAACAAACAACTTATCCAAATTTTCTAGATGTGGATCTTTGGTTCCTGACCCAAAACCAGTTCGATAGGGAGAGTTCTTAATTACTCTTTGGCATTATGCGAATCAATGTTGCTGCATTTTATGTATGAACATTAGCTACTAGATGTTCATCATGTATCCTCACATGCATAAAATAATCATCAAAGGCTTGTGATTCACCAATATTACCAATTAGTCTCGCAAACATCAGGATGCGGATCTATGACAAGGATACATACGACCTTCTTGTCGATGCATTAAATATCAGCATATGGTGGATGATCAGTCCACCAGTGGGTGATCAAACCCACAAACATCTCCTTGTATAGATAGATTTAAAATCTAATTGACTGGTGAAAACCATATTCTTATATTGCCTTGTAAGCAAGCAACAAATAGGAGATCATTCGTAAGAATCTTCTGGTTCTTCAACGAATATCCATATAATTATCTTTCGCATCATTACTAAACCGAGATGGCATAACTGGTTTGCCAAACATTACAATTTCGGTAAACTTCTGGTTTACTATTACATTTATCTCCATTTTCTAATCATTGTGTAGTACAATACAATAGTCCCTTGGGTAATACTTATATTGAAGGTATTCAGCATTTCCCTTTACTTATTCTCTCAATATGAGTTAGATGTAAAATCCCTTGTTTTATTCTATAAAAATGATTCTTCAAGTCTATTTCCAGTGTGAACATACTTCTGGATGTTCCACTTAGTAGGGATATGAGATTCTCTAATTCTTTCCCTCGAGATAATGATACTCCAAGTTCATATACCTGGAATTGAATCCCATTTTATAATCAACAACATACCCAACTTAATGTCATGTGTTATATCTTAGATCTTTTTGATCTTTGAGACTTGGAAAAATATAACGCATTAATGATTTTAAGTTGTGTTCCCATAAGCAAGCATGCATCTGCTCCTCTAGAGCTTCCAATAATCTTGATACCACAAGACATTGTACTCACAATAATTTTCTTTCATCTTTAAATGAATGAATCATATCTCTTCTTTATTACCATCTTTATTTTCTCAACTTTAAGTGAGAGCATGAGTTCTAAAAAAAAAATCTTTAGATTCTGACCTTATTTATATCCACATTCACGTCTACAATCACTTTTATGTCCACTTTCTTGACCAATGTTGATTTTCTTTCTCAATATAAAATGTCAGATTCTCTTAAAGAGAATGATCATAATCAACTAGATGTGATTTTTCATCTTACATCAGTAGCTCATTATTATTATTTTTTTGGTCTCAAGGAGACAAAATATAGTTATACACTTCTTTAATCTCATTTTATCAATCATGTGTCTACTAGACAACATTATTTGTGTGAATAATATATTTTCCAATAAATATGCATCATTAAAAATTTCTTCAAGAAATTTTCTTTTTAAATTTAACATCCAACGTAGTTGAAATTTATTTACAGAATTCAGGTCTTATAATCTTTAGATGCAAATTACATAATAAGATTTAGATAATTATATTCTGATTATTATTATATCTTTCTTTAGATTGTTTTCCAAAACTTGTGGATCTTTTAAAGTCAAACCTTAAATTTAAAATTCTCACAAATACAATGGTAATAATAATAAAACTATTTCAAATTATAGAGATATGTATCATCATAAACTTTTATATGTACTAGTTTCCTCTTTCCATGCTATTTAACAAGGTTTTAATTCAATCAATCACTAAATAAGTTTCATATCACATGTATTAATTTTCATGTAAATTATTTTACCTAATAAATTTTTAATTAACCTAAGCATGAAACATAAAAATACTTATCTCGATAAGGAAGTGGAACGAAATCGAAGATCTGACATAGTGGTCTTTAACACACTTTATGCTTCTCAAGCGATTACTGTCTCTTGTAAAGTTTTCTCCTTTCAGAAAGTATACTAAACGCTGAATTGTTTTAAATTGTGCTCATAAAAACATGGCCATTATGTTAGCAACCATCAATAAATATAAACTTATACACTTATTTTCACGAATTCAATGCAATGAATTATTTTATATAATAGAACACTAAGTAATATATAAGCTTCGCATACATAGGAACATCAAATGGTTTAAACCAATAAACGATGAAATATCAAACCAATAGAATAGTAAAGGCAAACAATAAACTGACTTTATCATAAAATGTCTAGTTCATTAATTCCTTTAAAAGTCTCAATTAACAAATAATACGTCTTCAGGCTAACTAATGTCAATATATAAATTCTTTTGTCAATCATTCTCAGACAGATATATTGACAAATGAAGTAATATAAACAATAGAATATGATGGTTTAAACTTAGCTGGTTTGTAATCGACAGAGACATCGTTGGAGATTTCGTGAAAGATCTATGTTCCACGCACCTTGATCTTGATTAGATAGATTTACTTTGTTTCTTAGCTGCCTAATATCCCATGTAAAATATCTCTGCATGCACAAATAACCAAATGGCAAAAATACCAGTGTAAAATCATAATACATATATATTATTTATAAACATCATTAGGGCCATAGTATTTTATTATGAAGCAGTAATACAATGCTTTAATAAACAACATTATACTATAAATATAACATATGCATACAACGTATGCAATAGCAAATTATAAATCAATCAATTTTAACACATATGCAGAACAATACTATTCGAGAGATTGTTTTATTTATCTTGTTAAACAATGATTTCTAAGTTCTATGTTACGTACAGAAGTTTTGTTTTTTGAATAATATACCATGCTTAAACAAAATAAGATCAGTTTATAAGTATAATATGCTTGATATTATAACTCAATAAAATATTAGTCAGTAAACTATAAAGCAGATCTAAACATAGATGTCAGTTTGTGATGATCAAATTTTTAACTTTTACAAAAATTGATTAATCGTAAACAAACGATGGATACACCGAAAACAATCAATAGAATAACTAAAAAGAAAATTGATTATGTAAACTTAGCTGTTTTATTTTGACTGAGACATGATTGTCGAATAGAAGACATCTAACAAATCCGATGATGCCAACGACGTACGGCTTTAGTTTATTTCTCGATGGTTAGGGTTTTTTTTTTGTTTTTAAGCGGCTAGGGTTAGATCGTGAATTTGGATATTGCTCGGGCGGCTAGAGTTTCGATAACGTGTTTTGAATCAAAAGAAAGAGAGTAGAGGTTGTTCTTATTCTTATTCCATACACAACCATACATATATATATATAAGAATACAATGCTAGGATTTACAACCTCTAGAACACGGGCTTATGGACCTATATAGACATCCACATAATAGTTCATAACAGCTTTAATTTTTTTAAAAGCTAAATTTTGCACTGACGGGCTTGGGGAATTTAAAAGATCATTAAGGCTTTGCGTATGGGAGGGAATGCTTCTTGCATAATCAAGTTAGTGTTGTTTAGGCATCATTACAGATGAATAGAACAATCATATGTTTGATGTATTGCAAAAGGGTCCATGTCGTACCTAAAGATTATCTTCCATCAAGTAAACATGTTTCTGATTTGTGACCTTCACATTTATTTAACTAGGAATGGAACCCCCGCGATTAGAGCTGGCTCAAGTGGTGGGGCCAGCAGGGTGCCGTCCCAGAGCCCATGGACAAAAGGGGTCCATAAAAGTTTTTTCTTTTTATAGCGTTAAATTTTTAGGTTTCAAAGATTATCATTTAGAGGTGTTCAAGTCTACACATGGCCGACTGAAAATGGGTAGCGGTTTTGAGTAAGTTTTTGTAATTTCTCAATTTTAGGCTCTAAAGTTATGTTTCCTTGTTTTGTACACGTTCATAAGAAATTAATTTGGCTATTTGTTAACACGTTTTCATCAAAGATCATTGGACGTTAAGAAGGTCACGAGGAAAACCCATTAGAGTAGGCCTTATAGAATCACAAGTGTTTGTGAATGCATTTGATAACGTGTTTTGTCTTTCTTAATATGTTTTTGTTTCTTAGATACAATTCAACTTATATTTACTTATCTTTCTCAGCTTTGCTTTTTTCTTTTGGACTTTCAGATTCCTATTCCTGAGTGTTATATTTCTTTTTATTTGAATTGTTTATTTAATCACACAAAAGGTGCTTCAAATAGATTTGTGACAAGCTTAAGTGCTGATTAATTCGGGTTTGATCGTATGAATAACGTTTCTCAGTCAAATGATTTGTTTCGGCTATGCCATTAGTTTCTGTTGGCTTTAGATTATGAGATTAGTTATTTCAGTGAGCATAATAAGGTGTTACACATTTGTTTTGCTTGTTTTGATAAACATCATTGCCTTAGTTTCTTGCAATAATCCATATTTTTTTGCCCCAGGGCCTACGAAGAGTTTAAACCGGCTCTGCCCGCGATGTCGCGGAGGAAATCAATAATAATAATATATATACAAATGTTTAGAATATAAAATAATGGTATGTATATAGAAGTGAACATTTACAAATATTTCTATAATTAATATACTTAAAATAAAAATATGATTTTTGAAAAAAATATTTTAAATTTATTAAAATAATTAAATATAAATTTATTATAAGAAAAAACAATCTCTTAAATCTATTTTGGCTTAATATTCCTAATATATATATATATATATATATATATTAGCAAACGAATTTTTTTTACAAAAGTGGTATAACTCTTCTAAACATTTTTTTGTAATGTTGAATTGTAGAAAACAGTATAATATATAAAAAATGATTTAAAATATGAAAATTTAGAATATATATTTTTAGATTATTTAAAACAATTTAGATGACTTAAAACAATTTATACTTAAATACCAAAAATATATGGTGAAAAAACCTCTAATCATAGTTGTGTGTTTTTATTTTCTTTTATCTTTTAAAATAAAATGAGTAAATTTGAGAAATTTAGGAATTATCTAATCATTAAGTGAGATGAAATAGGTTATTTTGATGTGATTTTTGAAAATGAACTATGTGTGTTGTTATGTTTGCTCACGATTTTTTTTTAACTTATTTTGCAGTGAACTAATAATATGATTGATAAATTACCAATTGATATGGTGTCTCCCAAAGTGATGTTTTTTCATTGTTTCTTGCCACTCTTCATCTCCTTCTAATAAATATTTTGCAACACATGCTTCTAAAAGAACAATAATTTTTAAAGTTGTCACATAATTATTAAGCATTTGAAGATCAAATAACTTTTTTTGAAAGGAGTATTTTGACTCTTGTTAAATTTTGAGTTATCAAAATATATTTGTAGGATAAGATAACCAAATACAAAAAAACAATATGAATAGAGTTTTCAAGGTGTATACATGTTTTTCCAAAGATTGTTTATGATCTTTTGGGATAGTGAATCTATCTCTCTCTCTCTCTTATTTTATCTGTTTCTTTTCATTTCTTTTGATGTTTCTTGTTATTGCTTTTTTCATTCCTCACAACTATATATATATATATATATAGATCAAAGATTGCAATGGTTAACCACCAAAGATTACAATGGTTGATCACCAAAGGTTGTAATGATTCATTTAAAAATTGCAAACTAGATCTCGATCCGCGCAATCGCATGGGTTTTTTTCATTTATTTTTATATAAATATTTTGTTTTCAATTTTAAATTGGTATATGTTATAATATATATGTGTCTATCAATTTTTAAAATATAATAAGTTTACTGTATATTTTTTTCATTGAATAGATTGTTTCAAACTTTCACATGTATTTGTATCTTCTTCTCATAGCCGGCTCTAACCCATGGCAACATGGGCAATTGTCATGGGTCCATAGGTCCAAGATTTTTTTTATGTTATTTTACTAATTATAAAGGTCTATTTTTGTTTGTTAAATATCAATTTGTTGGTGAAATTATAATAAAAAGGTGTATGATTAACTAAATATAATTTAAATACAATAAGAAAAAAAATTAACTTACACCATTCTCAATTTTTCTATTAACAAAATCTAATTTATACACAAAAACTCATTTTTAATTTTTTTTCTTTGAATACCAATATTTTTTATTTAGTTCATGGAAATGGAATAAATAAAAGTTGAGAAAAAACTTATAAAAAGGTCTTTATTTTATATTTCACCTTAGGTCATTAAATTTTTTAAGACGACACTGCTTCTTATATATATATATATATATATATATATATATATATATATTTCAGATTATTATTTCATTATTAAAATCATAACTATATATATAAGGATTAGTAAAATATTGTTTTATTGTCATATTCAAAGATATTGTAACATTTCACAAATTTAGAATTTTTTTTAAAAATTAAAATTTTCGCTTCATAGATTTATATTATCGAGTAAATAATTAAACTTTTAGTTTTTGTTTAATTTTTAAAATAAACTATATAGTTTAAAATTTGTTTTCATTGGTTTAAGGTAGTAAAGATTAGTCATTGTTAGATAATATGATTTTTGTTATTTAAAAAAAAATCTTTATAATTTTAAAATTTAACATCGATGAATATTTAAATATTTAGCATATAGATGTATAGTATTACAACATTAAATTATATATATTTAATTTATACTATCTACAAATCCAATGGGTCATATGTTGTTTAAATCCAATTATTGATAGCACAATAAAAATTTCTGGTAGGCCCAAAATTTAAATGATAAGATTAGATATTAAATGTAACATGACTTTATAGGAATAGATCCATTAGGTCCATTTTTTAAAACAATCACACATGAATCAAGGTTGAGACTTATGTTTTAATATATAAGATGTTCATCCCAACAATTGCAAATGTTTATCCCAACAATTGCAAAGATTTATTTAAATGGTTGCAATGATTCATTTAAATCTCTAACATAAAAATATATATATAAAAATAAAAAAATACAATTTAAAAAACAAAAGAAAATATAAGTGATGTCTAATAGGTGAAATAAAATAAATATCTATAATAAAAAAGAAAAAAAATGATAATAACAAAGAAATAAACAGTTATAAGGCAGTTTAAATGAAAATGTACTATAAATATAATTGAAAATAAATTAAATAAAAAGGGATATAATTTTAAAAAATAAAAGCAGTTATAAATGAAAAGGTATCATAAACTGTTTTGAAAAATGAATAATGAACAGTTATGAACAAAATTCTAATGAAAATGCATATCCTAAAATCAAATAAAACAATAAGGTTGTATACATAAACGTTTATATAAACTAAATTGGGATATATTATTCATGGGCTGGTTGGTTTGTTTTACAATAGCAACAATTACAAGAAGGACACAACAATAACATGAAACGGATATAAACAATTTTGTATGTATGAAAGACAAACCTTTTCATGTAGTATAAGAAAAACATTAAGACTAATGATTTCATTATTTCATTTTGGATTTTAGCTAACCAAACACGTAAAACTCGTCCTACTATTTTTTGTTTATAACGTTCAATTTGAATATCTTCTAAAAATTTGTAACCAAGTAACTGCATAAACTTTTTTTTTCCACCATTTTATTAGCTCGATAAGTGAAAATTTTATTTTGAGAAATGCATGTCAGAGACTATTTAGAGATTTTAAAAATTTATTTGAATAGTCACAACTATTCAATTTGAATAGTCACATTCTTTCAATTTAAAGGTAGTTATTTTCAAAAGATTCTTATAAGAATAGTCACAACTTTTTTACTTTTTATAAGATATTTATATGAATTTTTACTTTTTAGGAAAGACACATCCTTCTAACATTGAACTTTTAGAAAAGACACAACCTTTTTGGCATCTTTTAGAAAAGACACAACTTTTTAACATAGAACTTTTAGAAAAGACACAACTTTTTTGACATTTTTTAGAAATGACACAACTTTTCAACATAAGTAGGATTCACAACCTTTGGAATTAATTGAGATTGCTATTATTAGTAGATTATGAACGCATATGCTACCAAACATTCTTGTTTTCCTTTGATATATTGTATAATTTTTTTGGGTGCAAATGTTAAGTGATATATTGTATATTGTCTTATCATTTGCATTCTTGCAATTTTTACAAAGTAATCCCCTTCTAACTTATTTCAAAAACAAGGTAACAAAAGGGTAGAAAAACCATTACAGATTAACAGTTCAAGTTTTATATACGAGAAGTTGTAGGTTGAAAGATTTACAGGTCAGAAAAAGTCATGGCAATTGTATTTGCTGTTGTTAGGTTAATCTAACTAGGATCCACTTTTGACTTGTTCATTTCCATCGAATCTACTTTCAACACAATTTTGATTCACATGATCTGCATTGTTACCCTTAGCTACTCCAAAACCACAATTCTTGCTTTCTGATCCATCTCTGAGCATTTCAAATGGGGAAGAAAGGCCATTTTTCCGTTGTAACATCAAAATGGTAAAATATTATTACATATTCATCACGTTTACGATTGTTACGTGCTGTGTGTTCATGAGAATTAGGTCCGAGCAAGAGGTGTGGATTAAACGACGAAGCATGTGAGAGTTGAAACTTATACATTACTGACGGTTACTATGGTCTACTGGTGGTTGGTCCTGAAGGAAGAGTCGCTAGGCCTTTAGCTACTCATGTAGAAGGAAAGCCTATACCCTTTGCCAACGATCTTGACATCCATACAAATGGCTCCATCTTCTTCACTGACACGAGCAAAAGACATGACAGAGCATAGTCAAAAAGCCTCATGCTTACCGTTAGTATGATATACGAGTTAGACTTTGAACCAATTGCAGGTATAATAATATAAACAAACAACCCATAATATTCTAGAGAAGACTAGTTTAAGACCATGTATATATAGACTCAGTGTTTTGATTGCCAATACAGATGGATCTGCTTGGGAGTAACTAATGATTAATGACACTTGGGAGTGAAGTGAGGGAGGCTCAAGGGAAGCTTTGGATTGGAAAATTGGCTCATAACCATATTGCAACTTTGTCTTATCGTTTAACAATCAACTAGTGAACAATATAAAAGTGTAGTTTGTATCTCTTTGTAACTTACTATCTCTGTTTCGATTTTGAGTACATCGGGCTGCTGTGTTTATCTTTTGTTGATGTGTGCAGAAGATTAATATTGAACTTTTCTTTTGTTGGAATCATTGACGTGTGTCGATAAGAGTATGATGCTTTGTCTCATTGACCATACATGTACCTCGATATAAATAGCAAAAGACAAATCCAAGTCTTGAAATTGAAAAGTCAACGCGGGTTGCATTAACAACCTCAAAAGATCTTCAAAGGTTTTGAACACTCAAACCTGAAATAATTAAATGTCAATAAACAAACTCTCACATTTTCAATACTAGGGATCGTTACCCGCGCCAAGGCGCGGAGTTTTTCCATTTTATTCTATTTTTGTCTCTTGCTTACTAATCTAGCATTCAGTTTTTCAATGCATTTTATCTTCAACATATCCTCTTGTCTTGTTTACATTTGTTTTCATGTTCTGTCGTTTGATTTGTCTTAGTTTTGGCTTGTGTAATAACTTAACCCTGCTCATTCTTCTCTCATTCTTTATTGATTGATATTTTTATCTCGCTTAGCTATGTGTTGCCATTAATTTGCTCGAATCATTTTTCATCATCTGCTTCGTATTCTTTTCATATTCATTAACTATTGTCTCCAATCTCTTTAAATCCTAAAAATCCTACATGTTCTTTTGTTTATAAAATCACATATTAAATATTGTTGAAACTGTTTATTTATTCTAATAAATCCTTAGGATTATAACTAAGATGATATGGATAAAAGACTGATTATAATTTAGTTGAAATTAAAGTCCAAAGTAGAAGTTATTAAACTTGCAATCCTTCTTTTTGTCATCGAAGATAGCTTTAGTGAAATCAATTATATTGATTTAGAAAACCCATAAGCTATTTCAATCTCAAACAACCAAAAAACAGGCGCATTTGTTATTGACGTTGAGGCGGGTTTCCTTTACTATAAACATAATTGCTTGTCACAACTGTTAATAAACCCAAATGTGTTTACAAAAGCTACACATATAAGAATTTCATACTCATTTCTCTTTCTCTAGTCATCTCCTATGTTAGTAGCTATCATAATACAATCATCAAACAAAGGACATATCTCTTGGTTCCATATAGAATATGCAAAATGACTATTTTCTGCAGACTCCATGATCACTGAGTATTATAAATATCAAACTCTGTCTATGGTCTATTTATATGTTGAAGAAATGCCTCGAAATGTAGCTTCCAAATAATGATTTCCAGGTCAACACATTGCATGTTAACCTCCACAATGGAATCAGCGGATCTGCAGATACCGCTACATGTCGAGTCGAACGCAGCTACACATATGTTCCCTGCTTGTGCCTTTCATTCACAATATGCAATTCTCCCAAGAACCAAAATCAATGTTAAATAAGGTAAAAGTTTTAGAGTCACAACAGACTTTGTATATCCGAGCCCAATAAACCAAGCACCCAACGTAACATCTCCACTTGCCTATTTGTGCATAAAATGACTTGATCATTATATAGTAGCACCGAGAAGTTAGATGGAGAATGAGGTATGAATGCAAAGTAGACAAAACAGTTAAAATCTTACTGATTATGAGAAATATAAGAAATCAATTCTCTTGAAATGGCGTATAACTGTCCAATAGCGTGACAGAAGTACTTGTTTCTGTTCTCACCAAACTTCCAATTCTAAATGTATATATAAATCTATTAGAGTTATTGCCAGCGCTCTGTTGCGATATTTGTTAGCTAAAATAATCCATCCAACATAATAGGAAAAAGAAACCAACGAAATTGTAAAGCTAACCATCAGCTGAGATGCTTTTGATGTCCTGACACATTGCAAGCTTAGTGATTTCACTTTCAAAAGCAACAAACTAAGCAGTCATATACATCCAAGACATTTATTTACAAACGGTTCCTAGCACAGAAAAAGCATATTATTATGTTATGGATGATAAGTTTGATGCATAAATACAGTTTAGAATTTTTTTCAACTGAACATTTGTGCCTATTGAATTACCTTACAACACCCACTGCATTGTGATTTTGGCATGTTAATGCGAGAATCAACATTGGAGCTTGCGTTAGCATTTGGAACATGAAATATAGCACCATCAATTTTCAGTGTTAATTCCATTGACAATAGTTGTGCAAAAGAACTCTGCAAGTAAGGTAATTGTGATTAGTAATTCTTTACATCTTAGTGTCGTACAACTTCAAAACGATAGACACTTACAATCGACGGCTCTCAAAGATGGACCGCAAACCATCTAATGATATGCTTACCTCGTCGTATAAGTAATCAATGTCACTTCCCTCCCACGGGTAACGTTGCTGGTGCAGATCAATTCCCTCCACCTCTTCCTCATCATTAGGATGCTCTGCAATATACCCTCTGTAAGGTTCAAATGTCGCTAGAATTATCAGAGAAAGAAATACAAAGTACCCTCCAAATCTTCAGGAGCATCGACATTTTCTTTATTCAATGATCTTCATTCAACCTAACAACCATCTAAATAAAAAGAATGTGAGACACATAATCTTCAAAATCCAAGTTTAATGAATGGGAAAAAAAAACTCAGGAAGACAGAAAATGTCAAACACTCACTGGCTTCTTCTTCTTTTACTTCTTGGCTCTCGTGAATGAACTGTCAAAACCATCATTATTTGCAGGAAAAAAGATTAAACAAAGCAACTGATGAAAAGAAACAAATATATTTCACAGCACATAAACTCTTCTTGAACAATCAGGCAACGGATAGTATGTCTCCCGTGTGACTCAGCTGAGTCCTCGATGGCATCCTGAACGACAAATGTCTTCTTCTTCTTCTTGGTTAGATCAAAGGGTGGAAGCTAAGGATGACCAAAGAAAATTAAAACCACACAATCATGATTTATCAGGAAAAAATAAAAGAAACGATGATGAATTTATTAAAGATGGAGAGATGTAGAGACTAAAGGAGAAAAACTTATTCATGAAACTCAAAGAGTCAATCTGTGTTTCTTAGATGAGTCATGAACCGATGATTAAAAATTGAAAGCCCTAAACTTCTATTGAAGAGAACGCTTACAGACCAAAGAGGTTTATTGGGCTTTTTTTTTAACGAATTCTATTTCAAAACGTGAGTTATAAAATATTTATTAAATCATTAGATAAAATAAATAAGTGTGGATCCCATAGAGAAAACTGAAGAAGCAAAGGTTTCCGACCTTCATAAATATATATTTGTTTCAGCCATCAATGTACAAAGAATCCTTTAGCTCAGTGGTATAAATGTTGTTGTTTAGATCTCAATAATCCGGGTTCGAGTCACAGACTTGACACTTTTTTACACTTTTTAAAAGTAGGACCCACATATCGTTGACGTGTCGCATCATGAGTAATGCAACTGCCCTATTATAATGTAGATTACATAACTGAGCCATATAAACAATACCAGTGGATATACACACACACATGCTTCCTTACAAGTCCACAAACAACTTAAGAACACAGATGCTAAGACCCTTATGATACATAAAAACATATACAAACTTTCATATAATTAACCAAGACTCATTTTGCAAAATCTAAAAAGTATGTTCTGATAGAAGACTTTGTAATTGATTGATATCAGCTAGCAAGTGTGTAATGTACCTATCACACACACAAAAACGTGAGGGCAAAAGAGAGGGGAGATAAAGAACCAGGAGGTATGGATCTATATTTTCAGTTTTTGTGTCACTTGTAAACGTATGAAACTTGAGGGAGATTGGAAACCCGGCAAAACTAGGTGTGTAAGCATATCCACACATGACAGGTTCCCATAAGCTTCATCTAAGCATGTTAACATGCCTCGTTACCCCTTTTTTACTGATTTTGTAGACGCTTATTTGTGCTCTCACAACATCAAAGGAATAACTATTCTTAGATTGTTATCCGTCTTCCTCTCTTCAAAGAACGACAATGACGTCTTTGTTGAAAAAGTGAGATGTATCATTAACTTTTAGGAGGTGGTATTGGATTCAAAATTTTATTTGAGTCTAAATGAATTCAGTTGAACGTATAAGTAATTATTTTTAATTGACTCTAAAAGATTTGATGAATGATTTTAATGCATTTGTTTAATTTAGATATTCTAGATTTAAAAAAAAAAAATCAAATAAATTTGATAGATAACTCTAAATTCCATGAATTTGAATTTTGCACAAAAACTGAAAGACTGATGAAAATAATAAGAACTTAACCATTTCTGTTTCATAAAAGCTAAAAATCATTTAAGAAAAAAATTGAATAAAAACTTGACTAATGAAAATAATAATAATCAGACTAATTCCATATTACTATGTAAAAATATAGCTATATAGGCATAACACATTGATTAAATAAAAAATAATTGTCATAACTCATTTATTAGTACATTTGGAAATAATATAATTTAAGGGGTTTATCCATCCATTGGACCATGAATTACGATAAATAATATTTTTATCATTTGTCAAGATGGTAACATACTTTTAAATTTATAACAAAAATTAAATTTTCAAATATATCTTATATTCCTATCACTTAGACATTTTTCACACATATTAAGAAAATGATTGAAATACATTTATGTTTTCATTAATTACATCTAACCGATTAATATTATTTGAGATAAATAAGCTTATTTATTATATCAATGCATTTTGCAATTAATATTCAGCTACGAGTAGGTAAAAATTACATTGGAATTATAAAACGACACTTTTATGTAAAAAGCAGATGGAGTAATAATGTTCAATAATCTTGACGTATATATTTGATAGCTAAACTATATAAAATTATCCTCAAATCTTAGTTTAAAGAGACGAAATTGGTTCTTTATATTTTGCATTAAATTTATTTTAAATACAATTACGACGAAATACACTAAAATTAAATATTACCAACATTTATAAAATTATGAAATAACTAAATTGAATAACACTAGAATTTAATAAATTTAAGAAAAATACTTAATCCAATAATAGGGAAGCTTTGGATTGGAACATGGCTCATAACCATATTGCCTTGAGAATAATCCTTCTCCCTTTGAACAAATATCTCAGTTTTTATTAGAGTCCAATGGACTGCTGTTTGTCTATTTGTTGATGTTTTGTGAACCGATGGAGAAGATAGCAATTGAAGTTTTTTTGTTGCAGTCATTGGCCTCACATGGCAAATAGCAAAATACAAAACCCAAGTGTTAAAATTGAAAAGAGAAGAGTCTGAATCATATTTAATTCAAAAGGTAAACAAAAACAAAGTATCCCAAGCCAAAGGTAATGTATAACTTCAACGCTGGTGGCATTGACATAGAGCCCTGAGTTTAGAGATCTTCAAAGGTCTTGAACACTCAAACCTGAAATAAAGAAGTTCCAATAAATAAACTCCACATTTTCGAATTTACTTACTTTTTTTTTTGTAAAAGATCCGGATAAATTCCACATTTTCGAATAACAAATATTTAATGGAATTAGGAAATTGCTAAATTAAATAAACCTTAGAATTTAAAGGATTTTAAAAGAATGATTACTAATACTTAATCAATTTGATGGAAACTTTGAATTGCCAATAGTATGTTGCAGAGCATCTACTTTCTGCCAATACCAGTGAGGTTGCTGGCAAAAGCAATGGGGATGAGATTGTACACTATGATTTCAGAGATTTAGCGAAGATGGTAAGGTCTTGGAGTTTCTTGAGGATAGACAAGGAAAGGTAATGAAGCTTCTGGGTGAAGAGAGGAGGTTAAGGGAACCTTGGATTGGAACAGTGTCTCATAATCAGATTGCCACTTTGCCAATCAATTAGTGAACAATCTTGCTGTTTATATACCCTCTTTATTTAAGAACATCAATGAGTACAAAGTAAATATGAATGGCAATTGGGACAACCCGCCCCGCCGTGGCCCGCCCCACTGCGGTCTCTATCTCTGGCGGATCTTTGCGGGTCAGCCCGCCGTAACCCGCGGTTCCTAAACCTCTACCCAAACCCGCCCCGCTTGCTACATAGGACTTTGCGGTCCGGCCCGCGGATAGTGAAAATGCAGTCCTCATTAGTTTTCTTCTTCTCATTGACCTTGAGACATCTCATAACTCTTCGCAAATCAAACAGTTCTCAAAAAGACAAAAAAAAAAAGAAGAATGGAAGTGATGAGCTTAACTGCTCCATCTTCGCAAAGAAAATTCACTAGCTGCTTCTTAAGCGCACCAACAAGCCCACGAAGAATCACATAGTGGTACAGAGAGTACGAGGAGGAGGCAAAAAAGAAACTTCTCCGAACGTTCTTTGATTCCTTTCGATTGGGAAGAGAATCAAGGCAGTCCGAGGAAGATCACTGACAATGAAGAAGACACTGTTGATGATAAACAAGATAGATGAGACATGTTATTAGCGTACACGCTTTCTTTGGTTTCTCTACTAAAGATTGAAAGTGTAATATTGAATCAATCTGATACCAATGACAATTAATAGTAAAACTTTAAAACAATCAAAATTTCAAACAAAATATCTCATAAATAATAATAAAAAAACTGATAACTTCTTGTCACTAAAGTCTACAACCATCATGTTTCAAGTCAACTAGTCAAGTCAAACAAAGCAAACGAACTCTTGAACTCAATACTGTAACTTAGTAGCAGATTGTAAATTTTTAATCTAATTACAGTATAGAATGCCGAGTGATATAAATAACATGCAAAGATTTAACTTTAACTCGTGTCTACCGAGATGAAGAAATCATATACATGTGTAGATGGTAGATAGTGGTAGATCGAGGAAGAGGTGAAGCTACAGTGGTAGATGGAGGAAGAAGAACGAGGAAAAAGAGAAGCTATGGTAGTAGATCGAGGAAGAAGAGAAGCTCCAGTGGTGCTCTCTACGAAAAGAAGTACGGTTGTAGACCAAAGATGAAGAGAAGATACCGATGAAGAAGATAAGGCCCGGTGGTGACCTTTGTCAACGGGTGGAAGAGAAGGTCCAAAATTTCCTCCACAGTCGCCATTTCTCATCTTTTTCGTCGGTGAGCAGAACGCAAATGTCTCTGGTGAAGAAGACATGCGGGTCTCGAATGTTCCGCAAACCCGCGTCGACCCGCCCCGCATTGGTCCATACCCGAAATTGACCAACCCGCAAGACCCGCAATATCTCGGGCCTAAGATATGTAAGCCCAAACCCGCCCCGCAGTGGGACTTTACGGGTTAGGTTCGCAGGCTAACGTACCAATTACCATCCCTAAAAGTAAACAATGCTGCTGACTAACCCATCTCCGTTTAACTTAAAACATCGTTTTGATTAGAGTCCATTGGACTGAAGTTTGTCTATTTGTTGATGTTTTGTGAACCGATGCAGAAGATAGCAATTGAAGTTTTTTTGTTGTTGCAGTCATTGACATCACATGGCAAATAGCAAAATACAAAACCCAGTCTTAAAAATGAAAAGAGAAGAGTCTGAATCATAGTAATTCAAAAGGTAACAAGAAACAAAGTATCCCAAGCGAAAGATATCTCTATAATTCAACGCTGGTGGCATTAACATAGAGCCCTGACTTCAAAGGTCTTGAACACTCAAACCTGAAATAAGGAAGTTCCAATAAATAAACTCCCACATTTTCAAATCTACAAAACATATATCACATACTTAACACACATGCTTCCTTACAAGAAGCCAAGACAAAGATTCTAAGACTCTTAGAATACAAACTTTCAGACAACTAACCAATACTTATTTGGCAAAATCTAACAAGTATGTTAAATAATCTAAGAGGTTCCAATTAATTGTTAGCAAGTATTTAACGAGTGTAAGGGAGAGAGAGAAGAGACTACGAACCTGGAGGAAGAGACTGCTTCAGCTTATCAGCCTTCTCTTGGTCGAAGACGCAAAGAGTGTAGAGGTACCTAGAGCACCTGACCTTGAACTTGACAATGTCCTTGCTTCTCTTGATCTTCACAGACCTAGCATCCTTCCTTCTCGCTGTCAGAAGGAAGTCTTTGATCTCGTGGATTTGCTTAGGCTGCACGCATATCAAAGTCCAAATACAATCATTTTAATTCGAGAAACTTATTCCAACTTAGAGTAGTGACGAGTATGGCTATCAATCAACAAGATTAATAAGAAATCAAGCAATAAGGTATTACATTTCATAACAAACTCTAGCCGTGTGAGACAAACAATCAAATTCCCAAGAAAAAAAATGACAAAACAGAATTACAGCTTCTCGGTTCTGAAAGAATAACAAGAGCTGAGAGACTACAAGAAGAAGGTACCATTCTCGGTTCTGTTTTCGCCGCTGCAACTTCCTTCCACTTAGAGAACCCACCGTCGGAGAAGAAGCTAAATATTCTCTTTAAGAAGCAAAACCCTAGATGAGCAATTTACTCTAATTTCCAAATATACCCCTTAGGCCCAGTAATATAGCTATTGGGTTTAACGGCTCATATTATTGTCCAAATGGTTTAGTTAGTTGTTTTGCATATTTCAACCTGGAATTTCTTTCTTTTACACCCCTTCATTATCGTTTTCTCACTGTTTAATCCCAAATTGTTTTTTCCTATAACCTCAACATTCGTCACTATATATTTCAAAATCATAACTAAGATGGAGGGTCTTTTCAGGACGTTTATATACGACTTGATGATTCTCAAAATGTGTGGTCAAATCTCTAAAGAACCTTCGATATGGCTATCATTGAAACCCATGTTGGAGGAAAATGGACATGGAAGCCACCTTCTTCACGTTTATAGGGAATAGATAAATACCAACTTGATAACGTATAAAATATAAGATTTTAGGTGTAGCTTAATAACTTGTTAAAAAACTCCAATTCTCAGTTACAAAAAAAAAAAAAAAAAAAAAAAAAACTCCAATTCTTTTGAATCATGATTTTGATAACTTATATATACTACATGATCGCACTAAATCATTTGAAAAAGTTGGTCATACTATTTTTTTTTTGTAATTCTTTAGTTTATTTCTGTGTAATTATTTTCGATATTTTAGCATTTTAAGTGATACTACGACCTCTATATCGTTATTTTGGGAATCATTATCTAATGATCTCCGGAAAATTTATCCAACAACATTTATAAGAGTTTACTTGATTATTTTTCTTTAAATGACAATCTAATAATCGCGTTCCTAGCTTTTCCAATATAAGAAGAAACCGATTGAAAATTGGGTGGTGATGCAACATAACACAAGTGGCAAACTACTGAGCTATCATTATGTATTCAGATTATATAAAATTCTTATTATATATTAAAATTATGTAACGTTAAACAAAGGGGAAATGCCGAATTAGGTTAGTCATCAATCTATCATTTGTTGTGTTAGAAAGCGACCAACGTTACAAGTTGACATTACCTGGAAAAGAATTATAGTAGAAATCTTCCCCTTCGACCTAAACCTTTGATGATATATACTGACATTAATTATCAGTTTTATTAGAGATTACTACATTTTATAACCTTTTTTTTGCATGTTTGTGTGAGAGGAGTTGTATTTATAAATCAAATAAAATAAGTAGAGGTTATTGGTTGTTGTATTTTAATGGATTTGAAAATCCGAACTAAATCTAGTGTTATTGGTTCTATGATTTTCAAATCTGTATTAAAATCATGTGTTATTGGTTTAATGATTCATAAATTCTATATCAAATCAAGTGTTATTCAATCGTACGGATTTCATAATATATTTGATTTAATAATGGATTTGAATGAATTTGTTTAGATTTTTTAGTTAAAAATACAAAGATTCAAATCCGAGGAAAAACCTCCGAATTTACATATTTTACTTGGATTTATAAATACTATATGAATTTCTAAATGGTACACCTGTTATATAGATGACACGGTCTGAATATACCTTGACATCGAACATAGACTAAAATACCATTTAACAAAAAAGTAAGCACCTTCTTTTCTTCTTTTGTCGACAAAGACCTTTATTTAGATATGGTAAAATACTTGAACAAATATATGTAAGAAAATCACATTAACCAAATACATGTATAAGACAAGTAAATAGTGTAATTAGATCGGACCGTTTCAACCCTATCTCGTGTGATACTTTTTTTGTTCACCCTATCTCATGTACGTATAGATCTTGTCGATCACCCAATATTACATGCCGACACAACAGTAAACGAGTTACGTATTGTGATTCCTAAACCACATAATTAATGCAAAAAACGTAAACTACTCACACTAACATATGGATGTTTAAGAAAAAAGGAGAAGATTTTACAGCAAATTAGAGGAACTAGCACAGACCTATAGCTAAGAAGAGACGTGGGTATCTTTGTATATTGTTGAAAGATTCCACGTATATATGGAGGAGATGAGGAATCTTAAAAGAGAATCCTAATCTTCAAAGAAGAATGAACGGCCAGAATTCAGCATATCTTAAGTTTAGGAATCTATTTTAAGCAGAGAATAATATAACGACAAGAGGGAGTGGATCATTAGTGACATAAGCGAATATTTTAACTTATAATTATATAGTTTAGGTTAGAGTGCCAGAATATATAATCATAGTATATATGTCATGGTCCCCATTACATTACTACTTTGGTGTTCTCGATGAATCTACATGTATTTTATATTTCACTACCTCAACAATGATGCAACATAAACAAATTAATGCTAAACAGCAATAATCTTAAACTTATATGTGAAATACGATGTTATTACTGATCTAAAGTCACTTGTAATAAAATGTCGCATATCTTTTTCTAACAAAGCTTTCTAAAATAGTTTGGACTTAGGTGTTTGTTAATGCTAATTAGCGCCTAGAACTACGAAGTCATTATTAGACTTGGTAAACATATACATTTGGAGAAAACTACCATTAAAACTCTTAATTTTCAAATTAAACCCCCAAAAAACTTTCGCCTTTAAGTCAAACAAATCTTCAACTTTTAAATATTAGTCATTTAATTTTAACTTTCATATTTTGTTGATTCGGCCATTTAAGAAAGTCGAATAGTCAATTTTTAAATTCGAGTAACGGTCGTTATACCCAATACAATGTTATTTTAAAATTCATTTTGTTTAAGAAAAATCTCAAATCAATATTTTCCTCGAAAACCTATTTTCCAATTCGATTTTATCTTCCCCAAATGGATTTCTGAAGCTATCACTGAGTGAAGACAAGCAATGGTGGGTTTTCTTGCAATAGGTAATGATTCTCATCAATTTGATAAAGTCCAATTGTCACGCTGGAGAAACCACCACTTGTTGTCTTCATTAGAGATTACCTCTGAAATCGATTTTGCGTAAGATGAAATTGAATTAGGGATTTATGTTTTCGTGTGAGAAAGATGAAACTGATTTGAGATTTTTCCCAAACAAAATAATTTTTAAAACGGCCTCATATTTGGTATAATGGCGCCATTATTCGAGTTTAACAGTAGACTATTCGAATTTCTTAAATGGATGAACCAACAAAATATAAGAGTTAAAACATCCAATATTTAAAATTTGAAAAATTGTTTGACTTAAACATGAGTTGAAATTTTTTTGGTTTTAAATTTGAAAGTTGTTTTAATGACAGTTTTCTCTATATATTGGTTAAGAGTATAACTTATTATTTAATGGTTTTGTACTAATAACGTTAATTCTATAAATTAAAACCATGTTAAAAGAACTAAAATTGAAGACGGAGTCTCAAGATGACTTTGTGTGTTGAAATAATCCTTCGGTATTCTCATATTTAAATGTATCGACCAATTGATTATTGTTTGATTCATCGGTAGTGGACAATTAATATACTGTTGCCGACAGTCGCTCCAATACTATGGGAGATCAAGTAAATTATAAATTAATACGTGATCTGATTATTTTAAGAGATGCGTAAACACAATGATTTAGGTTTAGGATCATCTTTGTTGGTTTTTAGATTATTTCTTCTTATACCATATTTTAACGATTGTGCAAAATTCAAGTATTATGACGACATAAAGCGTTAAGCAACACAAACAGATCGACTTTTTTACTAACAAAAAGAAAAGATAAGTAGTTATTTTGCTATTTAAAGTCCTTTTTGTCAGCTTTATTCTAATTATAATCGTTGTTGTTTTATATGGAAAAGAAGAGAAAGTGACAGCTCTCTCTCACTGATTGAGTTAATGAATGAGAGAAGTGACGTCAGATTACGCAAAGCCATGGCTACGAAATCTAACAGCTGCACACGTGTCACTTTTCTCTTCCACTACAGACTAAAGTTATCCCTCTGTCTAAAACGGGACGGTCTAAAACTCCTTTTCGACCATCTCAATGTGTTTTTTTTTATTTTTTTTTTAAATGAATAACTTTATAATACAAATAAAATTTACTATAATGTATCATTTTAAACAACATTTCTCTATATTTTAAATAAAAATAAGAAAATATTTTTTCTAAATATATAAAAAGAACATTAAAAAAATAGATTGAAACAAATTTACCTCTATCAATAAAAGAATTATTACTTATGAAAAGTTGTTACACTTTTTTATTAACTAATTATTTTTTTGTTCTAATTTATATTTTTTTAACTATATAACATTCAATATATTTAATTAATGAGTGAATGAGCGATATATACCCAAAAGAGGCCCAAATTTGGTTAATGCCCATGGGTTTGGATATATGCAAAAGCAATGACCTTTTTGGCCACGATTTGACGAAAATGTCCCCTTTCAACCTCGTGGGTTCGCCGATAGAACGCACATGTGTGTCAGAAAGCAGAGAAACTGGGATTTGGTTGAGGCGTGTACAGAGGAGCGTGACTGACACAAAGAGGCGACGGAGGCGAGGAACTGCTGGGTAAAAAGGATGTCCTTACTCGTTATGATGACAATTGCTTCGGTACGTGGAACGGTGGTTGTGTATTGGGTTGTGGGTTTGGTACTAGGGTTCATAAAATAGAATATATATACTTAGCAGAGGGTTGAGAGATTGGTGTGAGAGACAAAGTGAAAACGAAAACTGTGATTGAGAGTTTAGAGGTTAGGAACTCGTTTGACAGTGTCTGTTATCTCTTAGAGGAGAGGTATGAAGATTATTGACATATATTCATCTATATAGACTTGTTCTGTCCTTTTGGTTTAGGAAACAACTCTTTGATGATCAATAGACGGTTGTGTTCGATGTTATAAACTAGAGATTCACAATCTGTGTTCTGTCTTTTTGTTCAGGAAACAACGAACTTGTTCACGTACAAGCAATGGGGCACCTGGTGAGAGTTGTTGTAGGTGAATGGCAGAGACTTGCACATGGGACCTAGAGGTTCGACATGGATCACACACAAGTGAAATACGATATTGTATTGAGAAAGAATGAGACTTACGGCGACTTGGTGGCTATGATGAGGGGTAAATACCGAGTACTCCCTTCTGCACCTGTCGCCTTGACCTATGACTTCCCTGAGTGGATGAAAGTTCCTGGCGACTACGCCACACCGCCTGTTGACATACTAGAAGACAAAGATGTGGAGCTCTTCATGGCGGTTAGGATGGACTACGTTAACTTGACTTTGTGTGCGGCCTATAGAAACATGGAAGTTGGCCGCTACCACACCATGCGGAGGGAGGAGTTCGGGCTGACGGAAGACGGGACTGATGTTGTTCCACCTAAACCAATACTGTGGAGAGGTTTGCATTATCAACCATTAAATATGTTGGTTGCTAAGTTGTATATTTGTATGCTAACTTTGTTGTTACCATATAAAGGTTTTTCAGCCCCTGATGGTGATTGATGAAAACTCCTCTCAGACCGATTCATCAGATGAAATGGATATTTTCACACCTAATGCTGAAGGGATGATCTGACTTGAGGAAATACCTACAGAACCGCCAGCTGGAGCGAACCTGACATTGGCGATAGGTAAGTAGAAGTTTATTTGAGTGTTTTGTTGGAAATGAACTGGTTGATGGAGTATATATAGTTAGCGGATAACTGATGCGTTTGAGTGTTAACTGTTTTCTTAGCTACTACTGACGACGTTGATGGAGGACGCGTTGGCTCGTATGGGAAAGGCAAGGGGGTAATGACTGGTCCAGACATTAGGGGTGGTCAGCTCTTCGGGCTGCAAATGGGTTCTGGCTCCGGTTTTGCAAACACTGAGGGGGGCGATGTGGCACTTGAGGAGGGTGAAGCTTATGCTGGTAAGCAAAAAGGTAAGCTTCCCCCGTGATGGATAAGTTTATTTGTTCCGAGTAATGGATGAGTTAGTTGGTAAATGAGTTTGTATGTTCTAACAATATATGAATTGCTGATTTCAGACGAAGAGGAAATGGGCAGCAATAATCAACTCTATGTGGGGCAAGTATATGTCGACCGGGATGCTTTCAAGGTTCACATGTCGCTACATGCATTGGCTAACAAGTACAGATACTTCGTGAGGAAGTCTGAGCCCGGAAAAGTGGTTCTGGAGTGCAGTGGAGTTAACTGTCAATGGCGGGTGTACGCAACTAAAATCACGGGGTGCCCGCGGTTTGAAATCAAGACATTGGATAGTAACCACCGTTGCACTGTTAGCGAGCGGGGGCAGTTTAGGAGACATGCAACCTCATCAATTGTTAGGGGAATGATGAGGAGCAAGTATGTTGGTACCAGAAGTGGCCCAAGGCCAAGAGCGTTGAGAGAGATGATGAGGATGGACCACAGTGTACCGATATCCTACTGGACTGCTTGGAAGTCCCGAGAGATTGCTATAGAGAATGGGCATGGAAATGCTGAGGCAGCATATAGTACTTTACCTTCCTACCTTCAGCAGTTGGCCGTTACGAATCCTGGGACTCTGGTCGCATTGGACACAAGCAAGGAACCAGGTAGTGTCCAGCGTTTCAAGTACCTTTTCCTGTCATTTGTGGCAAGCCAAAAAGGATTTGATTTCATGAGAAAGGTAGTCATCATTGATGGAACGCATTTGAAGGGGAAGTTTGCAGGGTGTTTGCTCACAGCAAGTGCACAAGATGGGAACTATCAGATATTTCCGATTGCATTTGGGATAGTGGATAGCGAGAATGACCAATCATGGACATGGTTCTTCAACAAGCTCCTTGCTGTAGTGACTGATGCTACTGACTTAGTCTTTGTCTCTGACAGACACATCGCAATATACTCTGGAATCCGCAGAGTAAGCACCTACTGCATTGCCTCTATTTAAAATATTAAGGGTAAACTATAGTGCATAAGTTAGCGGTTAACTTATTTGGTAGTCTGTAGAATAAGATCACTCCCACAGTTTGCTAACTGCGGTAGTTACTTTTAACAGGTTTATCCGATGGCTAAGCATTGTGCTTGCCTGCTACATCTCCAGAGGAACGTCCAGGCCATCTTCAAGAAGAAGCATTTGGGGTACCTTCTAGGTAGAGCAGCAAGAGCTTACAAACTGTAGGATTTCTACTTGCACTTCAACGAGCTCAAGGTGGTTGACAGCGCTTGTGCGGATTATCTGATCCGAGTTGGACTTGAGCACTAGGCTAGATCGCATTTTGATGGGGCAAGGTACAACATTATGACAAGTAACCTCGCTGAGTCTCTGAACGCAACACTGTCTAAGGCTAGAGAATACCCAATTGTCCCTCTTCTGGAGTATATTAGGTCCATGATGATGGGATGGTTCTGTTCGAGACGTGATGCAGCAGCAAAGAATGTGGGGGCACTAACTCCGAAAGTTACTGATATTGTCATGCGCAATTTCACAGACTCCACATGATATGCTGTCAAACACATCATAAACAATGAGTACGAAGTTGTTGATGGAAATGGGATGTATCACCGTGTGGATCTTGATAAGAAAATTTGTTCTTGCAAGGATTTTGACGCGCTGGCCATCCCTTGTGCTCATGCAGTATATGCTGCCATATATGCACGGGAGTCAGTGGAGAGTAAGGTGGCTGTGTATTACAGCAACACGTACTGGGGATTAGCGTACAGTGGAAGAAGCAAACATTGATGTGTACAATTTTGGTGTGGATGGAGAGGATGGCCACCTTCTCCAGCAACTCGCCCCCACCTGGGAGACCGAGAAAGGCCAGAATTCCATCGCGTGGGGAATTCAAGGTTAGTATCTTTGGTGTGATTTATTTACTTTACTTGTTACGATGTATACTAACGTCTAAGCACTTTGTTAACATGTAATTAACTACCAACATGCAGATGAGTGGTGCTTTAAAGCGCCGCAGAACCTGCAGCAGATGTGGAGGAACAGACCATAACAAGGTCGCTTGTAAGATGCCTATCTGAAGATCGAGATGAAGACTAAGTATGTAGGGGTGAGTGGAGTTGTTGTGTTTCTTTTGTAATGGTCAGATCTGGGGTGACCTTTTTTTGTTATCATGTACTAAAACTAAGTTCCCCTAAGCTTCTCACATTGACGCATGTGTATGTGCAATGTAGAGTATGAATAAAGACTCCCCCATTTTATGTTATGAAATTTATGTCTTTGTTAAGTTAGCCGCTAACTTCGAGTTATTCGCGATGCTTTAGTTCATGGATTGATATGTTTCGATTTGACATGAAATATATTAGTTGGCCGCTAACAGCATAGTTATGTTAACATACAATAAATGAGTTGGTCGCTAACTTATGAGTTATGTTAGCTGCATTAGTTGTTAAAATGATAAGTCTGACTGCTCATGGTGGTAAATTACTTATGGTGCATAAGGTAATATATAGCAGGGGCAATAAATTATCAAGTGCTTTAACATCGTTATACCATAGGTTAATGTGAGTTACCATGTAAATGCTATGTTATCCGTTAACTTCGGAGAGTTATTATAAATGATATTTCGGAAATTTAATTTGAATGAGAACAGAGAATAAAGGTTTTATGTGGAAAGAGTCCATTGTAGAACGAGGTGAAATTTGATCTATATGAGTGTTATGTATTTAAAACGGTATGACAAATGTAGCAATTACTTAAAGTTAATGCGTGTTAGCAGGTAAGATATATGTTGGCCGCTAACTTCAATGTTATGTTAGCTTTAATAGTTGTTAAAATAATAAGACTAGCCGTGTTAACAAGCAATAAATAAGTTGCTAGCTAAGTTAGGATTTATTCAAACTACATAGGTTGTTAACTAATAACGACGAATTGACAAATGTAGCAATTACTTAAAGTTAATTCGTGTTAGCAGGTAAGATATATGTTGGCCGCTAAGTTCAGTGTTATGTTAGCTTTAATAGTTGTTAAAATGATAAGTCTAGCCATGTTAATAAGCAATAAAAAAGTTGCTAGCTAAGATAGGATTTATTCAAACTACAAAGCTTGTTAACTAATAACGACGAATTGACAAATGTAGCAATTACTTAAAGTTAATCCGTGTTAGCAGGTAAGATATATGTTGGCCGCTAACTTCAGAGTTATGTTAGCTTTAATAGTTGTTAAAATGATAAGTCTAGCCGTGTTAACAAGCAATAAAGTTAATGCGTGTTAGCAGGTAAGATATATGTTGGCCGTTAACTTCAGTGTTATAATTTATAACTTAATAATTCTCATAAGTGAAAACATTAAATGATGGTAAGCTTTTGGGCAATTGAGATCTAAGATGCGTGTTAGCAGGTAAGATATATGTTGGCCGCTAGCTAAGTCTAGCCGTGTTAATAAGCAATAAATAAGTTGCTAGCTAAGTTAGGATTTATTCAAACTACATAGGTTGTTAACTAATAACGACGAATTTTTGAGTTAACGTCGGGCGATAAAATTCCAAATTTGTTGGATAGTAGGGCGTGTTCCAAAAGAAATATTTAAAAACAACAACATAAGCTGGGCACATAGGCCTGAGTTTGTAGGAAGAGGGAAACAAGACGGTTACATAGAGATGTCATCGAAGAATTTGACCGCCAATTGCTTGGATGCGTCTGGAAGCAGACGCGGAGTGATTGCCTTGTAAGCACCAAGACCATCCCCAGCGTGAGCGTCGATCAATAGGACCGTCATGACTCCAGAATCAGTTTGACTAGATACCTGCTGTATTCCCTTGCATCTGGACACGGTAAAGGCCTTGACACCGGCGTTGGTTCCTAAAAAGCCAAACTGCTTAAGAACGTATGGAAGGAGGGTAGCAATAGGGTTTAGCTCTTTCTTCAGCGAGTTGTCGCTTCGAAAAGATGTGTTGCAATCCAGAACATGGAGAGTGCACACTTTGGTATCGATACAAACTCCAACCCAGTGTTGTTTGTCCATGTTAAATGGGAAATATATCCTCTCATGCGACTTCTCCAAGTGTTTCTCCAGCGGGACGTCAACGAACTTAAGCTTGGAACGGTCCTTGACTGCGGTCTTCACAAACCGATTGTTGTGGTTCATCAGAGTTACTGGAAGGGTAGTGTCGTATATGGCAACATTGGGACCAACCATGGGGCCACGAGACACAAATCCGATAAGGGTGTCAATGACCTGAATTGAATAACTATCGTTAAGCATACATGTCAAAACTTGCTAAACATCTGAGAAGTGTTGCTTACCCCCGTAGGTAATATGGTGGTACGATAGGCAATATCACAGAATTCAAGCGATGGCATGGAGTAGCCGTTAGGAAGCTTTATTTCTCAGTAACAATTTAATTAATGGGTTAAAATTTTTTGTAGATGCAACTAATAATTTTAGGCTTGCAGTAAAAAACGGTTGGGGGGTTACTTACGATTCCTTCATAACCTTCTGCTCCATTAGCATAAAACGGTGGTCTACATCAGGGATAATGCATAGCCCTGCTTTGACTTTTGCATCACACTTGTAGTCTTGAAGTCCAGCAGGGATTATCCAAGACCTTTTGCTCTTGCGCGGCTCTGATGCCTCTTCTTCATGTGCCTTGGGTGGTGAAATGTAGTTAGTCGGGTTGGGCGACTCCTCCACACCGGGGGCATCTTCCTGCGAGAGCCCGAGTGAGAAAGACGGCATATCGTGTAGATAAAAAGGTATATGCATCTGAGTGTGTGTGAATATACATTACACATCAGCGAGATGGAAAGGATGAGGATAGATAGATACAGATATAGTGAAATGATACGGTTATAGACCAAAAATTACCTCCTCCATCTCAAACTCTTGGGAGACAGGCTTCTCAACAACCATAGTTGAAACTCCCAGTGATTGATTGTTCTCCTACGTGCAGCGGGAGGGAGTGTTAGCATTCATATACACAAGATGGTTATCCGACTTAAACTTAGCAGTTAATAGTTAATTTACGAGGTCTGGCGTTTTATTAGCATCTAAGATGTGCTCGGTCTGCGCAGCACAGTAAATTGTTAGCTGCAAAGTTTGGGTGTAATTGCTAGCTTATCATCTTACCTGTTCAGTAATGTTGTTGGCTGGTACTAAATCCTCCACTTGTACTTCTCTCTGCTCAACCGGGAGCTGTGAGTCAGCACCAATTGAGATCTGGATCGACGATCCGTTGGCGGTGTCCTAATAGGGTTTTGTCAAATAAAAAGTGGAAACAAATGAGTTTTGGAATGCAAGATAACAAATGGCTGAGTTAGCTAAAAATAAGATATCTCACCAACTCAGCATCAAGATTATCATCGGCGTACGACCCACCGCGCTCGGGAGTTTTCCTTGGAAGATCAACATCTGTGTTTGGTGGGAGAAAATGGTCAGGTACTATGTTCAGATCACGCAGCACCTCGTTGATGCGAAAATCAGCAGCTTCCGATGGGGTACTAATGTCAGGCACGGCTGGAAGGTTGCCGTTGACAGGGGGCGGTTGTGTCTTGCTGTGGAAGAAACTCAGAAGATTTTCCGAAAAGCGTATGCTCAACAGAAACATCGCGGCTAGAAATGGTCTGGTCAATGAGTTCAGTTACACACGTGAGTATCGCAGCTTGCATGATCTTCAGTTGACCAACGAGGGCAGCACCAATCTTCTTATCGATGTCCTGGAGGCATCGTGCGATAGTAGTCTGAAGGATAGCTAATTGCTGGGATTGAATAGTTGATGAAGCAATTTTCTCTAGCTTGGCGTCTAGTGCTTGATAAATACGCTTCTCCAGCGAGCTGATTTCATCATGTAAGTCGGAGGCGGGAGATTTGGACTTGTCGACTAGCTGCGACGCAACCAAATTAGCTATTAAAATGTGGGCTTGAGAGTCGGAACCCTCGCCATCTGTCACCTCCGCGGCGTGATCCTTGTCGTTTTTTTTCCTTCGGTTCTTTCTCCTTGAGTTTCTTCACTCCCCTCAAACGCAAAAGATCACTTGCGTTTAGACCACCTTTGAACATTTCCTTCTGAAATGAAAAACCCTCACAAATCAATTGAACCATGTTCTCTACAGCCAAATCCTCGGACTCATCGACCCACGAGAAATCTAGACCAGCGGACCATTCCTCGTACGGCTCATCTAGAATAGACTTGACAGGCACCTGCACAAACATGAACCGGATGCGTGTTAGAGAGGATTAACCCGCTAACTAACAGGTGAACGATAACGTGATAAGTTAACAGTCAACTATACATCTAACAGTCTAACATCAACAAGATAAACGTAATAAGTTTGCGTGTTAGAGAGGATTAACCCGCTAAGTAACAGGTTTACGATACCGTAAAAAGTTAACAGTCAACTATACATCTAACAATCTAACATCAACATAGTGGATTGAATTATTTGTTTCACAGGCACATACATAATACACAAACGTTTGCGTCAAAGATAAGATTTATCCGCTAACTATCAGATTTACAGAAACAAGGGAAGTTACCAGTCAAGTTTAACGCTGCATATCTAACACCCCCGAAATCGATTTGCTAGTATTGTTTTGTGTAAGAGAACATGATTGGGAGCTAGCTTATCCTTTGTAGTTAACAACTAATCTATCTGTTAGTAGCTACTAACCGTTTTAGTACAATAAAACATTCTTATTAAATGCTTCGTATAGAGCGAGTTAACACATAAATAAGACGCCAACACATCATGTTACAGATTATTTATTACCTGGCACTCGATATCTATGCTCTTAGCATGCCCGGGGATAAGACAATACTTGGTCACCTCAGATGGTTTGTCGTGCGGCACCGCGTTGTCATCCTCTAAAGCTAACTCTTCATTCGGGTTCTCGCTCTCGCTCTCGGAATCCACAATAACAGTACGCTCGGACTGTGTGATTTCTTCCTTCAACTGAGGGATGGCGGCAAGAAGAACTAGTTGAATTGCATCAACGTAACCACGAATCGCAACAGACGCCTGCGATAATGATATTTCATCCTTCGAAATAAGAGATGTAGCAAGCGTGTGGTATGAGGCTCTCCCCCAAGGGAATGCGAGGAACTCGTCTAGATCTCGAATCAGTTCAACATGTCAAATCAGTTCAACATGCTCTGGGATGATGCGAGGTGTGTGTGAGGACGGGAAGAGAATCGACGATGTGATTGCAAGGTAAGCGAACTTAATCTACGCCTCTTTGCTCTTCACAACCTTTTTCTTCAACATGTCGATGGCTGTGTCAACAGTGCAGAACTTCAACGAGCCAAGGAGTTCGTTCCAGTACAGCTTCTCTTTCAGAGGGTTTTTCCTCTTCTTAGTTGGTTCTGGGATCTTCTGGCAGTTTAGTCTGGTGACGATAGCAAACTCCCGGAGTGACATTCTAACAGGGTTCCCACAAAGATGAACCAAACCTCGTATTTTTTGTTCACTTTCAGAAGCCTAACAACGACATATTGCCCAAACGCACCTGAAAACGGCGGGTTCTCCTCTATCGCGAGAATCTTTCCAAAAGTAGAATTTCTCAGAAACTCTAACTCTTCCGGTTCAAGAGCGTCGATAAGCAACTCGGTCCGCTTTAACTTGTGATACGAGTTGACACGCTCTCCAAGGGGTTCTTCGACGGCGGCGAACATTCTGGGGGGAAGCAAAAGATCCTCCATCTCAACGATTTGGGAGAAGAATTGGGACGATTGGGTAATTTAGGGTTTACTTGAGGAGGCTGAGAATGTATTATGACCAAAATTATGCATATAGGAGACGAATGAGTGGTTGGGGATGTGTGAATAAATGCAACTGTTCGATGCTCGAAAACCACAGAATAGCCTCACGCTCTTTCAATTGCAGAATCTGAAAAGGCATGAAACCTTTCTTTGTCCAATGGGTTAAAGACAGTCCTCAGACATTCAGCCACACGCGACCCTTGAGTGTAGATCGACGTATGTGACAGGGGCAAAACCGTCCAATACAAATATATTTCTAAACAAAGGGTACATGACACATTACATTAGTAACTAGGTGCATTCTCACCAATTTCTGTTAATTAATCCTAACAGCCCCCTTGGCAAATTGTTTTTAATCCTAACAGTTTTTAATTAGTACTCGACTAACTTAATTTTTAATTATTACTCGACTAACTTCTGTGGACCAAGTTTATAAATCATCTTATTGGACGTATAGTAAGTGGACCAAAGAATTATACATACGTAAAAATCCAATATACAAAAATATCATGAACTCTTAACATGTCTCGTGATGTATCTCCAATATACTAAAACTTATATTGTTCATTTATCGAACTGTGGCTCTTAAAATTAAAAAGCTCTGAAAGTATATAATAATAACATGCAAGCTTTAATTCGGGTATTCGAATATATGTTTTTGTATTTTCGAATATTTAAAATTCCAAAAAGATCCAAAATACCCAAAATGAATTCGAAAACTCGAAAATACCTAAAAATATTCAAATACCCAAATGTTTATCCAAAATTTGATTTGAAAACTCAAAACTGCTAAAACATTTACCCGAATACCTGAATTATATTTTTGAAAATATTTACCCCAAACTCGAAACTATAATCACTCTAACCTGAAACATAAAAAAGTATTCTTACTACCAAAAATATACTATAATACTCAAATATAAGTATATAAGTAAAAGAAATTTTGGATATTTCAAGTATCCGATGGGATCTCGAGTAGAACATAGATCCAAAACAAGACCCATAGGTCAAATAGGTATTTTAACCTAGATTTGTCTTACCTGAACCTATAATTTTGCGTATGTTCTGATTTAGGTTTTGTGAAAGTAAAATGATCAAGTCTATGAAAAACTAACGTGTATATTATCTTTGGGTTTTCTGCAAAAAAACTCTCAATGTGGTTTTTTTTTGCAAATTAATCCGCGAAATCAAAAACCCACGGGTTAACCCTCCAAGTGCCAGTCAAACCGCAATATAACCCTCGGTCGTATTTATGTGTATTTGACTGTGTATAATTTTAACATTTTTTCAATACTAGGTCGTTTTGGCGCTAATTTTTTAATGAAAAAAATTTGTTGAACTCGTGGTTTGAAATTTGAACCTTAAATACCATGTGCATGCTATATAACCATCTCGGCCAACAAATATATTTGTTTACTTAACAAACGCAATTATATAGATTTCTAAAACGAAATGACCTTGTTTTTCTCGGACATGGGAGCTTGCGTAAATGCACAATGAAGGTGGGGTTCAACAAATTTTTTTCATTAAAAAATTAGCGCCAAAACGACCTATTATTGAAAAAATGTTAAAATTATACACAGTCAAATACACATAAATATGGCCGAGGGTTATATTGCGGTTTGACTGGCACTTGGAGGGTTGACCCGTGGGTTTTTGAGTTTGCGGATTAATTTGCAAAAAATGGTTTTTTTTTGCAGAAAACCCATTATCTTTTTAGTTATATTTGAAAGAACGAAAGTGCGGTCAAAATTTATTTCTACTATTATAAAAACAAATATAGAAATAAATAGCTCTTAACCTTTCTCATAGTTCTCTAAGTACTTATTTCTCTCATCTAATTATATTATTCCATGAAAATAAAATAAATATCACATACTTTTCTAATTACCTCATTTGAGGTGGTGGGGTCGATGAGCAAAGCCTCGTTATTTACGGCTCAGTGAGTCACACACACACGCCAAAAGCAGAGAACAACACATACGAACACCATTAAAATAATAAGGAACCTCGAAGAATCTCTCCTCCATTAATGGAACCATCTCTCTCTATGCTGATGTAGTTCCCACGAGCTTCGGAGCAAGCTTGTACCGCAATTTCCTCTAACAGAAACCATATCGGCTAGTATATACAGTCCTGAGTATATATATTTTATTAAAAAAGTATCTTCTTTTTTATATATTCCTCGGTGGCTTAAACCTTTCTCTCCCACAATACCACTCAAAGTCAAGGCTTCACCTCCTTGAAACTCTCCTACAGTCTCTTATATTGCTCGAGGCTCCAGGTTCAGCTCTAGAACTCATAAGTTCGTTTCTTTGTTTAGTTTAATGTGTTTGTTTACTTTGAATCCCTCCTGAATGTTGCGCTGTTGCTTCCGCGTTAGTCGACCATACAATAGTTTAATTCTTGGATTTAAGGATTTATTTATTTTCATTTCCTTGCGGTGAAGTTTGTCTTGTTTAGTTTTGGAGATAGAGCATAAGTTGTTGGGAACATAAACAATAAGTGAATCTAATCTGGTGTTGTGGTTTATTCCTTGTCTTCTGTAGAATACGCATGAAAACTGAACCAAACTGATAAAACATCGGTTTTACTAGGAAACCAAACTTTGTCCTTGTGTCAGTCTAATCATCAAAAGAATGGATAACACTTCTCCAGATATTCCAGCTGAAGAAATGGATGGTTGGGTTAAGAATCTGATCTATGAAGAAGACATGTTTAGCTCTTCTTCAAACCTTGTGAACTTTGAATCTTTTGCTTCTTGGTGCAACACTCCTTCCGCTTCTGATATCTTGTTCACTCAATACGGCTTAACCAACTCTCAATCCACTACGCCTACGCCTTTTGGAGGTTTCACTGCATTACCTGCAGAGTTTTCTCCTTCTTTCCATGGTTTAGAAAGGTGTTACGTTGGCGAAAAAAGACCGGTGCAGGAGATGAGCTCTCAAGTTCATTACCTATCAGGTAAAAGAAGCAAGAGTAGTGCAATAGAGTGTAGTGTTCCAAGGTCATTGAGCTACTCACTTGATGAGAAGATGCTTAAGGCATTAAGTTTATTTATGGAGTTCTCTGGAGAGGGTATACTGGCTCAGTTTTGGACTCCTGTTAAGTCTGGAGATCATTACATGCTTAGTACTTGTGATCAGGCTTACTTGCTTGACTCGAGGTTATCTGGATACCGTGAAGTGTCGAGAAAGTACACATTCTCTGCAGAGACAAGCCAATACTCTTCTCCGGGTCTTCCAGGGAGAGTCTTTATCTCCGGAGTTCCTGAGTGGACTTCAAACGTGATGTATTACAAGACAGCTGAGTATTTAAGGATGAAGCATGCTCTAGATAACGATGTTCGTGGCTCCATCGCAATTCCTGTTCTTGAAGCATCTGGTTCATCTTGTTGTGCTGTCCTTGAACTTGTGACATGCAGGGAGAAACCAAACTTCGATTTGGAGATGGACTCTGTTTGCCGTGCTCTCCAGGTTAACTCACCTTCTCTCTCTCTCTGCTTCTCTTCTGTGTCTTTGCTTGTTCTTGTGGTGTTCCCTGATGTCATTATGTGTGATGAACATCATATGAAACAATGATGGCAGTGTGATTCATGTTTTCTTTATCTTTGTCAGGCTGTGAACTTACAAACATCGACTATTCCACGCCGCCAGGTACATCTTCTGAACCAAGCAAACACAAATGGGTTTTATTTTTAGCTTCTCTGCCTAAATCTATTAGTGTGTAAGAATATAAGCTCTCCTATCAAAAATTTAGATGAGATATGACTAATATATAAGGGACTTGAACTGATCCATTTATCGTCAATTGGTTTTAAGTTGGACGTCTAGGAAACTTAGCATAGTGTGTGTGTTTTTCAGTACCTTTCAAGCAACCAAAAAGAAGCTTTGTCTGAGATAAGAGATGTCCTTCGAGCAGTGTGCCATGCACATAGGCTGCCTCTAGCTCTAGCTTGGATCCCCTGTAGCTACTCCAAGGGAACCAACAATGAGCTGGTCAAAGTCTATGGGAAACAATCAGATGGGAATTCTATTCTTTGCATAGAAGAGTCTGCATGTTATGTGAATGACATGGACATGGAATGCTTTGTAATTGCCTGCATGGAGCATTTTCTGAGCAAAGGACAAGGAGTTGCAGGCAAAGCACTCATATCAAACAAACCGTCTTTCTCATCCGATGTAAAGACATTTGATATCAGCGAGTACCCTCTTGTTCAGCATGCTAGAAAGTTTGGTCTTAATGCTGCAGTTGCTACCAAACTAAGGAGCACATTCACTGGAGACAGTGACTATATACTTGAGTTTTTCTTACCTGTTAATATGAAGGGAAGCTCAGAACAACAGCTTTTGCTCGATAGTCTCTCTGGTACGATGCAGAGAATATGTCGGACTCTGAGAACTGTTTCAGATGAAGTTGGACTTTGGAGTGGAGACAGAATGTTAAATCTTACACAAACTACTGTTTCAGAAGGAAGCTTTCAGACAACATTGCTTGATACAGATCTCAACTATACTAGAAGTGTCTTCTCGAGTGATATAGCAGGTTCTCATGGAACTCTTCAACAGGTATATGATGTGGCTGATTCGTTTATGCTCTACATTTGATAATGGCAGGTAGATGTATACGATGACTGGTTTTTCTCTCTTACATATTGTTGATTTTAAAAGTAACTTAAATCTTTGTGCACCAGTAAAAAGTCATATTCGTTACCAGTATGCCTTTTATGATTAAGAAAATAACTTTGTTAGATAGGAATGTTTTTCTAAAGGAAAAAAGAATATCGGGTGTTCAAACTGTATAAATACGGGTCTAAAGGATTGTAGATATTTATTCACATGATCAATATGCAAACTCGGGTATATATCTCAATGTGTTTCTCTCTTAAATTTCTTTGCTTTTTTCAAGGTTAATTTGCGTTTGTTCACGACATATAAACACATATTTTGTAGGAAACTAGCGGAGCTAGAAGACCAGAGAGGAAGAAAAGCAGCACAGAGAAGAATGTGAGCTTAAACGTTCTCCAACAGTACTTCTCTGGGAGCTTAAAGGATGCTGCAAAGAGTCTTGGTGGTAAGAATAAGTGTTCATTGCTTGTTTCCCTTACTAACTTTTCAGTTTCTGACATGGATGCTTTCTTTAGTTTGTCCGACTACACTCAAACGGATATGCAGACAACACGGAATCATGAGGTGGCCATCTCGCAAGATTAACAAAGTGAATAGGTCACTGAGGAAAATACAGACAGTGCTGGACTCTGTCCAAGGTGTAGAAGGAGGACTAAAGTTTGACTCAGCGACAGGCGAGTTCATAGCAGTTGGCTCTCTTGTTCAAGAGTTTGATACTCAAAAGAGTCTACCATGTCATCATGACGATGCATTTTTAAAGAGACAGTGTGATATGGATGAAGATGTGTCTTTAGAGCTTTTGAAAGTCAAATCTCATGATGGTGGGAAGGTTAAGTTGGAGGATAGTGTTGAAACAAATGAAGCAAGACCTGCAGGTAAGTGAACCTATTTGGATAAGCTATTAGAATTGGTGAAGACTGAAGAGTCTAATAAGCTATTTTTAATGTTCTCAGGATCTTTGATGGAGCCATGGGTAAGCAAACAGTCTGGCTTGAACTATAGTGATGATTTTGATATAGGGACAAGGAGTGCAGATGTAAAGAAGGATAAAGACCTTGGTGTCCGTAGGTGCCTGAGCTCTCTAGCACTTGCTGAACCAAACCCATCTATCTCAAGTAGCATGTCAGATTCATCAAATGGTTCCGGAGCAGTTCTTGTTAGAAGTTCATCTACTTCCATGGAACAAGATCATAACCAAACATTCAGAACTCATAACAGTAGCAGCGAGAGTAGATCATTACTGACTGTTAAAGCAACTTATAGAGACGACACTATACGTTTCAGGCTAGATCCATATGTGGTTGGGTGTTCTCAGCTATACAAAGAGGTTGGTAAGCGTTTCAAGCTGCAAGAGGGTGCGTTTCAGTTGAAATACTTGGATGATGATGAAGAATGGGTGATGTTGGTTACAGATTCTGATCTTCAAGAATGTTTAGAGATATTAAACGGTATGAGGAAACATACGGTGAAGTTTTTGGTCCGTGATATACCTGGTGCTGCAATGGGAAGTTCAGGAGGTAGCAACGGGTACCTCGGAACAGGTTTCTAGCATCTGTGTTATAACCACATATATAGTATCATATATAGAAACACATTATTATCTATGTTTGGTCCGACATGTAGAAAAACAAAAGATATGTGTAGTGGAGTTGAAAGAATGTATATAATCATAGAAAGACAGATATAAGATTGCATTTTGGCTTCAAAATAAGTTGTAGAAGTAGATCTTGAATGAATATATTGGCTTGTCTTGGCGTTCCTGGTACCATACTTTGCATAACTAGCAGACATCGTTTGAAAGGGTTTTCCCTATCCTTCTTCTCTGAACTGAAACCGTTAACGTTGAATAAATCAGAAGAAATTTTTAATACAATAATCAAATGAATCAAAATTTCAATATATACGATAATTTTTTTTATAAATTAATAAACTCAAAAAACTAATAAATATTTTTGATTTTGAATTAAAGATTTTAAATTATAATTACAACTAAATATTTAGTAAGATAATAAATTTTAGAAAAGCTTTATGCAAATATATGCTCTCACTAATATTATTGTACTAGATGATTTTTCCGTGCTCATGCACGAATATAAATATTTCAAAAGTAAATATACTATAATAATCGATTGCTATTTACTTATAATTTTAAATTAATCTATAATTTGTATGCATCATTTATAATAATAATATTATATTACTTTAATTATACATATGATTTTATATATGTTATATCCAATCGGTTTTGTTGTCTTTACAGTCGATTTAGTTATCATTTGGATAAATTAGATTGCATCTCTGAATTCAACTATAATGTTTTTTAAGGGTTATTTCAAAAATGACTCAAAATTTCAAGTCAAACATAAAAATAACATATGATTTTTTTGAAACTTTGTTTTGTCTTATTCACTCTAGAAGTTTTAGTTATTCACGAAATTGCCATTATTTTTTTCGAAAATAAGGCTTTTACCTTACCATCCTCATCTTTACCAAATATTTACAACTTTGCCATTGACATCAATACCTCAACCACCATGAACTACCAAATTGAGAGTGTTAATGCCCTAAAGTTTTGATTTTTTTTCTCATATTTTCTCATTTCCTATCCACACAAACCAGATATCTTACACTTTCTCTCAAAATTCATTAATTAAACTGAAGATTTTGATTACAAATTATGTAAGGTTCATAAGCTCACGATTCTTGGTGATTAACGAGTAGGTAGCTGTTGTGGTGAAGTTCTGGGTGATTGGAGAAACCACGCAAGTCATCTCACGAGTTCAAGGTATGAAATCGCAAACTACATTTTATTTTTCAGATCTGTTCGGCGAAGAAGACTTTTTTAGAAGTCTTCTGGTCAATGCATAGGTTGGTTTTGCAATTGACATTTTGTGTGTTCTTAATAGAAGACTTCCCTAGAAGTCTTCTAACTTTCTTTTGTAAACAAAAAATTTCGAAATTCCCAGATAAACAGGTTACTTATAAATTTGACCGAAGTTGGTCAGAAATTTGACTTTTTGTACCTAGAGAAAACTTCTACAGAAGTCTTCTGAAAGTCTTCCTTAAGTATTCTCAATGCCGGAAGATGTCCGCGTGGACTACTTTTGGAATTAAAAAATAATAGTAAAATATTTAATATCAATGAGAAGAGTTCTTTTGAAGTCTTCCGTCGATGACTTCAAAAGAAGTCTTCTACGTAAATCCTTATTAAACTTCAAATTTATCCAAAATTAAAATGAATTTTTAATATCTTCTTACTAATTCATGTTTATTAGTCAATATTGGGACTACTAAGTCGAATTTATAACTTAATTGGTGATAATTATGAAGTTACAAATATTGATGTTTAATAATGTTTCTAGCTAAACGGAGAAGCCTTCTGTAAGTCTTCCTCATAGAAGACTTGTAGAAGACTTCATAAGAAGTCTTCTCCGATGATTTTATTTTATTAATTTGATGTTCTGTGTTTGCGTTGTCTTCCTCATAAGATACAATTTTTTAATTTTCATGAGATTTAAAATTTCAACTTTCACTTAAAATTAAATTTTGATCTTTTGTGAATTTGACTAAGATTTCTTGAGAAGTCTTCTCTCTTAGTTTTAGCAAATTTTATTAAGCTTTTGTGTTGTGTTGTTTTGTTTTGTTATGTGTGGGTAGAATGATTAAATTATTTTTTGATATGTTTCATCAATAACTTTAATGAAGTCAAGTACTTTTGGCAAAACATGAACATTTTTACCATTCTTTTGATTAACATCTCTTAAAGTTTACAAAATAATTCACAACTAAAATATTACACATATAAATCATAAAAAGATCATAAAAAAAATAATTACACAGCTAGATATTATTCCTCAACATAGATAAACTTGGACTCCACTTCACATCATCTCTTTGTACCACTTTGGGCAGAAGACTTTGGAAGACTTTCTAAAGACTTCGTGGGAAGTCTTCTAGAATAAAATACATTAGAAGATTTCCCAAGAAGTCTTCCGAGAGTTTTTCGAGAGTCTTCCAAGAATTATCCCATAAGTCTTCCAAAATCTGTTTCGGATCTGAAAAATCTGCATATTCAAAAGCATTCAAATGACTTCAAAATAGAGAAGACTTCAAAAATAAATTTTTAGATAATAAACAAAACAGTCACATTAGGTTGGATCTATAATTTTTTAGAATCTAATATATAAAATACACAAAATACATATCCAAAATTTATACCACTTTAGGCAGAAGACTTCGGAAGACTTTCTGAAGACTTCGTGGGAAGTCTTCTAGCATAAAATGCATTAGAAGAATTTCAAAGAAGGCTTCTGAGAAGTCTTCCGAGAGTCTTTTGAGAGTCTTCTGAGAAGTTTTTCAAAGTTTCTCAGATCTGGAAAAACTTGTAAATTCAAAAACATTTGAATGACTTCAAAACAGAGAAAACTTCAAAAATGAAAATTTTATGCTTAAAAAATAAATAAAACAGTCACACTATGTTGAATCTATAGGATTTTAGAATCTAACATATAAACACACACATAAATTCATATCCAAAATTTAGAGATCTACCTTTGAAAGAGTGAAAGATGAGAATCATGTAATGAAAAACCTGCAAAAATAAGATAAATTAGCGAGAAGACATAAGAAAAATTGAGAAATGGATATAAAGTTTGATGTTTTGATGTTCAAAGATATTAGAGAGAAGTTGGAGAGTTTTAGAGTGAGAAACATTACATTTTGTTGCAGTCATTTGAGAGGAAGAAAAAAAATGTGTAAATTTTCTTTATATATGGAGACAAAAATTTCAAATAGGTTAAATATTTTTAACCCAGAAGACTTATGCAAGACTCATGGAAGACTTATGTAAGACTCATGGAAGACTCATGTAAGACTCATGGAAGACTTATGAAAGACTTTGATTTAGGCGGGAAACCTAAATTATTCCAAAATTTAGGCGGAAACCCAAAATTTTACTTAAATTTAGGCGGAATGTGTCGGAAGACTTTTTTTTTTAAGTTTTCCGTGAGTCTTCTAGACCCTAAGATAAAATAACTATGAAAAAAACCTTTTTAAACTTAAAAAAAACTTAGAAAGTGTTTAAATCAAATTATTAGATAGTTACTAAACATATATAGGTCAATTTGAAAAAGGAAAAAAAATGAAGATAAGATTTCAAATCTAACCCTAAAGATACCAACAATACTATAACATATGTTACCAAACCCTAAACCAGTGACTCATAAACCAATCTACATTCGCTCATCTAATTCAATTTCAGATAAACTAAATTTACATCATTGAAAAATGTTTATTATTACATGATTTCAAATTTTAACCCATGAAAATATTTTTTATAAAAATTTTAAATTATTTTTAAGATCTAACCATGAGAAGACTTTCTCTGGAAGACTCCTGGAAGACTTATGGAAGACTCTTGGAAGACTTATGGAAGACTTTGATTTAAGAGGGAAACCTAAATCATTCCAAAATTCAGGCGGAAACCATAAATTCTACTAAAATTTTGGCGGGATGTGTCTGAAGACTTCTTTTAAAGTCTTATGTGAGACTTCCAGACCCTAAAATCAATTAACTATGCAAAAAAACACTTTCTTAGACTTTAAAAAAAAAACTTAAAAAATGTTTAAATCAAGTTATTAAATTACTAAACATATATGGGTCAATTTGAAAAAGAAAAAAAATGAAGTTAAGATTTCAGAATCTAACCCTAAAGATACATACAATACTATAACATATGTTATCAAACCCTAAACTAATGACTCATGAGCCAATATACATTCACTCATCTATGTTGAAAATAATTTAATTTCAGATGAACTAAATTTACATCATTGAGAAATATTTATTATTACATGATTTCAATTTTTTACCCATCAAAATATTTTTTATAAAATTATAAAATTATTTTTAAGATCTACTGAACGAGAAGACTTACAAAGAAGTCATCATAGAGAAGAATTACAAAGAAGTCTTCTCTAACAGAGGGTTATAATGGTAAAATTGAATACGGTTTTTTTTGTTTGTTCATAAGGGGGCTGTTGTAATTTCACTAGGCTTTTGGGTTAGTTTTGCATTTGATTGAATATGGAGTATACTTTTGTATTCAAAATCAAGTTTTGAGTCATTTTTGGCAAATCTCCCTATTTTTTATGCTAACTATATTAAAATTTTGTTTAATTTCTTATTTGCATTTAAGTGGTTGTTGTTTTAGAAATGTAAATATATTTTATGAAGATTATGTGTAACTTAAGATATATTGTGCTTATAAAGATAATATTCTAAAGTCTGATGTATATATATAAATTTTATTAAAGAACTAAATTATAACAGTGCGTTAATATTTTATTTTCATTTTTAATATGTTTTGAGTTTTCCTATGATTTATATTTATAAAATAAATTACTATTCTTATAAAATTATATATTCTTATCGTAGTTAAATCTATGATTTTAGATATAAGTTGGATTAGTCGAGTCACTCATGTTGTGAGTACATTGAGTTACATATATTCTTTCAAATTCAAAATGAAGTATAGTTATTATTATTATAATTAAGTCAAATCAAATCGATTTTTTTATCGTTGAAATGTCAATGTATTTTCATAATATTTATCAAATTATATGTTGATGTTTTTTAAAAAATATTAGAAAAATAAAGCAATGATCAATAGAAAGTTACATGTATAAGTAGCTGATACATTTATGGAAGTTCATGAACACATATCAATATTACAATAATAAAAATATTTTATAAATTATAAATAATTTTATGCCTTTGATTTATTGAATGGAAACTGAAATTTATTTAAATAATCTTAAAAATAAGAATTTAGATTTGCTTTGGTATTTTGATAATAGTTCTATTAAGTTCCACAAATACAAAAACCATAAAATTTAAAATCAAATTTAATATTAAGAAAGCAAATAATTTAATAATGATAAAATATAATATATCTACCTCATTAAACTATTTTGTAACTATCTGATCAAACAATGATTATTTTTAAAATTTATTTTTATTTTTTTATAATAACTCTTGAAAATAAGCAGTAAACAAAATTGTGACGGTATTTAAAAATAATATTATATAAGTAAAATATAATTTATCAATATTTTTTTGCTGTAATTGAAAGATATTATAGTCAACTAAATATACGAAAAATAAATAAAACATTTCAATAATACTAATTATAAAATATTTTTAGTCAGTTAAACATATATCAGTTTATGTTAATTAATTATTTTATGTAATCATCTAAGAAAATATATAGATATAAAGAAAGTATTTTATTACTTCAAAATTATATTTTATGTTATTTAAAAATATATTTTAAATGTAATATTACTATTTTGTGAACTTTCCTTTTTTATGAAATCATATTATATATACATATATTTTTGTCAATTCGTTTTTTAAACTTTATAAGAAATTTCCTTTTTATTATATGTATATGTTTTTTTGGAAAATTTTAAAAAGAAAACTAAATAAAATAAATAAATAATAGTATTTTGCATGAAATATTTTTAATCCATCGAGGGGTATCAATGTAATCAACCATGGTCAGAGTTAACGTGAGAACGACACGTAGAAAACTGACTTCTCAAATAATATTATAGAGATACAAAGTCTCTAAACATAAAAACATTGAATTGTTTATTTTCATGAAAGCACATATACTTATATTTATAAAAACATATAAATAAAAAATAATTTCTTAAATAAATAACTTTATATAAATTAATAAAATGTTATACTTCTGACACTATTAATTAATTCATAGAGTTTTATTGTAAATAACATTTGAGGATGATATTTTACTTTTAAACAAATTTGTCATATGTAATAATGTTAGTATATGCTATATTGTTGGTAGGATATAAGTATTTGTTAGTCCATTATCAAGATTACCGTAATCATACTTTCACTTTATTTATTTTGGCTATAATGTTTTTTAAAGTTTGAAACTGTTGACACCCGTTGAATATGGGCTCGCTCGGGTCCTAGAATTTACGTCCATAATGTTTGTACATTTGACTCTTCTTCAAGTGCTTGAAGTAACCAAATCGAATATTTTGTGAATCAATAAACCTTTGTTAAGCACAAAAGAAAACAATTTCTCTTTCCATGAAAGTTTGAGGAAGAAAAACATAGGAAGCAGAGAAGGGATCGGGAAACATTCAAAGAAGAAAAAACGTCATATGCATAATGCATTCTTCAGAATGGCCCGTTCATCCATCAAACATCAACAGCAAGAAATTCCAATAAACAACATGATTTGGGGACTTTAAGCACAACCTCACACCATTCAAGCTTCCCATAAACCTCTTGTTCGCTGCGCCTTTCAACCGCAAACACAGCACACCAAATATTCTTCTCGTTGGAGTCAAAACCACGCACTTTCTTATCCCACAGAAGCGCAATCTTTCCACCATGATTTACCATCCTAACACGAGTACAACTCTTTGGCATTTTTGGAAGTTCTTCCAAACCCTTTAAATCTCTCCACAATATTCCCTTGGAGTCGTACCATTGAAGCTTTCTGGACAAGATATAATTGTACATTATGTTGTCTATTACGCATGAAAAATCACTGAAAGCCCAACTTATACGCGTCTCTAATCCTACAACGTCCCATTTATTTTCATCGACCTTGTAAACCATATTTTTATCCCCAAACAGGTAAAGCTTTCCGTCTATGGCTAAGCTTCTTAATATATAACTCTTCCCGAATATCTCTGCTCTAGGGCATGGTAGATGCTCCCATATCTGTTTTTTCAGATCAAAAACCTTCATCGAATCTGATGAATCCGGAACGTTCAAGCCTTCCACTACATATATTTTCCCATCAATAACGCTCATGAGAGGGTACTTTGGCGTCATCTGAATGCTTGGAGCTTCGTGCCAAGTGTGAGACCGACAGTCCAAGAAGAAGACCCTAGACGAGATCCCACCATAGATATATTTTCCAACCGTGTAGATAGTAGAACCAATTGCGGCACAAGTCCACCAGGTCCAATGAGAAAATTTGCGAGTTGAGACAGAGACCATATGATAGTTGCTCGACTTGGGGATTCTATATGGTCTAAAGCATGGACTGAACCATCCTGAGATATGGTTAGGCTTAGGCTTAGGCTTAGGGTTAGGTAAGGGCTTGGAGTTGGTCTTTTGCATAGAGTGTACCAACATTGTTTAGAACCATAACTGAGCCTTGAGCACAAATATAGACAACTCTCGGTGCGGCCTAAGAGAGCTCGGGTCTGGTAAAGCTCAAGCGATGTAATAAGAGAGCGAAATCTCTTGGACACTAAGCAAAGAGTCGGGTAGTACAATCTTGAAACCCGAGCTAAGCAATTCAATAGTAAATCATGAGGAAGATCAAGAATATGTACCCGTGTAAACTCTATGAACTCCGTCATTGGCAGAAAACGTTTAGAGAATAATCAAACTCTTGAGCCTTTATTAACTCCTATATAGTACTAGAGGAATATCTTATAAATACTAGTCCTATTAGGAAATATTCGAGTGACGTATCGAGGCGGATTAGACCAAATATGTGAAAAACAAAATTCGAGTTAATCAGTTTAAAGTCAGTGCCGTGCGAGAACTTGTGAGGCCTGAGACATAAAATTTGTATATTACAATAATCTTATTATATAAAGCTTAGTTTTTCAAAGTTGCTAATTAACATGATCGCGACACATATCAATTATATATTTAGGATTATGACATGTGTTAATCTATCTCATAATTAAAAATATATATAATAAGATATTAACAAAAACAAATTTTATTAAAAATTTTATTATATAAATTATTTAATAGTAATTTTCCTTTATTAAAATCTTAATCAAAAGATAAATATTATATAAAGCTTGGTTCTTCAAAATTGCTAATTAACATGATCGCGACACATGTCAATTATATATTTAGGATTATGGCATGTGTTAATGTATTTCATAATTAAAAATATATATAATAAGATATTAACAAAAACGAATTTTATTAAAAATCTTATTATATATATTATTTAATAGTAATTTTCCTTTATTAAAATCTTAATCAAAAGATAATTGCAAAATATTATTTAATAATAATTTTCCTTTTAATATTGTGCCATTTTTTTAAATATATAATGATTAAAAATATATATAATAAGATAATAAAAATGAATTTTGAAAAAACTACTTTTAAAAATTATTTAATGGTAAAAACGATTTAAAAAAATATTTAGTAGTAATTGTTTTAGAAATTTTCCTTTTTCAAAATCCTAAAAAAATAGATTTGAAAACAATTTATTTAATATAATTTTTCTTTTCTAAACTTTAATGAAAATATAATTATAAGAGATTATAATGAGATTGGTTCTTCAAAATTGTTAATTTACATGATTGTGACACATGGTAGTTATATATTTTAAAATGTGATATGTGTTAAACTATATCATAATCAAAAATATATATATAAAATAATAAAAACATTTCTTCTTAAAATTTAATTATAAATATTATTTAATAGTCTTATTATTATTATTTTTACTGTTATTATTATTATTATTATTACTATTGTTATTATTATATTTCATTATAATGTTTGTTTTAAAAAATACTAAAGATAGAGAATTATAAAAGATAAATATTAACTTTTAAGAAAAAAATATTAAATAAAAACGAATTGTAAAATCCTACAAGTACAATAAATTATTTAATAAAAACATGAAGAAAAAATAAATTTAAAATAATTAATATTAATTTTTTTAAAGCATAATTAAAAGAAAATTGTAAAATTACTCTTATTATTATCTTATAAGTAAATATTTCACATCTATATTTACTACTATTAACTACAAATATTTCACATCTATATTTAGGTTTAGGCTTCCACGTATTATTTTTACAAAACACAATAGTATTTATACGAAAAATATTATATGAGTATTTTGTTTTAATTTCTTGATACAAATCAACTTTTTATTATCTTTATTACATCTTATGCTAGCATAACTTTTAATTTTGTTGTTATTGTGATACATGAGTACGTGTGAATATGATAAATATGTATTTGTATGTATAAGATAAAATATATAAATACTTAAACAGAAATTTTCTATTTAAAATAAAATAGTTGTATAAAATCTAAAAGAAATAAAATAATTAATTTCTTTTTTGAAAAGTCTAAATAAAATAAAAACGTAAAACTAATCATATTTTTCTTATAATTAACTAACTTTACTTTTTAATAATTTTGTGTTAAAAAATATAAACCAAAATTAACTTCAAATATTTCACCTGATATCAATAAAAACTAACTTAAAAGATTAACCTAAATTAACTTTCACTTCAAATTAACTTAAAAAATTAGATTGTGAATGTGTCAATGAAAACTTCCATTATGTAAAAATAACTTCTTCTTTTCCTAAAATATTAAATAAAAGAGATTTCTAAAATAAATTTTTTTTCTAAACTTAACCAATTAAGAATTGAGAAATTGCCAAAAATATCATTTTCAAAGTACCACTTTTCATATTTACACTAACCACTTTTACCCTCATCTCTAACGAAGGGTAAAAGAGATTTATAACTTTTTGATTACCTTTGATAAAAAAATATATGGTTAACTAATCTAAACTTAAAACATCAACTCTAAACCCTAAATCATCAACTCTAAACCCTAAACCATAACCCTAAATCATGAAACATCAACTCTAAACCCTAAATTCCGAAACATAACTCTAAAACCTAAACCCTAAAACTTCAAATCTAAACCCTAAAACATCAACTCTAAACCCTAAACGTAAACCCTAAACCCTAAATCTAAACTTAAAACATCAACTTTAAACCCTAAATCATCAACTCTAAACCCTAAACCCCGAAACATCAACTCTAAACCCTAAACCCTAAACCCTAAACCTTCAAATCAAACCCTAAAACATCAACTCTAAACCCTAAATGTAAATTCTAAACCCTAAACCTTATATTTTTCTGAAATTCGAACCCTAAACCCTAAAACCCTAAACCTTCAAATATAAAACCTAAAACATCAACTCTAAACCCTAAACATAAACCCTAAACCCTAAATCTTCAAATCTAAACCCTAAAACATCAACTCTAGGGTTTTAGGGTTTAGGGTTTAGGGTTTAGAGTTGAAGGTTTAAAGCTTAGGGTTTAGAGTTGATGTTTTAGGGTTTATGGTTATTTTTTTTGGGTTTAGGGTTTAGAGTTTACTTTTTAGGGTTTAGGGTTTAGTGTTGATGGTTTAGGGTTTAGAGTTGAAGTTTAGGGTTTAGAGTTGATGTTTTAGGGTTTAGAGTTGAAGGTTTAGGGTTTAGAGTTTAGAGTTGATGTTTCGGGGTTTAGGATTGAGTTGATGTTTCAGGGTTTAGGTTTTATTTAAAAAAAAATAGGGTTTAGGATTGATGGTTTAGGGTTTAGGATTCGTATTTCAAAAAAAAATAGGGTTTAGGATTGATGGTTTAGGGTTTAGAGTTAAGTTTTAGGGTTTAGGGTTTGAATTTCAAAATAGTATAATTCAGAAATTTTTTTATTTTTTTAGATTTTTATTTTTTTAAATATTTATTTATTATATATATAAAGAACAGTGACATAAGAGTCTTTTGCCACTTAATGAATAAGATATTTTTGAAAATGTCTCTTTAGTGGTGGTAAAAATGAAAAGTGGTAGCATGAAAGTGGTAAATATGTAATTTTCCCATAAGAATTTTTTTTTCTTTTAAATCGTGACGGGAGAAAATTGTAAAATTTTATTTAATAGTAATTTCTACTTCAAAAATTTAATGATAAACATGATAGTAACAATTATTCAATTAACAAAAAAAATTGTAAAAAACGAATTTTGAAAATTGCAACTTTTAAAAATAGTTAATATTAACTGGAAATAGTTATTTGATAGAAATTGTTTTTTAAATCCTAGACAAAATATAATTGTAAAATATTATGTAATATTAATTTCCTTTTCTAAAATCCTACAAAACTGTAAAAGAATATTTGATAGTTATTTTTCTTTTCTTTTTATAAAGAAAAATCCTAAACAAAAGAAAATTGTATAATAGTTTTAAGTCCTAACCAAAAGAGAAGTGTAAAAAATTATTTGATATTATTTTTTAAGAGAGTGTTTGATGATGAACATGATAGTGTAAAATTAGTATTGATACGATTTGTAAAAATAGTAATTTTGAAAATATTTATTTATAACTAAAAATAATTATTTGATAGCAATATTCTTTTCTGAAATTCTAGAAAGAAGAAAATTGTAATAGGTTATATGACAATAATTTACCTTCTAAATCTTAAACAAAATTGTAAAAGAGTATTTAATATTATTTTTTATTTTTAATTGTAAATAAAATGAAGATTATAGAATAGAATGTTTTTTAAAAAAAAACCTAGCAAAATAAATATTTAAGGACTTATTTAATAAAACATTAAATTAGTACATAAGAACATGTATAATGTTGTCATTGATTCGATTGGTGTATTTAACTTTCATTTCTTTTTACTTTTCATTTTTTTATTTCAGATTGTGTTCAGTTTAAATGTTTATGTATAGTATTTTCTCTAATCATTAGTATAAATTTTATAACAACTCATCTAAGCACCATAATTATAAAATACAAATATTAACTTGAACTTATGTGTGAAAACGGATTTTAATTATAAAATAAATCTCAAACAACATATTCAAAAAACAATCATAATACTATAATAAAATGATTTATTATTTTATGGTTTTAATTAAATCAAAACATCAAACAAAACCCAACGCAACGGGCTCATATCTTGTTACTAATAAGGTTCGATCCAAAAGAGCTTTTTTTTCTATTTGGTTTACTAAATCTATACTATTAAAAGGGAACGTTTCCTAAAAAAATCTAATTAAAAAAAGTTGTTACACTTTTTCATTTTTAGTCCAGTTTATTATATACAATCAAATATTATAACCAACCCCTACTATATAACAACCAAATAATATTTTCTAACATTTATAAATATATGTAACCTCTCCTTTAATTTCAATTTTTTTTGTGACCCACTTATCTTATCTGCATATAAAAATGCTTAATGGTTACCAAACGTACTTACCTATAGTATCTACAACTTATAACATCTACCATCAATGATATATCAATATCAACACTATTAAAAGCAAATTATAGCAGACATTGTGGACAACGTAGAAGGTTTTGTATTATGTTCTTAGATTATTGTTGGGATTGCAATATTAAATTAGAAAAAATGTGCCAGGTAAATCTTAAATCTCATCAGCTTAACAATAACTCTTATAAAATGTTTTTTTTTTTTAAATTAAAGAACTTTTTGACTCTAGGACTAGCCATTAGTAACAACAACAAAAAAACCTCAAATACAAAAGTCAAAATTATGAGATGTTTATTTAAGCCTAATACAAGCCCATTAGGACGTATAATAGTATAAGCCCATCTTCATTTAGTCAGAAAAGTCACGTGCACCTATCAGGTGATTTTTTTTTTGGCTTTATCAAATCCAATAACACTTGGAGACGGAAGAGTAGGGTTTGTGTAAACGAGAGATTTGAGATGGCGCTTAGAGGAGTATGGCAGCTCCAAAAGCTCGTAGTGAGCTACTGTAATTGGGGAGGTAGCAGTAGAGGCATAAGGTACCACCACCTATTCTTTATCATCTATCTATCTATACGAATCTGGAGTTTGGACAACATCTCATGTTTATAAGTTTGAGTCTACTGTTCTCTCTTTGATGTATCCAATGTAATGAAATCGTTACCATTTCATAGTTAGGAACTAGTACTGAACATGTTCCTTGTTGTTAAATTAATATACAGAGCCTTTATGGAATCAGAGTTGCCTGCGCTTATAGAGAAAAACCCGCAGCTCGAAGTGGCAACCGAGCTTTCAAGGGGGCAACATCCTTACCTCAAGGGCATATACAGTATGTAATCTCTAACCTTTTCTTGCTTGTTGTAATGTACAGGTAATGTAAGGTTTCAGCGATTTTATATACGGCTTTGTTGTATAGGGAATAGAAATGAGAGGGTGGTGTGTGTGAAGAACATGGATCCTGAACAAGTGCTTTTGAATGCAACGAGGCTTAGGAACTCACTTGGAAGGAAAGTGGTGAAGCTGAGGACTAGACATGTGACCAAGCACCCCAGTGTTCAAGGCACTTGGACAACCGCTGTCAAGTTCTGACAACTTTGGATGTTGCAAGTATTCATCCTTGTTATCTTACATTTGCAGTCCTGAGTTGTTTCTACTTCTATTTGGACAAAGATTCAGCTTCAGTTGTTTGAGTCTTAATAAGATTTCAGGAGGGTTTATGGTAAATTTCATAGTTATAGTAGTTCTCGGTATTTTAGCATCTTACCAATACAGAGAGGACTCAAACTTTTCATTTTTTTTTTGTTATTTGTCACTAGTACAAGAAATCAGACAAGCCCCCTTGTAATACGACAACATATACATGTAAAAAAAACTTAGTAGACTGGAGGATGGAGACTGTGAGAAGCTGTTTTGATTTTAGTAAATTAGGAGCTTATGTCTTCTGGTATTGAAGGTAACGAAGCAGAGTTGTTGTCTATATCCCCCCGGCTGGTTGAGGATGAGTGTGACTTGAGATACGACGATGCCACTTCTAGCATCACTTCCACTTCTTTCTTGTACTGTGTTACAAAGTATCAAAAACCAAATGCATCATAATAGGCCTATTACAGCGGAATCTTAAGCTTAGTCGATCGGAATAAGGACATAAACTAACCTCATCAATTGCTCCTGCTTTAATCTTCGATTGCATCAAGCACCATTTCTTGAAATGTACACCTATACATGAATACAAGAGATCATCTCATACATTGTGCCATTGCAAGTTTTACTCTGACTAGTGAACACACTTTGGAATAAGTGGAAACCTTGAAAGGATACTTACCAACTCTTATATCAATTACAGAGGAAGTCTCCTCTTTTGCTTCCAATCGCCATCGGCAATGGACCTGATACAGACATGATTAAGAAGCATGCCAAGCTGAAATGAATGATGGGTTGCAAAGAGAATGATGAACTCAGAACCAGATTTTACTCATAGATTAATGTACCTCAAAGTAAGAACCAAAAGGAACATCATGTGGCTGTTGCACAGTTTCAAAAACCTGGAAGACAGGAAGATATAAGTATTATCAGATCGATATCATTTTTTTTTCGTTTGTAGAATCTGAACAACATTATCAATTACTACCCTTCCAAGGGAAAGTTCATTCTTACCAGCATTTTCTTATCTGGTGACAGAACAACATGCTGCCATTCCGTCACAGCAGTGTCTGGAGGACACATAGGACTATTACAAATGGATCTGAACTTAATCTCTCTAACTTGACCATCATATTCTTCAGCAGTATGCCAAGGCTCTATCTGAAAGATCACAAAGTTACATATATGTTTAATCTAAAGAGCACAGCTATTAGAAGGCCTGTGTATGAAGGCTAATGTTCTAGATAGTAATGTCAAAACTTACATTAAGATTCTTATCCTTCCGTGCAGATCTGTACTCATTAGTATAAGTGGAATCATCAGCCAACAAAAGGTTCAGGAATTGCTCAGGTGTACTTGGGAAAACATCCTGCATACAAGAGTATGATGTCATAAACTTCCAGAAAACAACTATAGATAGCATTAACAAGAAGAAACAAATGCTTACATTACAAATGCCGACAAGGACTTCTTCCTTGACAAATGTCTGAAGCTTTACAGGTACAGCTGCAGTATCTTCGGGAGCTTTCACTTGTACTTTACCACCTCCTCTCACAGAGCTACTGTGAGCACGCAAAGCAGATTCTGCTCTCTCCTATAGAGTAAAAAGCCAACAAAAAGGTGAAACATGTTAAGTTTTCAGGTAGCCAGCCAAATAGGAGAGAGACCTTCTTTTCAGCTTCTAACATTGCGTGATAATTATTAACTGCACGCTGCAATGCTTTTTGTGTGTGGTTCCTGTTCCAAAACGATGCAAATTTATACCTCACTCTACCTGAAATAAAGAAGGTATTCCATAGAGACATAAACATGACAAAGCACCATTACAGATAAAATTTCCAAAAACTAAACTTTGGTCGGTCCTACAGGTAAAAAAGGCTATGCCAGAAACCAAATGTGAAAATATTCTGAACTAACATTAAAAAAAAAATGTTTGCTGAAGATGTAGAAAGACATGAAGGTTGATTTTATCACAAAACTGAAAATCCAGTAATAAAAATAAATCTCTAACCATCAGGAGTCCCAAGAGGGGGAACACCATGTCCACCAGCGCCCATCCGTAGTATGATTGTTATAGCTGGGTTTATCAATGCATGTTGACTTCTACGAATCTATAATAAACATTTACGCATCACTAGCCCAGTTATCCGTTTAAATCAATAGAAATTCTGAGTGGTCAAGAAAATAATACTACCTCATCTATATCTCCCAGAGGTATAACTACCTGCAAAATGAGAAGGAGAGGAAGTTTTAACAATTGATTCATAGAATTTAGAATGTAGTTATTAAACTAACAGAAGCACTAACCTTCATTTGCTTAGAGAAAACATTGGAGTGAAAACATATGTGCCACGCAGAAACATAGATTCGGCCATGATACAAGAATGACCTCTCCAGAGCACATGAATAGGTGTGCTCAACTACCTAAGTAAAATTGCAGGGAACATAGTCAGAGTACTGAACATATAACAGGAAACCCATCTTCATGCACATGATTTCCTAACCCTCATATGAGAGCCTACAATAGATACCACAGTTAGTAACTTGGTTGTGACTAGCTTACCTCATCAGGGAGGAGATCAAATATCGTCTGCAGAGGCCCTGGCTTTTGATGTACAATTGTTGGACCTTGCTGATCCAATGAGACCCTTCTTCTACCAGCTCCAGCATATCCAGTTATAGCCCTACCAATGAAAATCCATTTTGTAAACACAACACAACCTCTTCTAAATTTGTTATGCTCTACTTTCTAAACATGATAAACCATTTACTCGGAATTACCTAGAAGCATTCACTGGTAGTTTGATCGCATTAATGTTAAGGCAAACCTGGCAAACAAATTTGGATTAGCCTCTAAAGAAACAAGAAGGCTTGACTTAAGAGCCTTCACTGGGAAAACATGCAAACAGAAACTAGGAATATACATACCTGTCCGGATGGGCTATCTAATGAGTGCCACACTGGACCCGTCTGGCCTTCACGTTCGACGCTAATAGTAACTGAGCCAAGGACAGTACTTTTCCAAATTATATCCCAGTCATGAATTGTTACATTGATCTGACATAACAAAACATATGGTACATGTTAGAAAATGCATTTGGTAAACATAAAAAAGGTGATCAGAATGTTTTGCATCCGAAATTATCAATCAAAATAAGTGATTTTCAGTATTCTTTACCAATTCATATGACAATCAACCTTGTGCCTAGGGTACTTCACATGAGAAATCTAAACAATCCAACTAAGTCCTAAAGCATCTTAAAGTTGTGAAAGATGATAACCTTAACAGGAAGCTCATCTGTAGGAAAGTTGAACTCTTCACCCCACATTGGATTCCTGGAGCCAGGGACCATAGAACTGTAACAAGCAAAGAGATATATTAGACAGACCAAAGTGTAAGCTTTCACTAATATACGTTCTTTTGTTCTTAACAAAGTTATAAAATCTAAAAAAAATTGAAAAAGAAAAGGCCTTTTTCATTACCTAAATCGTTTTTCTGATCCACAATTGACAATAGCATAAGGATCTGATGTTCCATTTAAATTTGCACCAATGAGATTCTTAGCAGCCAGCAATTCCACCTGGCAAACAAAATGAAATGTTAATATCCGACATTAATCTTTAAACTCTTCAGACACGCAGATGAAACATAAGAGCCAGTTTAAGACACTAACCTTGATTATGTATGGAGCATTTGTCTGAGTGTCTCCTCTCAACTGTCCTATCTACACACAAAAAAAATAAATTGCACAAACTGCAAGTCATAAACTTGTTTATCACCCACAAGATTTCTCAAGCTATTACTACTAAAGAAACGTTTCAGTTTAGGAAATCAAAAACCTTGTCTTTGGCAAAGATGGCGTCACCACCGGAATCTCGATCAAATCCAACACCGCCGTTAGCTTCGTCATCTCCGTCGACTTTGTAAGCGAACAGCCAATAAGAAACGATCAAGAAAGCGGAAGCGGCCACCGCAACCTCAATCTCCCACGTAGAAGGTACCAGGAACTCCACCCCCAACGGAACCATCTCGATTTTGATAGAGTAAGTTGATAAAAATACGAAATTTCTCCGGCGATCAACGAGGTCTAGGGATTCATTTTTCCGACAAGTGGAATCAACAGAGAAGAAATGACTTTTGGAGAAGAAAGAAACTCTGAAATTTAGGAGTTAAGGAGACTGAGTTTACAGGAATGCCCTTGTAACTGTAGACAGTTACGGTTCGAAGACCAGGGGAATAGAGGGTTAGTTTTGGAATTTGTGTTGACAGCAGTAACCGTAGAACACCGAGTGAAGACTTTTAAACTGAAAAAATGAAAAACGTGTACATTTTCTTCCTTCATTTTTAGTCTCTCTTTTGAAAATATTCTTCTTTGTAAAAAACCCACAAAATTATTATTATTAAATTACATTTGGAAAGTTCTCACTATAGATTATATGATTTACATGAAAATAAACCCATCATTCGAGATGAAATCATATCAAAATAATATATAGCCTAATCAAGTTCAGCAAACCTAATTAGTGATGTTAAGTTTGGTTTAACAAAGGATTTAAACCCTCTAAATATTTTGAATCGAACAAAAAACTTTCAACTAATAATTTAATTTTTTAAAAAAATTCTCAACTTATAAATTGCTAATGTCAATCATTTTCTGTCTATAATATCGTTTATTTTAGTCAAAAATAATTAAATATTTTATAATGACATCTACAGTGTGATTTAGACTTTCATTAGTCAAACCGAACTATTTGATTAGTCTTTACTTTTGAATCTGATATCGGCCCATCAATTGAATATTAAAATATGGTTTAGATTTTGTTGGACGTTTGTAACATCTCTTACTTGAAACAAAGTAGTAAACTGGATTAAATAAGAATTATTGGATGTTGTATTTTAATGGATTCAAAAATCCGAACTAAATCTAGTGTTATTGGTTCTGTGATTTTCAAATCTGTATTAAAATCAGGTGTTATTGGTTTAATAATTCATAAATTCTATATCAAATCAAGTGTTATTCAATCGTACAGATTTACTAATATATTTGATTTTATAATAGATTTGAATGGATTTGTTTAGATTTTTTAGTTAAAAATACAAAGACTCAAATTCGAGAAAAAACCTCCGAATTTGCATATTTTACTTGGATTTATAAATACTATATGAATTTCTAAATCAATCAAAATATATAAACCAATAACACCTCCAAAATATCCAACGAAATAAAACAAGCAAAGAAGAAAGTGTTAGAATCTATTTAGATAACTCAATTGGAAACCTATTTATAGAAATATATTTCTTATCTCTGCACATCTCATCAACAATTAGAAAACGGATGCATGATGCAATAAATTTGATTTCTAGAATCTAGTTAACCGGATAATAATCCATAAACTAATTAACTAAATCGGTTCGGTTTTACAACAAGTGGTAATTAATCGAAGAGGCAGCAAATGAAAGCAAGCCACGTGGGAAACATAGAGAGACAGATAGAGAGGGAAGAACCACGTTTAGGTTTTTTAATTGAGGTGTAGTATAAATACGTTTGATCAGTGTTTTTGTAAGTGCCTTCACAACATTCCTTCTTCTTCTCTCACTCTCTTCTAGCCGCAAACGGCAAACCTCCACAGCTCCACTACTAACTAGGTGATCTCGCACCTCTTATTAATCCCAACTCTGTTGTATCTAAACTATATGTTTTGATTCTTTATGACGTTTTACTCATTTTCTTTGCTTAGTGTGGTTGCAAAGGTCTTGACCTTTTGTTCTTCTTGTTGTTGTTGCCTTGTGAGCTCCAGCTTCGTTATTAGCTATGGACTATAGCTTTTATTGTTTCCCTGGTTCATTTTTGTAATGGTTTAGAGCTTCTTTGAGCATAATTGTGAACGTTTATATGATTAGCTGTAAGGAAACCGTTAAGATTCAAGTCTATAGTCTACAATAAGATGTTATCAATCTGAATGTTTATATGATTAGCTGTAAGTTGTAACATAAGTATATATACTCACGGTGGTCTTTCATCGCCAGGTAACTGTATTGAGAAACATCAACCATGGTTTTCAACTTGATCAGGTTCTAATGTAAGATAAGAAGAGTATGTGTAAACGGTTATAATGAATGTGGCTGAACCACATATGGAGCTCAACCAAGAAAGTCAACAGTTAAATGTAGAGCAGAGTCTTGGAGGAAGACATGAAGAATGTGTCCTTACCAGAGCTAATACAGGTGAGGAACTGGAGGTTGATATAGTTGAATCTGATGAAAACAACATAGCCACCACGGATGAAGAAGATCCAGATGCTACTGAATATTCAAGCTCGTTCTCCGACACTGCATCTGAGGATGCTGACATGTTGTGTAATGGACTGGCCGAAGAATATGCTGAGGTGGAATCTCATTATTGGGATGAAACTGACTTAGGACCTGCTTATGATTCCTTTAGCAGCATTTTTCATTATAGGTCTGTGTTTCTGCTGCTCCATTGTTTCTTGTTTTATCTCTCTGTGTGTCTCTTATGTTTGTGTCTTTTGTAGGAAGAAAAGGCTAACAAGTCACTGGAAGAGCTTTATACGGCCATTGATGTGGAGATCCAAGTGGGTTGAGTTAAAGATTAGGGAGTTAGAGTCTCGAGCCTTAGAATACCCAAAGGAGCTTGAATCATTGGATCAAGAAAAGCTTGGAGCTAATATTGATCCATCTGTGTTGGAAACCTATGGCAAGGGAATCAAGTCATTACCGTTTTCTAATCCCTCTTACAGAAAAAGAGCAGCAAAGAGGAGAAGAAAGCGTAAGAAGGTTGAGAGAACAGACGATATCGCTTCATATATGTCCCATCATAACCTCTTTTCTTACATCGGTAAGGGGCTATAACATAACAACTCATAATGTCTGTATTGCTTTGAGCATATCATTCAATGTACTGTTATGGTTTTTGTTTCAGAGACCAAGAGGTTGAGCTCAGATGGAATGTCAGTGGCTGATGACTTTGCTGTCCAGGATACACTGATTGAGTCAAAGGACCGGGTGGCTTTAGATGAAGATGACTCACTTTTCGACCACCGAGATGGAGATGGTGTCTTGGAAGAGGTTCTCTGGAAGATAGAGCTGGTGCATTCACATGTTCATAGGTTGAAAACTCAAGTTGATCTTGTGATGTCTAAGAACGCAGCAAGATTCTCTTCCTCAGAGAATCTGAGCCTTCTTGCTGCAAGCTCTGCGCCTAGCCCCACGGTTTCTGCTGGAGGAGATGTGATCTCTATTGAAGCAGTTTACAACTCTTCTCACCTCATGCAAGACTACGTTCTTGGAGATTTAGTGTTCTCATCTGAAGGAATGGCTTCAAGCTACGGAGATGCGTTTCACATTCCTGATATAATCGAAAGTACTGTTGGTCTATTTGCAGATGCAGATGTTACATTACATCATCCTCAAGTTGGAGACTCTTGTGAAGATGTAAGTTTGTGATTTTGCTTTTGTTATTATACTTAAGAACATCTTCTTTTATGTTGTTTGATTCGGCTAACTGCAGATTTTGGATAATATATTTATTCGAAATGGAGTGGCTGAAGAAATGAATGCTGATTTGATGGAAACTAGTATCCAAGAAGAAGGTGAGAAACCTGAGGAAGGAGAAGGAACCAGTGTGCTACCATTGCAGCAACTTCAAGAAACAGAGCAAGATTCGGTTCTAAGATCATGTTTGGCTTCTGAGAGGCTTGTTGTTCCTAGGAACAAAAGGACAAGATGTGGAGAACGTAAAGCGAGTTCTTGGTGCAAGAAACATCTCAGCGATCCTGAAAGCCAGTGATTGCTAAAAGAAAAAACTCAGTAAGCTTGATTCTACTGAGCCACAGCGACTATTCTGAAGATTCTTTACTTGTCTTTTTTCCTCCGCTTCCTTACTTTCAGATTGTGTGTTTGCAGAATCATCAACTTCGTTTTTTCATATCATTATTTTCTTTTCTGTTCTGTGATGTTGATGAAAAAGTTAGACAGAAGACACAAAGTGTGTATAATTAAGCTTTAGATTGTAGCCTGATTACAAGTTATTCAAATTCAGCCTGGTTCTGAAAACATATGAAGGTTTATGCTTTCTAATTCTTACCAGATATGGATCCGACCGGCCGAGCGGGTTATTATTCCTCTTACTAAAATTGAAACTGACATAAAATAAATTAGTATCTTAGTGATATCAATTCATTAGAAAACGAAATTAGTATTCTTGTTACTATAACTAGATTCATTTTCCGCGCTACGCGCGGATAGTATCTTATAAATTTTAAATTTAATTTTTGTTAAAAAATATTTAAAATTTAATTTACATTATTTTATACCAAAAATCATAAATAAGGGTAAGAATTGGTTGATTTTATTTGTGATTTTTTGACAATATTAAATTGATTGATTTATTGCTCATAGTTAACATGTTTGTTTGATTGGTTTTCAGTTCAAAGTAATGTATAGTATTATATTTGGTGAGTGTATATATGTTGTGTTGTTCCAATATTTGAATTTTCATGTTAAAACAATACTATTCAAATTCATGACTTTTAACGATTAGATGTATGTTTTGTTGTTTTCTCTTGTATACATACAAATTTAATTTATTTTTATTGAAAGTTTTGTTTATTGATCATAGGCATATTAATATAGATTTTTTTTATCTCGGAATTTTACAGCATTTGTTTTTGTATACTCACATTTTTTTCATATTTTCAGTACCTAGTTATACAAATAATACGTACGTGTGTTTTTTAGAAGAAGTTTTGATCCCGCAAACTTGAGCAAAACTCTTCATCATGTCAGTTCATCCATGTTTTCCTATAAACTTAGATTCATTATATGTCTCGTTAGAACCCTTTACGTATCCACAGATGGTTTTGCCTATTAATTATATAAAAGATATTACATTGGACTGAAAATGGTGACTGATAATAAACCAGCTAACAGATATGTTTATTTGTGTACGTGCAAATCTTACCTAAAAAGTAAGGTGCAACTTTATTGGTTGTATACAAAATATGTCTTGAAATCGTAACAGAACTATCTTCTCTATTAAAATCAAAACAAAAGAGTAAAGCTTCAATTCTTCAATACACACAACCAAATTACATATCTGATTGATGTCTTGAGCTAGACTCATACGAAGAAACACCATGTCATAAATCTACGTAGAAGCTTGATTTGCTTTGACGGGGATTTGTCAGTGAACATAAGTCCAAGTGTAATTACTTGCTTAATTTTCTCCAACGTTCTCTCTTCAATCTTCATATTCTCATCAACCACTCTTTCTCTAAGTTATCCGACCATAAACTCTTATTTACTCAACATACCTCCTTTCTGGATCTTCTTTTTCCTCACCAGGTTTAAGATTTGTAATCATTTCCAAGATAAACAATCCAAAGTTAAATATATATGTAGATGATTGATATCTTGCATATTTACATTGTTTTATCAATTTATTCATGTGCATTTTCATCATATAGATTAGGATTTAGCCATGTCTAGGTTGCATTTTGCATACATATGTCTCTATTAGGTATTGGAGTACCACATGGAGTTCCTGGAGACATTTGGGTGCATTTGGAGCTCAAAGGAGGTGATTAAAGTGATCTTTGGACGAGCACTGCCTGGAGCGACCTCTCAGAGCGACCTACCAAGGTCGCTCCCAGCCAGAGCGACCAGCCCAGAGCGACTATCTCAAGTCGCTACAGCCAGAGCGACCTACCGGAGCGACACCCAGGGGTCGCTCGGGTTGTGTCGATTTGAGAGCGACGAACAAGCCGGGAGCGACCTCCTAGAGCGACACCCTAAGTTCGCTCGTGTTTATGGTTTCTGAGCAAGCCGGGAGCGACGTCTTCAGAACGACACAGCCAGGTCGCTCGCGAGGAGACGACCCGGGAGCGACGTCTTCGGAGCGATATAGCCAGGTCGCTCTAGGAGAAACGACCCGGGAGCGACCTCTCGCAGCGACGTGCCGAGGTCGCCCCGCGTCTATTTGTTTGGCCGAATTCATGTTTTCTAAAGGTCCTTTTGATCATTTCATTATGCACGTTTTTACTTTTCAAAACCTATGTTTTAAGTACCTTTTGTAGCTACCAGAGGCGAGATCTCTTTTTGGAGAAGAACAACTAGTAAAACTTCTTTTGATTAAGATTTCATTGCTTTCATCTTGTGTTCTTGTTGATTTCTTGTCTATTTCTCTACATGATTAATCTGAAATCCAATATGAGTTTAAGAGGAATCATGGAGATTAGTGAGTAATCACTTTTTGAATTCATGGGTTAGAGAGATTAAGGGTGATTAGGCTAGTTCTAGGATGTTTTAGTGTAGATCATTCTTGTTCCTTGCTAGTAGAGTATTCATAATGCATCTTCTGAGTTGGCCACTCAAAAGTTGATCAATAGGCATTTCCCACCCAAAAGGTGTTTGATGAAATGCCAGAGACAACTCTCCTAGGCTCTTAGTATACTTTGCCAAAGACATTTGTTGTTAAAGATGCTAAGATAGCTAATAGACTTGTTAGTAATGATTGCTTTCACATTATTCAACCAAAGACATTTGATGTTTGGGATATGTTAGCAAATGAGCATTCATCTAGACATAGAGCTTGCTTAGAATTGTGTCTAGGCTTAAGGTCGATAGTTTGATTGATCATTTGCCATCCTTAGTTCGAAACTTGATCACCCAAGGTCTAATCCCTATGCCCATGAGTTCTCTTTTCCCTTAGTCAAGAAAGTATCATTCTGTAATTGCTTTCTAGTATTAGTAGTAGTTTAAAACCCATCTAAATCATTGGTTGCACTTAGATTAAGTGAGTACTTGCATTCTCGGTGCTTTGATGTCCCTCAGAACTGGTTCGACAATCATTTATACTACAACATTTGTCTTAGGAGCCTTAAAAACTTCTAACATCAAATTGGCGCCGTTGCCAAATTCTGAGTAGATTTGAACATTGAGATTTAGTCACTTGCTTGAGACTAAGTCATTTTAATTTTGTTTTGTTACTGATTCTTCTTCTTCACCTACCTTTAACTTTCAGGTGTATGAACTTGGGGAACAGAGGTCCATCAAACCTAGTTCCAATAGTACCAGACATCAGAGCTTTAGAGAGAGAGTGTGCTAGAGCTAGAAGAGAAGAAGAACAACAAGCCCACTTGCAGAGATTGGATATTGATATGGCAGATCCACCGCAAGGGGCAGAACACCAACCGCGGGCAGCTCGACCCATTGGTACTTATAACCGGCCCAACATTCATGGTCATATACTGGGAATCCGAGCACCGGCTGTGGCAGCCAACAACTTTGAGGCCAAGTCAAGACTCCTCAACGTGATCGAGAACAACAAGTATCATGGCTTGGCTCTAGATGACCCATTTGATCACTTGGACAAGTTCGACAGCTACTGTGGGTTGTCAAAAACCAATGGTGTGTCCAAAGATGCCTTAAAGCTCAAGCTATTCCCTTTCTCTTTGGGGGATAAGGCACGTCAGTGGGAGAAGTCTCTACCCAGCGACTCTATCACCACTTGGGATGACTGCAAGAAAGCATTCTTGGAGAAGTTCTTCTCTACTTCAAGAACTGCTAAGCTGAGAAATGAGATCTCTAGCTTTCAACAGAAGGGCTTGGAAGGCTTCAGTGAAGCCTGGGAGAGATTCAAGGGCTACTAAGCTCAATGCCCACACCATGGTTTCTCTAAGGAGAGCTTGTTGAGCACATTCTACCGTGGTGCTCTTCCTAAGTACAGGGCCAGACTGGATACAGCTAGCAATGAGTTCTTCTTGGGGAGAACTGAGGAAGATGCAGAGGAGCTGGTTGACAACATGGTAAAGAGTGATGCAGTCTACAGTGGAGACCACGACAGAGGCAGTCGAACAGATGATAAGCAGACGAGGAAGGAGTTGAAAGCTCTACAAGATAAGATAGACATCCTCATTGCTGATAAAGCCACCTAAGAGCAGCTGCACTTTGTTGGTAACCCAAGCCAAGAGACACCACCTGTTGTCCATAAGGTTGAGGGTTTGGAAGGTCAGGAAGAGCAGTGTTTCATCAACAACAATGGTAGTTGGTACAAAAAAGAGCCCAACTTTCAGTACAACAACTACCAACAGAAATCCTATCCCAACAACCAACAGAGTGGTTATCCGCCTCGAAACAACCAGCAAGGCAGCTATCAGCCTCAGCAAAACCCCTCGTCTGGTTCCTCTGCTCGTCAAGAGAGCAACACTGATACCTTGCTGAAACAAATCTTGGAGTCTTAGACTAGAAGTGAGAAGCATGTTGGTTATGAATTGAAGAACCTTCATTCTAAGATTGATGGGAGCTACAATGAGCTCAACAACAAATTCTCACATCTTGCTTCTACAGTCAAGAATTTAGAGAATCAGTTTGCTTCCATGAACACTCACCAGAATCGACAACAAGGATCTCTACCTGAAAAATCTGACCAAAACCCCAAGGAGGCCAAAGCTATCACCCTTAGGAGTGGTAAGCAGTTACCTCCTACAACCCTCACCAGGGATGCTGAGAAACTAGGTGAGAAGGTGGCCATCAACTTAGATGATGAAGTGGTGATTGTTTATGAGAAAATCAATGATGAAATCTTGGAGAAGATTGTGGAAGCCAAAGGTAAAGGAAAGGTTGGGGAAGAGAAGAAAACAGTGAAAGATGGTGAAGTTGTTGCTCCAGCAAGTGAGAATTCTTTTCTTCCTCCTCCCTATGAACCCAAACTTCCATTCCCTGATAGATTCAAGAAGCAGCTGCTAGAGAAGTACAAAGCTCTGTTTGAGAAGCAAATGAGTGAAGCTCAGGTTGCAATGCCCATCATCGATGCTTTCATGTTGATTCCTCAATACAACAGGTTCCTGAAAGATGTTGTAGCTGCAAAGAAGAAGGAGATGGAAGGTATGATGATTCTTACCCATGAGTGCAGTGCCATCATTCAGAGGCTTGATGTTCCGGAGAAGTTAGAGGATCCAGGATGCTTTACACTACCTTGTGCTCTTGGACCTATGGTATTTGAGAAATGTCTCTGCGATTTGGGAGTTAGTGTCAGCTTGATGCCTTTGTCTGTTGCAAAGAAGCTTGGATTCACTCAGTACAAGAAGTGTAGACTCTCTCTGGTGTTAGCTGATCGTTCGGTGAAGTACCCTGTGAGCATCTTAGAGGACCTCCCTGTGAAAATTGGAGGGTATGAGATACCTACAGATTTTGTGGTGCTTGAGATGGGTGAGGAACTTCAAGACCCATTGATTCTAGGAAGGCCATTCTTAGCTACAACAGGAGCTATTGTTAATGTGAAGGAAGGCACGATTGATCTCCATTTGGGTAAAGAGAACATCCTCCACTTTGACATCAAGGGGAAAATGAAGAAACCAACTGTGTTCGGGCAAGCCTTCTACATTGAAGAGATGGACACTCCTGCTGATGAGCACCTTGAAGAGTTACCACCTGAGGACGACAAGGAGGGAGCATCTCCCTCTACTCATTCCCCATAGAAGGTAACCCACTACTTTCCCTTGTATATACCATTTCGTTTTTGCATATTAGTTTTCTCTTTTTGGGTATCTCTCTCTCCTTGACAACACAGAGACTGTGTCATTTAAGTTTGGGGGAGGTACCAAGTATTTGATCATGTTTGCTTTGATGTGGTTTTATTGAGTCATGCATTGCATACCTATTTGCATAAAAAAAATCATTTAGTTTGCATCATTTGCATTTCTAGGAGAGACTAGAGCATATAGGTAGCATTTACTTGCATTGGGAGCAATGATTTGAATGCCTTGTAAAGAACATTACCTTGCACCTGAGTAGCTTATGCACCTCTCAAAAAGACTTGTATGCTTCGAGCCTTGAAAACTCTTCCTGAAACTTGTTGATTGCTGAAACTCAACCTTTGAAGCCAACTACAACCTTGTTTGAACTGAATGAACTTAATGCTTCTTGCTTATAGTCCCTTGTGTACTGAGTCATGGATATACACACTTGAGTTGTCACATCCTTTATGCCAATCTTTTTGACAAACTCGAGTGGTACACCATTCCCAAAGCCCTTCCCTCCTTTTAAGCCTTCATTGATTGATGAGTGAGACCTTTTTCGGAAAGTCTTACATGCACATAATGTTGAGAGTATCGGGAACGACAATGCTTGATCTTCATTCTTGCTAGATTAGGCATATTATTGTCTAGCCATAGGATGGGGGTGAGTGTTGTAAAGTTTGATTTGGGAGTATGAGAAAGTTGAAGGAAAAGAGTGAACTTTTGTGCTTAATTGACTAGTCTTTATGGGATAAGTAGAGAAACTTCTAGCTCAATTTGTGAAAAGTCTTGGCCCCAAAAAAAAAAAAAAAAAAAAAGAATAAAGAAAAGGGGGCTATCAAAATTAGTATGAGATAAGAGATGTTCAAAAAGTGTAAGAAATCCCTTGTTAAAAAAAAAAAAGAGTTTTATGTTGGGAAATGCTTTTGGAGTCCTTGGGTGAGAGATGTGAGTTGGGTTTGGAATGGAGAAATGAATGTGTATCATATATGTTTGGGAAAAGGGTAGAACAATGGGGATTGAGCATTGTATGCATGAGTTGATCCATTTCTTAGATATATTATGTGCAATGTCAAGGCTACTTGTCTTGAGAGTATACCACCTTAAATATCATATATCTTGAACCCCTTGACTCACTTGATTAAAAAGCCTCCCCTTACCCAAATGATTTGGACCAACTGACCATTTGCAAGAATTCACTTGATGCTATGCTTAATGAACTTGAGAGTTGGCTGATTTGCATGTGTGAATGCATGATGATGAGTGTAGGGATGAAAAGAGTTGAGATAGGCCTAGAGAAGCTAGAGTATAATAAAAGAGGGTGTACTAATGCTGAATTTAGATGTTGATTTGAGTGCTTGTGTGTTTCTTTTGGCTATGAGCTCCCACCTTCAAACCTCTCTCCCTATGAGTTCTACAAAGTTCACTTGAGGACAAGTAAAAGAATAAGTTTGGGAGAGTTGATATCTTGCATATTTACATTGTTTTATCTATTTATTCATGTGCATTTTCATCATATAGATTAGGATTTAGCCATGTCTAGGTTGCATTTTGCATACATATGTCTCTATTAGGTATTGGAGTACCACATGGAGTTTCTGGAGACATTTGGGTGCATTTGGAGCTCAAAGGAGGTGATTAGAGTGATCTTTGGACGACCACTGCCTGGAGCGACCTCTCAGAGCGACCTACCAAGGTCGTTCCCAGCCAGAGCGACCAGCCCAGAGCGACTATCTCAAGTCGCTCCAGCAAGAGCGACCTACCGGAGCGACACCCAGAGGTCGCTCGGGTTGTGTCAATTTGAGAGCGACAAACAAGCCGGGAGCGACCTCCTAGAGCGGCACCCTAAGGTCGCTCGCGTTTATGGTTTCTGAGCAAGCCAGGAGCGACGTCTTCAGAGCGACACAGCCAGGTCGCTCTAGGAGAAACGACCCGGGAGCGACCTCTCGCAGCGACGTGCCGAGGTCTCTCCGCGTCTATTTGTTTAGCCGAATTCATGTTTTCTAAAGGGCCTTTTGGTCATTTCATTATGCACGTTTTTACTTTTCAAAACCTATGTTTTAAGTACATTTTGTAGCCACCAGAGGCGAGATCTCTTTTTGGAGAAGAACAACTAGTAAAACTTCTTTTGATTCAGATTTCATTACTTTGATGTTGTGTTCTTGTTGATTTCTTGTCTATTTCTCTACATGATTAATCTGAAATCCAATATGGGTTTAAGAGGAATCATGGAGATTAGTGAGTAATCACTTTTTGAATTCATGGGTTAGGGAGATTAGGGGTAATTAGGTTAGTTCTAGGATGTTTTAGTGTAGATCATTCTTGTTCCTTGCTAGTAGAGTATTCATAATGCATCTTCTGATTGGACCACTCAAAAGTTGATCAATAGGCATTTCCCACCCAAAAGGTGTTTGATGAAATGCCTGAAACAACTCTCCTAGGCTCTTAGTATACTTTGCCAAAGACATTTGTTGTTAAAGATGCTAAGATAGCTAATAGACTTGTTAGTAATGATTGCTTTCACATTATTCAACCAAAGACATTTGATGTTTGGGATATGTTAGCAAATGAGCATTCATCTAGACATAGAGCTTGCTTAGAATTGTGTCTAGGCTTAAGGTCGATAGTTTGATTGGTCATTTGCCATCCTTAGTTCGAAACTTAATCACCCAAGGTCTAATCCCTATGCCCATGAGTTATCTTTTCCCTTAGTCAAGAAAGTATCATTCTGTATTTGCTTTCTAGTATTAGTAGTAGTTTAAAACTCATCTAAATCATTGGTTGCACTTAGATTAAGTGAGTACTTGCATTCTCGGTGCTTTGATATCCCTCAGAACTGGTTCGACAATCATTTATACTACAACATTTGTCTTATGAGCCTTGAAAACTCCTAACATCAATGATAACACAAACAAAAACACACGTAACTTGAAATTTTTGTATTTTATATTTTCGAAGAAAAAGACATTACTTGATGAGTAGGTTTCATCTCCATGAGTAGGTTTCATCTCCAATCTTGAATTGAGAAATCAATGGTTCTTTATCATCATCGATAACAAAACACTACTTGCATTCAGATCAAATATAATCTCAGGCCATTTTTCGAATAGATAGAACATACCTTCTACAACTTCTATAACCACTCCTAATCTTCTTCTCCATGACGCAGTCAATGAAGAATTGAGCGTAAGTCTCTAATATTTTCTCCACCGGTCGATTCTGTAACCAAAGCGATCAAGTTACTGCTAAAAATCTTACCAAATTCTTGTGTCTTAGCTTAAAAACACACGCCTTTTCTCTTTCGAAACCATCTTTATGTAAACCTAACATGTCCCGTTTCTTAACGTTCCTCTATAGTCTGTAGATATCCGCTCCATTGCTCTTCCTCACAATTTTTTGTTCCCAGAACTCATTTGACACTGCATCGAGCATAGGCGGATGTGAATTTGAGGCTTCTCCGGCATGTTCGTGGTAAGCAATCATGTCTTTTTGAGAGATAACCATCCTAAGCAACAGCAAAACGTAGATGTCATAAGAAGATTAGAAACTTACGAACCTTTGATTCCTATCAGTTTTAGAGACTCCATTTATCTTTAAATCAAGCTTAAGTAGGTGTCTTTATCTATTTAAGAAATGAGAATCTAAACGTAGAGTTAATCATGGTTTAAATGGAGGAAAAAGATAAGTGAGTACCTACTACACGTTTCACTGAATTTTCGGTAGAACTCGCCAGCAGGGAACTCTAAGAATGTAGTGGGAAAAGGGAACATGAGAGAGCCAATGTGGATGATGATCTTTACAGAAATCGATTGTCACGTACTTGGTTCCGATAAGGATGCCTCCTTTGGAATTATTGCAAGCTTCCCAAAAATGGATTAGTCTAAACATCAACTTGGAATCTCATGGTCCTGCTGAAACAAAAGTGGAGAATGGCTTGTATTGCACGGTGGCGACTGCCGTTTGATTTGCCATAGTGCTGGGATGCGTTTGCTGAGGAAGAGATTGTTGGGTTGGGATATATATATATATATATATATATATATATATAGTCTCAATAGGGAAAGGAGAGAGATGTGATGTGTTTCATTTAAGTGATTAATTAAGGGATCTTCAAGAGGCATTGATATCATTGGGTAAGAGGAGGGGTGTGGAAAGTTACACGCCGATTTGTCTGGAGGATAGCTTTTATTCATCATTGTTGCCGTCGCAGGCGTTATACATAGGAGATGGGAAGACGATGAGTTTTGGATGGTCTGTAGATGCCGTGACAACTTGGGTTAGAGGAAGAGGAAAGTAAGACAAACTGGTCATTAAAATTAATGGACCTATTACGTAGCACAGATTCGTGGTCCAACAGCTTAACATCCTTGATGACATGGACAAATGATTGGTTATGAATATTTTGTCCTATGTGGCACACCTAGAATTGCTTCAATTTAGTTCCTTTTATATAGTAGTGATTGAAACTGAATAAATGAGTGTATTTAATTTATAATCCCACAAAAAAGAAGTTAGGTCCACAAGAATGTTAGAGACCAGATTACATAGCGGTCATCCATCGGTTCAATCGGTTAGTTTCGGGTTTTAGTGATTTTTACAGGTTTTAAATATAGATTTTTTTTTCTAACGTATATCGAATCATCGGATTAACGGTTTTACTGCGGGTCCGGGTCAAATTTAAAAGCACTGATTTAAATGAAAAAAATATTTTAAATACACAAATTCCATAGGATAGTCATTTTTAGTTTATTTTCACAAAATAGCCTTAAGGATGAAAATGACCAAAATAAGTTTTATTAAAGGGTAAAAATACATTTTTATCCGAGGATTAAGTAATCCAGATTTAGAGTTTAGAGTTAAAGGGTGGAGTTTTGAAGATATGATTTCAAATATTTTTAAAATAAAAAATAAATTTTAAAAATTTCAAAATAAAAATGAGCTATTTTGGTCATTTTCTTCTTTGAAATCTATTTTTATGACAAAAACTTAAAAATGACTATTCGAGAGGATCGCCCTTTTTAATTTATCTATAACTTATTAAAATGATAAATTACATATCTTATTTATTTTAAACATGTTTATATGTATGTTTAAATTTCAACAAATAATGAAATAAATATTAAATAATGCAAGATTTGCATAAATTTTGAACCATCAGCAAAAGAGATAAACTAATTATACATATATATATATATATGTATAATATATTAGTATAATCAAATTATTATATTTTTGTCAAATATTTTAAAATATAATTTTAGTTTGAAGATTAAAAGTGAAAATCATATTTTCACATTACTATGCATGAGTTTTACATAAGACAAATTAATCGGATATCAAAACATTTTCTCAACTTTATTTATATAGATATTCGTTTATTACATAGTTGTTTATATTTATTGTTACTTTTATAGTAATTAGAAATCTAAAAAGTATCAGCAAGATTAAGAATGAATTAATTTTTCAAAGTGTTGTATAAAATATTGTTTACAGTTTTTACAATTTTGGGATGCTTTAAGAGTTTTGAAAATTTAGATTGTGTTAATGAGTATTAAATTTAATCAGATATATGTTTTCATTTAATTTTACATGACTATAGGTAAAAGTTTAATAATTTTAAAAGGTTATCTGTACATTAAAATAAAACTAATTAAAAACTAAAGTAAACATTAACATAAAAATAATTAAAAATAAACAATACATAAGTAAAACATAAGCAAATTTTGAACAAAAATTAAAGAAAATTTATGAAAATAAAATTTTTAGATTTCAATTCAAGATGGAAGGTACACTGCCACATGGAAGTAATATTGCAATTAAGAAAATGAACCAATCTGTTATTACTGGTAAAAGCAACAATGACGGTTATTGTTTGTAAGGACATCAGTGAATTTAAGTTAAAGGTTAGTGTTCTAACTAGAGTTTATCACTGCAACCTATTATCTTTTAATGGGTGTCCCATTGAAGGAAATGAGAGGTCACTAGACTATCAATTCATGCCCCCAAGATACTTTGAGTAGACATCTATTTCACTGGAATGACCATGGTTTGACACCACTAGATTGGACCACACGTCTTACTGTTGGATTGGATGTGACTTCGGGCAGGCTCTTCAATATCAAAGCTACATCCACGTGGACCTGAAATCATTAAACATTCTTCTTAGAAGAGTGACGAGCCAAAATATTCAACTTTTCTTTAGTGATTGCTAAAGTAAAAAGTAGAGAATCAATCAAGAGCAAATGTATTTGGAGAGCTGGTTAAATCACCCAAAAGTATTGAATAGTTTTCTCATTCTTTTGTCAATATTTATTCGATTCTAACATGTAAATTATTTTGCTAACCAATGAAATCTTTGTAATTGTGGCGAGCGCTTTGGTGTCATCCTCATGAAGCTCATAACCATCAGAAAGCTATAGACCACACGCGATCCGGAGATGATATCCACATTATATCTTGGTTCATAAAGATGCTTAGTGTAGAAGACCATTTTTCCATTGACAAAACCATTGAAGTCAACCAAAAGATCCAACTAAGCACCTATGAGCTAGGTGTTTAAACTAACAAATCAATAATGTGCGAGGAAATCTGAATAGAGACCAGATATGGCTTATGTAATCAGTGTTCTTTTTCCTCGCTGATTGAGAAGTGGAAACCAAGCACTAGAATCCAAAATTTGGACGAAGCCACTTCTTCTAGAAATGATAGCAGATTCGGTGTAGCATGGGAAGCAGTAGGGCTGGGCAAAAAATCCGAATCCGAAGAACCGAACCGAACCCGATCCGAAAAAGTAGTACCGAATCCGAACCGAAATTGATTAAATATCCGAACGGGTTCAAAATTTTGGTATCCAGAGAACCGAAACCGAACCCGACCCGAACCGAAGTATTTCGGGTACCCGAATGTATCCGAAATAGATTTATATATCTAAATATATTAATTATTTTTAGATTCAATGTATATTAAAAACATTCAAAATATATAAGATACTTTTAAGTTGTCTAAAATACTTGAAAATATATACAAATATTCAAAAGTAAATTTCTAAAATAGTATAAAATATACTCAAAAACCAAAAATAGTTGAAATGTCTACTGATTGTCTATCAAAATATTCAAACAAACCAATTTATATGTTAAGTTTAGGTACTCTGACATATGTTATTCAAGTTTATATGTTATATAGTATTTTATTTACAGATTTTGAGAAATTGAAACTATATATTGAATTTTAAAATTTTAAAAATCATTTAAATGGGTTATCCGAACCCGAACCGAACCCGCAAAGATCCGAACCCGCAAAGATCCGAACCGAACCCGAACCGAAATTTAGAAATACCCGAATGGAGCTAAAATCTTTAACCCCGAAAACCCGAAACCCGAATAAACCCGAACCGAACCCGAATGGATACCCGAACGCCCACCCCTAGTAAGCAGCATTACATTATGATGTGAAATACTTTGAAGGAGTTGAGTTGGATCTTAATTGGCTATTGTGATTCTAGCGGGTTAGAAAACAACTGCAATGTCATGGACTTGGGAACTGGAAAGCTATTATGGTCACACTAACTGAAATGTAGGAACATAAATGAAAGGAAGTACTCCAATTGTTTGTTGTTCCCGGTTCTCGTTGTTTCAAGATTTGCATTTAGACCAAACACTCAGATTTATATTTGTTGTTTTTGTGTCTTATGCCTCGAATTCGCCCTTCTTATTTTATTTTCTAATGATTTACAAATAGGTAATTTCATGTGTCATGCGCAACATTAAAACTTTTAAATTAAATTGTTTAAAACATAATTTTGATTTATCAATCTAATTATATTTAAAAATAATTTAGAATACATAAATTTTAAATCTTAATCAAAATGATCTTAGCTTGTGTTATTTAAATAATTAGTTTACAATTAATTTTGATAAAATATAGATATTTATACAAAATTTGCTAACTCTTATCCTAAGTTAAATTGGCAATTTTCTTATACACTGAGCTATGCGATCTTTTTATGATAGTGCATATGGGGATAACACTAAGCAATTATTATACTGTATAGTTTTTAAATTTAAATAAAATTCAATCGGAAAACTTGATTAGTTGCCTATATATGCTGATTTATGAATCTAAATATAATTTTAAATATTTAACTATGCATAACTTTGACGTTATTCAAAATTATCTTAGTTTTTGTTTGTCAAAATAAACTTACAATTAATTTTGACAAAATAGCTATTTGAAAAAATTAACTTCTAGACATAAATTTTGAATTTAATCAAAGATTATCTTAGTTCGTGTTTAATAATTTTGACAAAAATAGATAATTATAAAAAAAATGTTATATTTTTTTTTTTTTTTGAAAAAGAAAAGGGTTAAACCCGGGTCTATTAAAGACACATACCTAACTCCCGGGTGGGAGGTGCAGCCCACGGATAGACCTTCTCCCGGGTATTCAAATGGGCCGAAATGCAATAGCCCATATCCGTGTAGGTGACCAGGAAAATATGACTTAGTTTCGCATTGTAGGTGGATCGAACTTGAAATGTGATGATATCCAAGTCTTTCCTCTTACCACTTGACCACAAGCTCCCGGTCAAAAAAATGTTATATTTTACCTTTGAAAATTGTAAAACAATCCATGACATTGTTAGCATGTTTACGTATCTGTCTTATAATGTCAGCTTAAAAAACCGTTCACACTACGAATAAACAAAAGATAAAAGTATAACAACCAGTCCAGTGCGAACTATCCGTCATGTGTGCTCTAGGTTGGTCTGCAGGATGGTTAAAAATTGAGGTTTTGGGTTTGAAGAAAAACGATAAGTGCATCAATCCCCTAGACTATATTTGCGAATTGATTTTGCCATATGTCCTTTCTACGATCAATTTCACAAAATAAATATGACGTGGCTACTGAAATTGATGACATGTTTTATAGCTTAATATGACATGGACAATTATATTTAATGTCAATTTATATTTTTGATAAACTTTTTAAAATATGGTAATAACTCATATATTACATTTAATGTCAATTTATATTTTTTGAATTTTTTTTTTAAAATATGAGAATAACTCATAAATCATCATTAAAATAAATATATATTCAAATATGACACTATAAATTTTGAAATATAATTTAATTATATATTTTTAAATTATATAATTTTATTACTAAAATTTTCAAAAATGTATACAATTTTTTTAGAAAATTATAAAAATTAATCGTAAAATCATTATTTTCTTATATATCTACAAATTTTATAAATATTGTTTAATTTTAATTTTTGGTAGTTTTGCAACTTTTGCAAATTTATTTAATATATTTAATTAAAATAAATAGATAGAAAAATCTATCTAAGATTATAATTTTAAATATATACATGCATATTCTTAAATATAATTTTTATGTTTAATTAAATCAAATTTATATTAAAATATGGGCAAATCTCCAAAATAACACATTTCTAAGTTTATATCACAAAAATAGCACTCAAAAACTAAAATGACCAAAATAGCACCTTTTTAAGTTTATCCTTTGAAAATTTTAATTTTTTTATTTTTCAAAATTTGAAATCTTATCCCCAAAACCTCATTTCTCAACTCTAAACCCTAAATCCTAAACTCTAAACCCTAAACCCTAAACCCTAAACTTTAAACCCTAAACTCTAAACCCTAAACCCTAAACTCTAAACCCTAAACCCTAAACCCTAAACTCTAAACCCTAAACCCTAAATCCTAAACCCCACCCTTTAACTCTAAACCCTAAGTTTGTGACTTTTGATAAAACATTAAATGTTATTTTTGTGACTTTTGACCTTGAGTGTTAGTTTGGGAACAAAAAATTGATTTAGTGCTATTTTTGTCTTTTTCTCTTAAAATATTGATACGAAAAAGAAAATTTATAATATTAATAAAATTTTGTTTTAAAATATAATTTATATTTATCTGTTAAAAAATATTTTAAATTTTTTTAATGCACGTGGTGCAGGTAGTAATCTAAACGCGAGAATCAGTGAAGACCCACAGAACGGATAGTTCCCGCCGCGGGGTAGGCTTTTACAAAAAGATTCAAAACCCTTCCTGCTGCAAACTTTGACCCGACTTTGAAAAGCCCATAATGTCCTAAAAGTCAACCTCTTTGACTTTTCCATGCAAGTATGTAACTTCTTTTTTTGAGAAAGGAATTATCTTCCATGTAACTTCTCGACGTCAAAGAGATGATAATAACTACAACCAAAAAGTCTTGCACACAAACAAAGAAAACTACAACCAAGAAATGTCTCGTGAACTTACTCTCTTTGAAGCCGTTCTTGTTCTGTTCCTAACTCTGTTTAACAACTCCCATGGCTACTTCCTCCCAGCAGGATCCGTAGGAATCGGCTTTAACGGTTACTTCACGTTGACAAACACGACAAAACACACACACGGTCAAGCTTTCGACAGCGAACCACTTTCATTCACAAACCCATCAACAAACCTCACAACATCTTTCTCCATCAACTTCTTCTTCGCTATCGTCCCTGAGCATAACAACCAAGGCTCACACGGTATGGCTTTCGTTATCTCTCCCACAAGAGGCCTCCCCGGAGCTTCCTCTGATCAATACTTAGGTATATTCAACGAAACAACCAACGGTAAAAGCTCTAACAACGTGATAGCTATCGAGTTAGATATACATAAAGACCAAGAGTTTGGTGATATTGATGATAATCATGTTGGGATTAACATCAATGATATGAGATCTGTTGTCTCTGCTTCTGCTGGTTACTATGATGATGAAGATGGACAGTTTAAGAATCTTTCTTTGATTAGTAGAAATGTAATGAGGCTTTCTATAGTTTATAGTCAGCCTGATCAACAGCTTAATGTTACTCTCTTCCCTGCCGAGATCTCTGTTCCTCCTCGAAAACCGCTTTTGTCGTTAAACCAAGATCTTTCTCCATATTTGCTTGAGGAAATGTATCTTGGATTCACTGCTTCAACTGGTTCAGTTGGTGCAGTTCATTACATGATGGGTTGGTTTATTGTTGGAGAGATCAGTTATCCGAGTTTGGAGTTTGGTAGGCAACCAAACCTTCCTCCATATCCAAAGAAAGCATCTCACAGAACAAGAACCGTTTTAGCGGTCTGCTTAACTGTATCCGTAATCGCTGCATTTATCGCCTTGTGGTTTGGTTTAGTCTTTTACTTGAGACACAAGAAAGTTAAAGAAGTTCTTGAGGAATGGGAGATACAATATGGACCTCATAGGTTTGCTTACAAGGAGCTTTCCAATGCCACAAAGGGTTTCAAGGAGAAACAACTTCTTGGAAGAGGAGGTTTTGGTCAAGTCTATAGAGGCACACTTCCTGGTTCTGATGCAGAGATTGCTGTGAAACGGACTTCTCATGATTCAAGGCAAGGGATGAGAGAGTTTCTAGCCGAGATATCGACAATTGGTCGGCTCAGACATCCAAATCTAGTCAGGCTTTTGGGGTATTGTAGGCATAAAGAACATCTCTACTTGGTTTATGACTTCATGCCTAATGGAAGTCTTGACAAGTATCTATACCGTAACGGTGAGAATCAAGAACGGCTTACTTGGGAGACACGTTTCAAGATTATAAAAGATGTTGCATCTGCTTTACTATATCTGCATCAAGAATGGGTACAGGTCATTATACATAGAGATATTAAACCGGCTAATGTATTAATCGACCATGAGATGAATGCACGGCTAGGAGATTTTGGATTGGCTAAGCTGTATGATCAGGGATTTGATCCGCAAACATCTAAAGTAGCTGGAACGTTCGGGTATATTGCACCTGAGCTGCTAAGAACAGGGAGAGCAACTACAAGCACCGATGTTTACGCGTTTGGGTTGGTTATGCTTGAAGTAGTGTGCGGTAGACGGTTGATAGAGAGACGTGCAGTGGAGAATGAAGAAGTTCTTGTGGATTGGATAGTGGAGCTTTGGGAGAAAGGAGAAGATATTCTTGATGCCGCTGAAGAAAACATACGTCAGGAACAGAACAGGGGACAGGTTGAGCTTGTTTTGAAGCTTGGTGTGTTGTGCTCGCATCAAGGTGTATCGATTAGACCAGCGATGAGTACTGTTATGCAGTTCTTGAATGGAGTTTCACAGCTTCCGGATAATCTTCTTGATGTCATGAGGGATGAGAAGTTGAGAGGATTGCCTGAGACTTCGATGGAAATGCTACTTGGTTTGAATTCATCCACGTTTACACACTCTTAGTCTCACATGGACGCTGATTATTGAAATTTGCCAAATAAAGTTGATTCTTTGAATACTAAAAAGATGAGATTTATGCACAATTACATTGGTAGAGATTGCTTTGGTGCAGCAACAGAGAGCCCATTGTATTATGTTTCTGGAGGTATGCGCACATTACATAGGCCACACAGTCTCCTCTTCTAAACTTGTGATGTTTCTGTTTATCTAATTTCATATGTAAACAATTTGATCTCGATGCGTTATGCATTAAATATTTAGCTTTATTCTTTCTTTTTTTTATATCTTTTTTTATATAAAAAGTTAAAAACTATTTAGCTTTAATTCACCAAGAATCAAAATATTTGATGAGCTCAAGCATGATTTAGGAAGAAGAACTAAGATTCGTTTTAGTTGGATCCATAACAAACAAGTGTGGTTCTAAAGATTAGATAAGACAAAACAGCTATTTGTATTTGATTTTCTGAATATTATGTGGGCCATGTGGCTCAATCTTTGAATGTGTCCTATTTAAGAAGCCGTTATTGTCCCAGATATAGAGGTAGTTCTAGAGGTAGTTCTATATATCCATAGTCGATAACATATTAAAGAATTGATTGGGTCGGTAATAATGATATAGATTTTGTTAGGGAAGTCTGGTTCTAAAGATGACGATACAACATAACAGCTTTTCGGATTTTTAGTCTAAACAGGACTAGCCTCAATCATTGAACGTCCGACACATAGCTGGTCTTGTCTGTAAGAAGCTGTTATAGTCCCAGATAACGTTCCATGAAAATGTACATACAATACACGGTCAAATCTAAAGGTCGTTCTTCTATAGATCCCAGGTGAATAACTGGATCCAGTGGGAAAAACATATTATAAAGAAGTTGATAAAGATTAAAACCTATAGAAAAAAATGAGTTTGGAGTTGATAAGGCTAATGAATGTAGCGACTTGTTCGAGGCCACAATCAGTATAAAGAAAACTTGATAGGCACGGAGAATCGCTTATTGTTATTGCCAACCTTCAAGGCAACTCACGCCATTTTTTATATTTTGACGTCATTGCTCTGCAAATTGGCTTTCTTTCTTGAAAAAAAGCTTTAACACAAAATAGAAGTTCAAAAACTAAACTGAAAAGCTAACAAACCTAGTAGACAATGAAGAAAGAACTTAAAAGTTGAACTTAGAGATGATTATGAAAATTATGCCCTTTGATGACTTTTATATAGAAGAAGTAAAGGCGGCTGCAGAAACAGTGAAAACCCTAATGTCTTCAAATACATAAGCTTGAGTTCATTCATAGGCCAATGTACCTAATATTGATGCAAACGGGCCTAGGCCCTTGAGGAACTTGCTATGAAATTTTGGAAGTTAATTAATGGGGACATCATCCATCATTCATAACCTCCTTTACCAGCAAAACCAAACCGAATCAAACTTCAAGACCACTTTCATTCACATTATTTTAAAAATATTTTTAAAGTATAGTAAAATAACTTCAAGAGCACTTCACCTCAAAGATACATGCGTTTCATTTTTTTTCAGATGATTTTGAGAGCTTAATTTTAATTCATATTCCTACGAGCTGGAAATTTGTGTGGATTCATTAACGAAGAAAGCTAGAGCGAGATGCGTTGTATTTTTTTATGTAAATAGACATAATCAGATAGAGTTGTTTTCGAAATAATATATTTATCGACCAAAATTTGGTTTAAACATATGGACATATCACAAAGAAATATAGTAAAAAGAATAACTATAAAATAATTCAAGTTTCATATATAAGGTAATAATCATATTTATAATATACGAATGTGAGATATTTTTCTAATATTTTATCATTTCTCTTTGTTTATTATATCTTCATCACTCAATTAATATCTGATATGAGTTCAGATACTTTAATAACCACCGTTGTACATAAAATATGTTATTTATCGACACATACACATATATAAAAACTCCTTTAGTATATTAAAGAGAAAAAAACAAAAATAGCACTAAATCAAGTTTTTGTTTCCAAACTAGCATGTCAAAAATCACAAAAATAGCATTTAATGTTTTATCAAAAGTCACAAACTTAGGGTTTAGAGTTAAAGAGTGGAGTTTAGGATTTAGGGTTTAGGGTTTAGAGTTTAGGGTTTAGGGTTTAGAGTTTAGAGTTTAGGGTTTAGGGTTTAGGGTTTAGAGTTTAGGGTTTAGGGTTTAGAGTTTAAGGTTTAGGGTTTAGGGTTTAGAGTTTAGGGTTTAGAGTTTAGAGTTTAGGGTTTAGAGTTGAGAAATGAGGTTTTGGGGATAAGATTTTAAATTTTGAAAAATAAAAAAATTAAAATTTTCAAAGGATAAACTTAGAAATGTGCTATTTTGGTCATTTTAGTTTTTGAGTGCTATTTTGTGATAAAAACTTAGAAATGTGCTATTTTGGAAATTTGCCCTATATTAAATCACAGAAAGGCTGACGACTTTTTATATGCTCCAGTAAGCAATTAATAATTGTCAATATTCAATAATGATTATATTAACTATAAAATTTACAACCTGGAAATAATCTTATTGGGCTCCACGCACATGAAAAATTTGCCGGAGGTCAACTTCTCCGGAGGAAGCAAAACCAACGTGGCGATGGTTGCGGCAGCTTCTTCCGCCGTGTGAGTCCCTTGACCACCTGTCATAGACGTACGAGTGAAACCAGGGCAGTAGCAATTCACACTTAGTTTTTTGCCGTCGTAACGTCGAGCCAAGACTCTAGAGTAAGCGTTCAAGGCCATCTTGGAGACGGCGTAGTCCGACCAATTTTCCGGCCATCCATTCTCCTCATACGTCCCTTTGCTCACGTCTTCAAGAAACTGAGTGACTGTGGCATCGATTTGTTCGTACGTGAGCTCTTCACTTTCTAGGGTTTGTCTTAAACTAGGGTTTCTCAGTTTCTATATGCAGAAAAACACGAAATGTCAAATGGCATGCATGATAGATTAAAATAAATATTATGCATGATAGATAATAGAAAAAGTTAACTTGACGCTGCATCTATATATATTCGGATTCAAAAGAAATGATCAAGACTGTTATGAATTAATAGAATAGCTTTTTGATATTGCATGATATATATATACAAATTAAAAAACAATATGATATATATATATATATATATATATATATATATGTTTATATGTATCTAACGTTTAATATTGTCCTAACAAGACTGAAAATAGCGAGTACTTCTCTTTGGTAAAAGATGAATTCAAAAAAAAAATAGAGTAGGAGAAAGAAACTATGTATTACGTTTAATGCGCCAAGCCTTGAGCTAATGTTAAGGATGCGTCCCACGGAGACCGAGCGGCGAAATAACGGCAAAAGTGCATCCGTTAAAAGCTTGGCACCGTAGTAATTGGTCTTGATTATGGTCTCTGGCTCTCTGATTGAGTTTTCGCCGACCGCGTTAAATGAAACGGCCGCGTTGTTCACCTGAGCCCCAAAAAAAAAACGATTATTGGCCTCATCAAACTACCAAAATTTCCCAAAATGCAAACAAAAAATGTAAAATGATATAATTATCATATAATAAAATATGATGAAATCTTTTTCGAGAGAAAATTGTGAGGTATAATATCTTTTAGTATTTTTTTGCCAAATATGTGAATTCCATTAAAATGGGTAGAGTTTGTAAATTATTACAATCGGTTGTTTCATACTATGGTTTACCTTGGCAAAAATAATAAAAACAAGGCAAAGCATATGAGAGGAAGAGCAAGTATTTCACTCCCTAGAAAGCCAGTGTTGCATTAGTCCGCAACTCTGTTTTTGATCTCTCTTGGACAGAATTGCATCTCTAATGAAACGGTCTAGTAGCTTGAAGATGGTTGTTGGAGACGATGATATGTTATCATGATAACGCTTGTTCCTTTCAGACCAAATTGAGTAGATTGTTGCTGAGGCCACTAGGCGCTTGAGTAACCTAGGGACAAATATATCACGCAGGCTAAGCCACTCGGAGAAGGCTAACCATGTGTGAAATCCCGCAAAGGAGTATCCCATTCTGCGCAGACAGATATTCCAGAGATCAGCACTCCATTCGTAGCGAAAGAAGAGATGATCTATGTCTTCTGTATAGATATTACAGAGGCAGCAAGATGATGGGAAATTGGTGCCCCATTGGGATAGACGAGCTCTTGTAGGTAGCCTGTCTAGCTGAGCTAGCCACATATTGAAGGAATGGCGGGGTATCGCACCTTTGAACCAGATACAAGAGGACCAAGGTTGTGTCGGAGCTCTGTGACGCAGGACTTCCCAAGTTCGTTTGACCGAGAAACTTTCTAGAGCAGTGTCGTTAACAAGCCAAACAAAAGAGTCATTTTCACTTACAAGGGAGGGGAGTGGAAGCGTGGTAAGGAATATCTGAAGCATCTCAGCAGCAGGCGACCTTGCCCCGCGTACGATCCACCCCTCAGAGTTGCAAGCGGTGGAGATGGATGCCTGAATAGGGATAGACAGCTCTCGAGGACCATCATGTCCGAAATATTCAATGAGTTTACCGAAAGGTGTCCAAATATCCCACCAGAAGCTGATCAGTCGACCATTGCCAACCCGAGCCCTTATGAATCGAGAGGCCAAGTACCGCAGGTGGAGGAGAGCACGCCATGTCCAAGATTTTGCTCTATCCACATCGCAGCTCCAAACATTTTCATCCCTGATCCTGTTTGACTTCATCCAGGCCGCCCAAAGAGAGGCGGCATTTGCAAATAGCAACCACAACAGTTTTAAACATAACGTTTTGTTCCAGAGACCAAAATCCCGTAGTCCTAACCCACCCTCCGCCTTTGGTAGGCAGACAGTGGTCCAAGCAACTTTGTATTGGACCGGGCCAGAGATCTTTCCACTCCATAGGAACATAGAACACAAACTTTGGATGCGCTTCAAACATCCCTTCGGTAGGATAAACGCAGAAGTCCAGAAATTTACAATACCATAGATAACTGAAGATATCAGTTCTCTTCGCCCAGCGTAAGAAAGCGCTCTGTTAGACCATGAAGAGAAGCAGCCGGTAATCTTGTCAATGAGTGATCTGTAGTCTTCCAGCCGCAGCTTACGATGCATAAGAGGAAGCCCGAGATAACGAACTGGTAGAGAGCCTAGAGTGAAGCCAAGATCTGAGAGTTCGGAGGTTTCATTCTGAGTCAAGCCTGCAGTATAAAGCTCTGTTTTCATCCTGTTCAATTCAAGGCCAGACCATCCCGAGAATATATCAAACGTGTTGGAGATGTTTTGCAGGGAAGACCGCTCACCATCAAAGAATACCATAATGTCATCAGCAAAGGCGAGGTGAGAGACACATGGGTTGACCGCGTTTGGATGGTGGCCAATCGAACCATCAGCATATTTTGAGTTCAGTAGCTGCGAGAAAACCTCAATGCACAGTACAAAAAGATAGGGTGAAAGGGGGTCTCCCTGCCTCAGCCCTTTAGATCCCTTGAAGTATCCACATAATTCACCATTGATGGCCACAGAGAATCTAGTAGTTGTAATGCATTGTCGGATCAGGTGACGAAAATTAGGAGGAAAAGCCAAGGCTTCAAGAGTGTTCAAAATGAACTCCCAATTCACAGTATCGAAGGCCTTCTTAAGATCAACTTTAAGCATACACCGCTTCGATATGGATTTCCAGTTGTATCCTTGAACCAATTCAGTAGCCAGGAGAACATTTTCCACCAATAATCTGCCCGGGATGAAAGCTGATTGCACATTTGATATAATCTGCGGCAAAACCGTTTTTAGCCTATTAGCTAAAAGCTTAGAGATGACCTTATAAACGGAGTTGCAGCAAGATATTGGCCTGAAATCAGAGATACGTGAGGCATTCGTCTTCTTAGGCACTAATGAGATGATGGTTGCGTTCCATTGCTTAAGGAGACATCCTGTGGCGAAAAACTCATTGACCCCATCAATCATATCCTTACCCACTGCAGCCCAATTTGCTTGAAAAAATTCTCCTGGGTAACCATCCGGACCCGGAGCCTTACTCTTTGGGAGGGAGAGGAAGGCCTGTTGAATATCTGAGGCGGTGAAGGGACTGTTTAGCACATTTTCGGATTCTTGTGAACACCTGAAGGGGACAATGTCTGAGATGATTTGGGGCGAAGAGGATGTGTGATTAACAGAGCCACCCAAAAGCAAGCTGAAGTACGACACAGCATGCGCCTTAATGCCCTCCAGGGAGTCAATGATATTATCATCGTTATCAATGAAGAAATCAATTTGGTTCTGGTCCCTTCTAGTCCTTATAGACCTATGGTAGAAAGCTGTGCTTGCATCTCCGAAGGACTTCCATTGAATTCTTGAACGCTGTCTGAGAAAAGAGTCTTCTGCTTTGGCTAACGCAAACCATTTACGGTGAGCTTCCTCTTCTGCTGTAGCAGCTGAAGGAGAGGGGGAAGAAAGAGTGAGTTGATGACAATGAGAGAGATTATCAAAAGCCTCCACCACTCGTTTCTCCAGATTTGAATAATTTTCTTTAGCAAAAGATCTGATGACCGGCTTTAGCTCTTTAAGCTTCTTGGAGATAGCTAACTGACGAGAGCCAGAGAAAGCCAAACCATGCCAACAACCCCTTATGATATCTGAGAACTCCGGGTGCTGGTTTAGGTGAGCAAAAAATTTGAACGGATGCTTCTGCTTGGGCCTAAACTGATCCATGAAGAGGCACGAGGGAGTGTGGTCAGAAATTCCCAGTTTTCCAAAGACAGCCAGGGAGTCGGGGAAGGTTTGCAGCCAAGTGTCATTGACCAGAATCCTGTCCAGCTTCTTAGAAACATGTTTGTTCGTCCAAGTGAAAGAATTTCCACGGTAGGGAAGGTCTGAAAGATCACAGCGGATGAGACATTCCCTAAATTCACGCATTCCTCTATTTATGGCAATGTTTGCTTCATTTGAATGCTCAGAAGTAGCAATGATTTCATTGAAATCACCAAGAATGAGCCAAGGAGAACACGCAATAGCAGGATTATTAGCAGTAGCTTCAAGTTCCAACCATAACTGACGCCTTTCAATAGCACAGTTAGAGCCGTAGACCAGCGAGACAATAAACTCGGAGTTGAGCGATGGCAGCTTAACCCGAGAAGTAACAACTTGTAGAGATTTCGAGATGACTGCGACATGAACCGAAGGGTGCCATAGAAGCCATATCTTCCCGAGATCAGAGAACTCATAGTTAGTAGCAAAAGACCAACCCGGAAGCGTACGAGATACTATAGTCGACGCTTTAGCCGGCTGTACATGCGTCTCAATGAGACCACCGAATATAGGTTTGTGTTTTTTGAACCATTTTCTAAAACCTCTCCGCTTTACAGAATCATTGAAACCTCTTATGTTCCAACAAAAAATATCCATAAAAAAGGCAAAATTTAGAGGATTTGAGGGCCTCTAACCCTAGCTCTTGACTTTTCCTTATCCTTTAGTTGCTTCTTAGAGCGCTTAGAGATGACTTCTATGAATTCATCCTGGGAATCCCCTGGGTTGTCCTCATCACCAGGAATAGAGTCCAGTTCCGCGGATGATTCACCAGAGGATGATGAGGCGATGAGAGAGTGGCCCGGAGATCCTGAGAGATCAACATAGAGTTGGACTTTATTGAGATCGTGAACTGTGGCAACCGTAACCCCGTAATTCGAAACCGAAGAGGGACCTTCATTTGTTTCGGCTTCCTTAAACACGGCTGCTGCATTAGCGACGGAATCCCGAGCTAATACATAATAAGAAGGAACATTTGTTTTCTTCTGTATTTCCTTATACACCTGCTTGGGAGAAGACTCTCTCTTGTTCTGGGAAACAATAGGCAGCAGACTCTTTATAGGGGCCTTCCCTTTATCCTTCGGGGGCAAGTTAAGACCTCGCGGGCAATTTTCAGTGGTATGCCTAACTGAGTTGCAAGCAGCACAGGTTCTCGGAGCAGCTTTGCAGCGTGAGATGGTGTGACCTAGCTTATTACAAAAGGTGCATTGAGAGGGCAGCCAAGGGCTCGTTACAGCTATTCTCCTAGTATCACCATTTTGGAATCTCGCATTAACAAAGGCAGGGAGAGGCTTGCTAGGGTCAATGACTGTATAGACTTTCGCTACTTCAATGTTTGTGAGATTCTCTGTCGAAGGATGCAAGCAGACTGGGTGACCCACTATGCCTGCAATCTCTTGGAGAGCCTCACTGTTGAAAAACTGGAGCGGAACTCCCGTGAACTCCAGCCACACAGGCACCATTTCAAGTTCCGGCTTTACTTGCTGCAAGCCCGGAGCCCATTTGGCAACAAACATTGTTTGGCCATCTATCTGCCAGAAATTTTGTCTGAGTATCCTGCGTCGAGCGTTAGGACAAGGCACACGAAATAGGAAAGAGTTCCCTTCCATTTTGGATACTGAAATGTCCCTTCTCTGATTGCTCCAAATACCATTTGCAATGGCATGTACAGCACCTCGAGCCGGGGCTTCTTCGTAGAATTGACCAATAATGAAGTATTCCCAAGCTTTCTTGTTCTTCTCCACCACCGAGTTCGGGATAGTAACACAAGGTTCACCAGATTCCAGTAGAAAGGGTGTTTCTTTCGGTTGAAGTTTGATTTGTGTGGGTTTGACAAAGCCCTTCCATATTTCGGCTGGTGACTTAGCCTGCTCAACAGAGGAAGACGGAGCTTTCGTCAGGTCAGGAGCAGAGGAAGTGACCAGAGAGTTAGACTGCTCGGGGACAGATGAGGAGACAATTGCAACCTTTTCCGCACTAGCTTGGACAGCGAGGACGGTGGAACCTTCTTTAACTACAGGGACATCACAGGACACTGTAGCTAGGGTTTCAGAATATGGGGGTTCCGCGTCAGAGACCAGAGCGGGATGAATATCAAGCTCAGTGGACAGGGATGGGGATAGAGGGACTTCACAGTCTGTGTTTCCAAGAGAAACGCTTGGTAAATCAAGCACAGTGGCTGGGTCAAACTCAGGCACCGGATCTTCAATTGGGGGAACAGAGACCTTCAACGGAGGGGGGGATGGAGATTTCCGGGCAGGGACCGGCTGTTTGGGGGTTTTTTTCTTTGCCATGGCGGCGGGTTGGGGCCGTCGCCGCTGAGAGTGACGGTGGAGGAGAAAAGAGGTTGACCTCAGCTTGAGAAGATTTTTCAAAGGCGCGTGTTTTTTAATATCTTTTAGTTTCGTTAAAGAAAACTGAATGGATTTGTTTTTTTATCAAAATTATCAAAACAATGTATATCATCATTAATTACTATATAAAAAAGAAGTAATCAAGTTTCTATGATTCATTGTAGTTTGATGATATTTTTCATATAATTACAAACAATCAAAACAAAACACATTGTACTTACTAGAATGTCGAGTACGCCAAAGTTGAGAAGGAACCAGGAGACAAAGGCGGAGATGGAAGAAGGATCCGAGACGTCGAGCCAAAAGAAATGAACGTTTTGAAAGCCATCGCGGCGGAGGGAATCGGATGCGATGCTTCCATTCTTGGCGTTTCTGGCGGTTAAGACTACGGTTAGTCCAAGCTTCGATAACATCTTCACCACCTCAAAACCTATACCTTTGTTTGCTCCGGTCACAACTGCCATTGTTTCTTCCGACCACCATCTTTAACAATCACAACAATTATCAAAACCAAGTTAGCAATAGTTATTTAATTACATAGGAAGAAACTATACTACACACAAATAAATAAAAGGCGTTCAAGAACCTGTTTGAAGAGGGTATTGGAGAAATAAGAGAAATTAGATGATCCATATATGACTTTGATGCTAACAACTAGTTGATGAGGGGTTATATCAAGACAAGGCTTTAATAACTTATAAATAGACTTGGATCTGAACACATGCATATTTATACTATACATGGCTACATGCATAACATGTGGTTGTGTTTTGTGTGTGACGGTGTCATAGGAATTATATCATATGTGTTATATATATATAATAGAACATCAAGAAGGCAAGACCTATCTAAATTCTAAAATACGTGACTGTAAAGTCCATTGGGTCAAAGTGTCCACACGGTTTCGAATATCTGTATGTAGTTGTTAGAGTATATACGGTTTAGATATTATGTATCTTGTAGATACACTAGATATTCTTTCTAGAATATTCCTTCTATGTACTATATATATACTCTTGTCATATAATGATATCGGATACGGAGTTTCCTATCTTACATGGTATCAGACGCTAAACCCTAGCCACTAAGCTAATAGCGATCGATCCTATCTCCGCTCTCTTCTTCTTCCTCCTCTTCGTATCTTCTCCCTCTCTACTTATCAAACCTTCCTCTTCTTCTGTTAAGAAACTATGTCTGCTCTTGCATCGACAAGTGATAAACCATACGGGATCTCGCAAATCAAAGCGTACATCCCTACTTCTCTTGATATGTCAAAGCTTAACTATGACAAGTGGCGTGAACTCTTTGAAACCCACTGTGTAAGCTTCGGTGTTTCACACCATATTGACGGTTCCTCCTCTTCGACTCCTACGACCGAAAAAGAGTGGAAGGAACGTGATGGCCTAGTCAAGATGTGGATCTACGGCACCATATCTGACTCCATCATTGATACCGTTCTCAAGAAGAACGCTACGACACGTGATCTCTGGCCCTCCATTGAAAACATCTTTCGTGACAACAAGGAAGTTCGTGCCCTCCAACTAGAGAACGACCTCCGAACGCTGGTCATTGGCGATCTCTCCGTGCACGAGTACTGCCAGAAGATGAAGTCCACCGCCGATCTGCTCGCTAACATTGATGCTCCCGTGACAGAACAGGCTCTGGTCTCGCATCTCCTCAATGGTATGTCCGACAAATTTGACTCGATCATTAATGTGATCCAACACAAGTCACCGTTTCCAACCCTGCTGGAGGCTCGATCAATGCTACAGATGGAAGAGACTCGCCTCGCCAGACAGGTGAAACCATCACCACGTCATCAAGACAACTCTTCTTCCTCCACGGTACTGTATACCGGCGCTGATGAAAACCCTCGGTCCGCCAATAACAACAATCACCACCACTCCGGTCGTGGAAACAGAGGCCGTAATCGCGTAAACGGTCGCTCTCGAGGTAGAGGACGCTTCAATAACAATTGGCAGCAGATTCAGTTTGGCTCACCATGGTACTACAACCAGCAGCCCCCTGCCTATGTAACGATGCCGCCCCACTTTGCTTATCCTTCTCCGAGGTACGCTCCTTACTCACCAGGACCTTTCCAGCAATACCAGCATCAACAAGGGACACCTGCTTTTCAAGGCATTCTCGGCTCTCAACCCTCACGTCCGAATCAGTAAGCATATATGGCGCAGATGACAACAACTCCGCAAATGACTCAATTCCCTCCTGGCCTTGCTCATGCGTTCAACATGAGGACCATTCAGGAACTAGATAACGCATGGTACATGGACTATGGAGCCTCCACGCACATCACCTCCAACGCAGGTAACCTACAATCTGTTTTTAATATGAGCACCATAACTCCGGTTACCTTTGGTAATGGTTACGTAGCTGCTGTTCAGAACTCTGGTCATGGTAAAATTGTTTCTCCTTCTCGCTCTTTTGATCTTCGCAATGTTATGGTTTGCCCTGACATAATCAAAAATTTCATATATGTTCGCAAGTTTGTCACAGATAATTCATGTGACACTGAGTTTGATCCATTTGGTTTTTGTATTAAGGATTTTCGGACTCGAAACAAACTGCTCCGGTGTGATAGCTCCGGACCCTTATATTCAGTGACGCCCTCACTACCACTCTCTTCTCCTTCCGCCTTCACAACAACGTCACTGAATAGCTCCATTTGGCACCAGCGTCTCGGGCATCCCAACAACTCTACCCTCTCTCGTATATTGTCTTCTTTTTCTCATTCTCTTCCAAAAACAGACTTAACAACTTTGTGTCAAGCATGTCAACTTGGCAAACACACTCGTTTACCTTTTTATAAGTCAAACACTATTGTTTTTCATCCCTTTGAAATTGTGCACTCTGACATTTGGACCTCTCTTGTTATCAGTAATAGTGGTCTTAAGTATTACCTTGTGTTTCTTGATCAATATTCACATTTTCTTTGGGTATATCCCCTCCACCGTAAAAGTGATACGTTTGGAAAATATTTTCACTTTTCTAACTATGTGCAGACACAATTCCATAGCTCTATCAAATCATTGCAATGCGACAATGGTGGAGAGTATGATAACCGTGCGTTCAAAGACCATATGGCATCAACCGGGACAAGTCTGTGATTCTCATGTCCCCACACATCTCAACAAAATGGTCGAGCCGAACGCATCCTACGTACCATCAACAACATGATCCGCACACTCTTGTTTTAGGCATCTGTTCCACCTGAGTTTTGGGTGGAGGCGCTTCATACATCAGCTCATCTTCTCAACATACTCCCATCGGCGGCAATTGACAACGACATACCGGCCACTCGCTTGTTCAAAATGGTGCCCAACTATCAACACCTGCGAACGTTTGGATGCCTTTGCTATCCTAACTTGCTACCAACATCAATGCACAAGCTCGCTCAGCGCTCCACACCGTGTGTGTTCCTCGGATATCCAACAGATCATCGCGTCTACCGGTGTTTGGATCTGCACACTAGACACATCATACTCTCCCGCTACGTCGTGTTCGATGAGACGATATTTCCATTCTCTCAACACTATGTTAAAGCGTCAGCTCCTCTTGCTCCCCTGGAGCTTCCTCCTACACCAATTCCTCGCCAAACACAACTCCCACACGTTCCTCCTCCACCTGTTCAAATTCCAGCTCCACCTCCTCTTCCTACTCAAAATACTCATTCCATGACTACTAGAGGTAAAAGCAGCATAGTCAAACCGCGAACTTCTTTGTGCCTTCATACTGATAAAACAATTTCTCCTCTCCCATTGTCGCATGTTCATGCAGCTAAGGATCCTCTCTGGAATAATTCTATGCATATAGAACATGATGCTCATATTAAAAAGGGAACGTGGATTCTTGTGCCACGCCCAAAGAATACTAACATTGTGCGTTGTATGTGGCTTTATAAGCATAAGTTTAATGTAGATAGCACTCTTCGCTGCCACAAGTCAAGACTCGTCGCGAATGGAAAATCCCAGCAACAAGGAATAGATTGTGATGAAACGTTCAGTCCCGTCGTCAAACCGGCAATGATTTGCACCGTCCTTGATGTTGCTCTAGCTCGCGATTGGCCTCTGCATCAACTCGACGTGAAGAACGCATTCATCAATGGCGACCTCGACGAGACCGTGTATATGCACCAGCCTCCGGGATTTCACGACAAAAACAAACCGGACCATGTGTGCCTCTTAAACGCTCCCTATACGGACTCAAACAATCACCTCGCCTGGAACACACGGTTTGCCTCTTTTGTTCGTCATTTGGGTTTCACACAGAGCACGTCTGATCAGTCGCTGTTCGTGCTCTCCTCTGGAGCTGATATCGCCTATCTCCTTCTCTATGTTGACGATATAATTCTCACCGCATCATCTACATGCCTGCTGAATCGCCTCAACAAAAGTCTGAGCTCGGAATTTGAAATGTCTGATCAGGGCCCTCTCCACCATTTCCTCGACATCACTGTGAAACACGACTTAACCGGCCTTCTTCTTCATCAACAAAATTACGCCGCGGACATCCTCCATCGCACTAACATGACAAACTGCAACCCCTGTCTCACGCCGGTTGACACGACACAAAAACTCTCTGCCAATGACATCCCACCGGTCTCTGATCCCACACTCTATAGAAGCCTGGCTGGAGCCCTCCAATACTTGACTTTCACCCGCCCTAACATAGCATTCGCAGTCCAACAGATATGTCTCTTCATGCATGACCCGCGAGAATCTCACTTCAATGCTCTCAAGTGCATCCTACGCTACCTAAAAGGCACTATCTCTCTTGGCGTTCGCATGCTCAAGTCGAAGTCACTCCACCTTACCGCTTATTCTGACGCTGACTAGGCAGGGTGCCCGTCTACTCGCCGATCCACTTCAGGATACTGCGTATTCCTAGGAGACAATCTGGTGTCATGGTCTTCTAAAAGACAAAACACCATCTCTCGCTCGAGCGCTGAGGCCGAGTACCGAGGTGTTGCAAATGTCGTCTTTGACGCAACATGGCTGCGTAATCTATTGTTCGAAATGAAGATTCCCCTGTCTCGAGCCACAGTGGTATATTGTATTAGTGCCATCTACTTGTCGTCAAACCCGGTTCAACACCAGCGCACGAAACATGTCGAAATTGATATTCATTTTGTTCGCGAGAATGTGTCTCTTGGTCACGTCCGGGTCCTGCACGTTCCTTCAGCTCGACAGTTTGCAGATATATTCACCAAAGGGCTACCCTCTCCTCTGTTCAATGAATTTCGGACCAGTCTCACCGTCTGTCCGTCGTCGGACGCTTCGACTGAGGGGGAGTGTTAGAGTATATACGGTTTAGATATTATGTATCTTGTAGATACACTAGATATTCTCTCTAGAACATTCCTTCTATGTACTATATATACTCTTGTCATATAATGATATCGGATACGGAGTTTCCTATCTAAAAAAAAAAAACTATAAAAAATATTGATATTACATGTATACATGCTGACCTACGACTTGAATTGTTGAAGTGAATAATATTCTTTAAATGACAACTTTTATGTGATGATATAGCTAGATCTTAAGACTATAAGTATTCACGTTATCTTAGGTTTTGAATAAGATTTTCATGTTGGGTATCTACCAGTTGTATATTGGATACTTGTCTATTGTTCATATCCGTATAATTGATATATAATGGATGAACTCGTGGTGATTAATTCGAGGGCAAAAATTCAATACGGTTAAATTATCAGATTTGAATTCCGACTACTGGAGAATTAACATTTTGGCATCTACAGAGACAATAGACTAACATGTGGCAACACGTGACTAATCTGGACTATTTATGTGGATTCATGATATTTCTGTATAAATTAAAAAATATATATAATGGATGACAAAAAATGAAAACATATTTAATATATTTATTTGTTGACCAAAAGAATTTCTAATTTATTGTTTAATACGTTCCATGCTTCAATTAAGAAACCCACTAATGAGTTTAGACTAAGATATAATTTATAAAACTATATAAATTGATAATTAATTACTTGGTTTGAAAAATAATCACTACCACTTGCCATGTGCTTGCTTCATTAATTACTGGCTTTGCTAATTCATAAAGTTTCTGTTTATCAAATATAATATGTTGTCAGCTTTGCCGCCACTTTTGATGGTCTCTGACTGTCTAATTATTGGAACACAGTACGTGATATAGCTGCGTACACTAATACATGGTATTGTTAAAAATAAATCGTTATTATAATTAGGATTTTCGTCTATCAAAAGACTATCAAATTTAGCCTCTCGATCTAGTTGTTTTTGGAGTTTCATTTTCTATTTAGAAATACATCCAATAAAAATATTAGTTCCAACAATTAAAATTCAAAATATGAAACTTTTAAGTATATACATAAATATATTATATATATAAAAGGTATCTATATATTATTATAAAATAGAGTTTCCTCTGGTGAAGCCACGTAAACGGACACCTAAATAAGTTTTTTTTTCTCAGAGCTACACGTGGCATCACTCAAAACCCTTAACAATTTCAATTTTAATCTTCATTAATTCTAGGAGACTTCATTATAACTGGTTCTGAACTTAAAAAAGAAAATCATTGGAGATCGAATTGTCGATCGGGAAATGAGCGTACACATACCTCATCTTATGTAAAGGAAACCTTGAGTGTCACCAGCGATGAGATTTGTCAACATTGCTCAAAGCAGTTCAGATTGAAGAACTGGCTTTGTGAGAGCCAATCAGCCGAGCCACGAGTCGATCTTGAGCTGTCTCTTCCCGGTGACGGTGTCTTGATGAGCTGGAAATCACAGTTTATATACTTGCAATCACGAGTGAGTTTTGCCGCGTGAACCTTCGACTTTGATCACCTTGGCGTGAACCTTCATGGCGATGCCGTCGGGGATGTCCATCGTCTCAGATGTCAAGATCATCTTCATCTTTCGTCGAGGATAAAACGTAACGGTGATTGAAGATGAAACCCTAAATAAGAATATAAAACGTCACGTGTTTTGTAGGCTTTTTTTTTGGTAATACAAAATGGGCTGAAGATCAAGTGAAACCCATACAATGAAAGTAATTTAAAGCCCATTGTTAAGAAGCGGACATCGTTAAAGTCATTTTGTATAATCAAAATAATCGGTAGATACATCATGGAATAATACGAAGAATATAGTTATGAAAGTAATATTTGTTTCCATTCAGTTTTACAGGTATTTTGGAAACAAAAAAAAAAGCCTAAACCATCAATTAGGAAATGATTAGAAGTATAAAAAATTGGGTGTAGCAAGTGAAAAAAATTAGTGTAGAAGGAGCTTTCGAGGAACTAAAATTAGTGTAGCAAGTGTCGTAAATTGACGAATGTTTTCAAAACTATGCTTTCTTAAATTTCCGTCAGGAGACGTCTATGTCTTTTTGTGCACGAGACGTCTATGTTTTATCGTACAATTCTACTTTCCGGTTCGGATGAAAAAACAACATATTACAACAAACACAGAAGTCAAACAATTAGTTTCAACCAATGTTTTTAAACCCTACCCGGATACTAAACCGGACGACTTATTGGGTCACTGGGTCGACCGCGGGTGAACCGCGGGTGAACCGCGGGTGAACCGCGGGTTAATAAATAAATTAATTTTATTATATAATAATATATTAGCTATAAATATATAAAAACTAAAGTTTTATATTTTCTAAATGTTTTTAAAACATAAAATAATAGTTTGGATATGTATATATTTTATGTTTAAAAAGTATTTAAAAATACTTAATTTTAGTTTTTATATTTTTATTTTCATTTGACATACAAAATATCAAAAAATTGTTTAGACTATTTAAAAATTTGTGTAACAAAGTAAGAGTTATGACATCTAAAAAATCAAGATATAATATTCATAAATATTTAAATAAGTGAATATAATCATTCAGTCTTTAAACTTTTAAAAGAAATATATTTTGAATGAAGAAAATCAAAATAGAGATGAAGATCTTAAAAAGTTGGAACTTGAGATTGAAAATCTTAATGTCTAATGTGAATAATAAATAAAACTTCCAATTCAAAATAAACCAAAAATAAAAGATCATTGTAATAAATTGTCAATAACAGAAAGAAACTAACACCAAATCACTTCAACTAATTTTGGTTCTCTCAACCATCGTTCATTTCATTTTCTTCTGGTGGCATAATGAAATCTTCATCAAAATCTAAAAATTAAAAATATAAAACTGAAAATGGAAAACCTAACTTTTTTCGCCAGCACCTAACTTCTTAATTGGACACTTAGAATACAAAACATAATCTAAAAACTAAAAAAAAAGTAAAAGTTATTTATTGGTTCAACCGGTGGTTCAACCGGTATCGGGTTCTGGGTTTTTGCGGGTTTATAAATACTGGTTTTTCACAAAACCCAAACCGGATTTTTCTGGGTCACCGGATTTACCGGTTCAACCGCGGGTCCGGGTCGGGTTTCAAAACACCAGTTTCAACTATATTTATTTAATTTAATTTTAAACATCAATTAAAATAAATACATTTCAAATAAATCAACACAGCTGGTATGTCACATAACCTCATAAAATATAATCCATGCGGCATAAATTAATCAACCATAAATATAAACGCAAAAAATGTAATAGTGGTATTAAAAAAACCAAATAGTGTTATCATTTGTGGTTTGTCGTGAGGGTGGAGCTCCATGCTCGATACCTGTTATGAGGATAGCTTGTTTGTTTTGCGGTTTTTTTTTTTTTTTTGTTCTTGGTGGTTATTTGTTCACACACTTTCTCCATTAATGTTACGCAAGAGTTAAAAAAAAAAGTATTATCATTTGTGGTTTGTGTTTTAGAAACTGGCAATATGAATTGTAGAATTTCCAAGAGGTATTGGTTATATATAAAAACGAATATAAAAATTAACTTGACAACATTTATATTGGGTTGGATTAGAGAGACTACCATTTAACATAAATCAAATCTAAAGTTCTCCTTTGTATCTATTCTTTTATTTTTATCACCTAAGTTGTCCAGCTGGGAATAATTATAACTCATCGACCTGAATCAACAAGAAACATGATGAGTTTATCTAATGTGGTTTGGCTACTGTGAATCTTGGTTTAATTGGTTTGTTTTTTGTGAAACAGTTTTGTCATTTATGGAAATCTCTATAAAGGGAAAATAAAACATACAACTTTTTCTTCTTCCCCAAGTTCTGTTCTTTTTCTCTATCAAGATGATCTTCATCTTTTGCCATCAAAATCATCTAACCTTTTAATCTTCAAGGTGTATTGTAGTGGTGTCATTTTCTATTTCAAGTAACATAATTAATACAACCAATCCCTCTTCTACTGCAATTACGAAGGCATGTATTCAAACTAGCTAACAAAACGTAAATCATAGTTAGTTTATGGCAATGAAAAGAATTGTAAACCAACAAAATACATTAAAAATTCTTCATTTAGTTCCACAAATATGAGACCTCTGCATTGTAAATCCTACAACTGCAGCATACAGATACGAAGATCATGCGACAATCAAACATGGAATCTGCACAGACAACTAACACCCAACCTCACAAATAATATGAACAAACGATCATAACCCGCCCTCCCCTAGTATACATATATACTAGTGATGGATGTCCTAAAATATAACTCAAAACACTTTCACTATTTCCCTTATTCTCCGGTTGGACGTAATAGATGATGCCTTCAATGATGATCTTATAACCAAACTTCTATTAACAGAAGTGGTCAAAGCTTCAAGGGTTTGGTGAGCCAAGGGAGTGAGTTCATCAGGGAATCGTCCAAGTCAGTCTAATGAAAGCCTTAAAGTGGCATGATCAATAAACTATTGGATCTATAAACATACAGCAAGGTTCATGATCACAGTGTGTTATAGCACCTCCAATAACAGGTTCTCGTAAGAGTTCTTGTAAAAAAATAAATTATTAAAAAAAAAGATGAAAGAAAAAAAAAGTATCGATTTGAGGATGTATGAGAAACCTATGAGAAACTTCTTTCCCTGTGTGTCACTTTCTTATCATTTTATTTTTCATTTTGAGTATTAAAATTTAAACAGCAAATTAAAATATATTATTTATTTGTGTAAATATCCACTTTGAGAAACTTAAATGGTTGGACGTGCTCTTACATGTTTAGATAAAGAACTCGGGAGTCAAGAACACCTTTGATGATTTACAGTCGGTGGTCAGAGGTTTAGGTAGAGATTAGAGTTGGTGAGGGGTATTATTATCATATATAGAAAAATGGAATCTTTCTGGCAGACACTAAACCCAACCAACATAATTCTCTCAATACATGCCTTGGGAGACAAAAACCATGAGGATATATACGCTCATGTATTGTTTTTTTTTTTAACTTTAAATCTCATGTAGTGATTTGCCCATGGATTTCAAGAAAGAGAGTTTTTGTATTATTTGATATATTTTCCAAACAAATAAAGCACAATGGTTTATTTTATATAACAAAATTAAGCTGTTATATAGAATAAATTTTCAAGGAGGTTGTGTTCTCTTTATTATACCTACCTTGACAATACAATGGGTATAATTGAGGATTTTTTGTTGCTATAATCTACAAAGCAGAGGTAATGAAATATTATATTCAAATATCATCAAAGCCAATTTCTTTTCAGGTTTCAGCGCTCATGTGAGATGAAAAAATTTGTGAACATCAATGTAATCACTGAATTCACAGATGATTTCAACGCATACAAAGATTGATCGTCTTACTTTAATCCAAGCCACAAAATACTCCAGACAACAAGCTTTCTACACTCTTATACGCACCTTCTCAGATCTCACCTAGATAAATCAGATTATCACTACTGCAAGATCCAATGATTGGTTCATGAGGATGGAAGACACACTCATTAACAGAACCATTATGACCAGGGAGCTTATACAGAATCCTCCTAGACGTCGTGTCCCATATATGAACCATTCTATCCGCACTACCCGCTGTGACTTTACTACCATCAGGTGACCACGCACATTTCAACAAGTTCTTCTCAAAGTTGTGTTGATGCCCTTCAAAGATCTTCACACACCGGTCCTGAGGAGCGTAAGGACGCATATCCCAAACACAGAGCTTACAGTCCATAGCATTAGTGAGAAGGTAAGACCCATCTGGACTAAGGCTCATACCAGTTATCGTATCTTGATGACCTTCAAGTGTCATGATCGCTTCGCCTTTCCTCAAGTCCCACACTTTAACATCGTTATCCACACCCCCAGTGAATATCTTATCAGCAGGATCAGAGAAACTCACTGCTGTGATCTGGTACTTATCAGGAAAAGTCTGTACAGCTCCTCTCTGACGCATGTCCCAGAGCTTCGCGGTGCCATCATCAGACCCACTTACTATAAGAGGCAACCCACGGCGCGAAGGACAGCAAGAATTCACAAACGAGGAATGCTCAGCCATCTTCTTGACTTGTTTCCCCGTCTCAACATCCCAAGCTCTAACGGTTTTGTCAGGACTGGCTGACACAATCTGCGAGCCGTCGCCGGTCCAGTGAAGATCGAGGATAGCGTTCTTGTGACCTTTCAGAACCATGAAGTTTTTGCAGTCTCCGTGAACTCTCCAGAGGAAGATCTCTCTGTCGTGGGAACCAGAGGCGATCACGGTTCCAGCAGGGTTGAACTTCATGGTGTAGATAGCACTTTGGTGTCCACTGAGAAGCATAATAGGCGCTTCCAAGCTCGAAGTCCGTTGCTTGCCGTTGGAGACAGGTCCTTGAGGAGCGTTGTAAGGGACAGTGGACCATTCCATTGGCTCATTATCTCTTTTGACAATATCCATCTTAGCTGAAACCACAAGAAGAAGAAAAAGCAAAACGCATAACTGATAATCAGTATATGTAAAGCTGTGAGCTTTATAGATTTGCAGATCTCAAGAGATGAAACCCATTAGCTTTATAGAAATCAACGTAACCCTAGAAACTTCAACATAGTAGCAAGAATCGTTTTTTTTTTATACAGATTGAGAAATCTTAGATCATGCGTTCATCGAAATAGTATCATAATCACATGAAAAAAAAAACAGATAATCGTTAAGACAAGCAAGACGAGTAGATTTGAGCTGTATCCAATTTCGGGGAAAGAACAGACATGTGATACGTAGAAAGTGATAATAGATAATCTTAAGTCGATTCGAGATTACGAACCTTCGAGATGAGAGGGAGAGTAGAGACTGACGAGCTCTGCCGTTTGCAATCTCCAGAGAGAGCGAAGGGTGAAGAAAAAAGTTTTAAGCAGCTTTCCGGAGAGAACTTCACCGGAAATTTTGTAATTTATGAAACGACACCTTTATTAATGGGCCGGATGGGCTTTAATATCGAGTTTTCCTTGTTTCAGCAAATAAATGAAATTATTTTCAATGATGTAAGATGTTTAAGAGATTTTTTTTATAATTCAATACGTAAGTTTTTATATTTTTAGGAAAATTTTAAATTTATCAAAAATTATGTAGCCAATTATATGTTATATTTTATTTTGTAATTAGCTGAGTAGTTTTTAATTTAAAGTCTTAATGATATTTTTAAAATAAAAAAGTAATTTTAAAATATGTATGCTTTTATCTAAAACATAGGCTAAAGTATATAACTAGGTGAACTAGGGGCATTGCCCTCGCACAAGCACGGAGTTGTGCACAGAGTTCTTGTTTCATCTCAATATTTGTTAGGGTTATTGTAGCTGTGAATTTTGCGTTTTGGGTTGATCATTGTTTTTCAAGATTTTTATTGTTATAAGGTTAGAGTTGTGATGATGAACTGTGTATGCACTACTGTTCTCCACTCATGAAGGACTAAATTGTGTTAGTAATGTGATTAATATAGTTCGTGGTGTTGCTTGTTGTGCCACTGAGACTTATTGTTTGTTTATCTTTTTAATTTGTTACTTGTACTGTTGAGATTACATAAATTATATTAAAGTTGTTGAGAGTACCTTTTGTTTCTGGATATTTTTTCTCCAGCTTAGTTGTGTAACTTGTGTGTATTAAGTGATAATTTTTTTTATTCTTATTATGTTGGTTATATGTTTTTTTATTTTTAAACTTGTTGGTTTTACCGAACATTTAAAACAAATATATGAAGACTTGTAGAAATAACTATAAAATAAGTGATAATTAGTATTTGGACCTTAAAACAAATATATGTATTTATCATAAGAAGACAATAGCATTGTTCTGTTGACATTGAGCATGTAAACTATTTTCATAAGACAAGAGGAATGAGCAGGTGGAGATGTTGTTGCTGCCTTTGTATCTGTTGGAATTGTCTCTTGTATCTGCTGGTGTGGTTGTGTTTGTTTCTCTTTTATTTTAAGAGTAATATGTAAACAAAAATCATTGTTAGTTGTATTTATCAGAGTTTGTAACTTACTTTGCTTTTTTGTTTAGGTAATTTCACTGATCTGGGTTGTCGTCTTCGGCTTCTTCGTAAGCATGTGCGAAAGTAAGCTTGTAAATTGTTAAATAGCTGGTCCTGTAGTTTGTATTTGTTTAGTTGGCTCAATGTATGTGGCGTTGAGTTTTAGTTGAGTTGATTGATTTGATATATTTGTTTTGAAGTTTATTTGTAAGATTAGACAGAAAGAGATGTGATCATTAATGATTCATTTTTTTGGGATTCTAGTTTTTGGTGTTTTGATTGTTTGGGTTATTGTGGTTTTTTTTTAAGCTGTAAAATAAAGATTTGTGTAAAATTAGATTGATAAGTAAGGGAGATAAATAGATGACCATAAATCTTGGGTAGAAAATATTTCTGATTATTGATGTTAGTACAATATATACAATAATATAAAGGGAATTATGTGTTGATTGTTTCTTACGGATCAATGAGGAGACGGATAACGACTCGAGTTGTTTCTTTGGTGAGGCCAGAGCGCTGCACAGAACGGATTTGCCCAACCACATCTGCGAGGTTAAATATCAGTTATGATATCGAAACATAATATAAACCGAGTCCCGAAATGCAATATGATAATATACCTGGGATTTCTAGGTTTGTGTTCGCAATCACTTGGAGATTTCGAACAGTCTAATCTTGACTGGAGATTGATCTCAGGAGTACCCGTGATGACTTCAGCAATAATGGTTAGTGAGATGAAACAAATGAGGAATGGATGATCAGTTATCGTGTACATGCTTGAGCACCTAGCAACCTCAAAATGATCGACTTTCATAACAAAGAATCAGAAAATCAGTTAAAGCAATTATGTTAAATAAGTGTGATAGATCGAATATTAACTTACCTTTTCATCAAGGAAGAGAACCGTGATTCCCACACTCCCTGTCTTTCTTGAAGTTCAAGGAATCCCAGAAGCGAGGAAGCCAGAAGCTATGCTCTGACTACTACGACCAAGACGGAGAGACTCGAAGGTTGAGTGACAGACGCCAGGATGCCGGTTGAGGAACAGGAGAGGCAGAGAAAAACTTTTTTTTAGAAGATGGTTAAATCTAAGAGGAATCAATGAGTTTTGTGAAGATGCAGATCGAGTTCATCAAAGATGAGAATCATATATATAGGGTTTACAGAGGGGCTACAAATCAGGAACATTTATGATCAAGCGATTTAAGATGTGGACATGAAGAGTTCACCGGTGAAAAAATAGATTACGAACAGACACACGGCGCAACTCTATAACTCAGACTTGTTTGGGACAATGATGAAAAGAACTCAAACTCATGTTAAAAAACAACAATTTATAATATGGGAAAACTATAATTATTGCAAACTTAAGCTTTTTTCATATAATGTGATGAATCTCATTTAAAAAAGAAACCCATAACACACTTGTAAGTCCGACCCTCAAAGGAAGCCAAAGAAGTAAGAGCTTTCGACCTTCATAAATATATATTTGGTTCGGCCATCAATGTACAAAGTATCATTCAGCTTAGTGGTATAAATGTTGGTGTTTATATCTCAATAACATGGGTCCGAACCATGGACTTGACACTTTTTCACACTTTTTAATATTATAATATAGATTAGGGGATAAATATATCAACAAAATATAAACTGCCTGAGGAAATTACTTTGGTTAATCATATTTTGAAGAGAACATGATTTATTATTCTATTATAAATTATGGTAATTATTATGAAAAAACATTTTTTAGAAATTATGTCTAACATTTAACTTATTTATTTCTATTAGTTTGGACAATGGTTAATAAACTGTTTTTTATTGGATTAAAAACTCTGACTTTGTAATACTAAGCTCATAAGTCCTCTTCGGATATTTTTGTATAACGGTTCGAATCCAGTCTCGATTTTTCCGGTTCGGATTTAGGTAGGTACTTCGGGTTGGAATAAAAACGCCCGTGCCTACCTTGTATTATAAAACATTAATGATCATCCAACAAACCACAATTTTATAGACCTGCTGCAACTAGTTTAATACTTGCAACACCAAACAAGAACATACAAAACACAACAAGCTAACTTTTATAAAAAAGCAATAATAAGAAAACAAAATCTCAGACCAAAAAGTATGGATCGAGCCAAGTTACATCCAATGAAGAGAGTAAAAATCAGACAGAAGAAAGGCTAGCCCATTTGCCTACTTCATAAGGATCAGCATAGTAATATAGCTTGATCCTGTTTGCTAAAGACAGCCCTGCAGCAAAAGGAGAAGCCTTACCACTCAAGTCATCAGTCTCTGTTGGATCATCTACGAAAGCTGCAACATCTCCAAGCAGCTTAAACGATACTCTGCGTGCTTGAACTTGCTTAGGGAAGTCAAAATACATCTGTGTTCCAACTCTCGCCTCAGGCAATCTGTATTCCGCGAGTGTCACCATTTTGTACTGGTCCTGCAGATACATTTTCATGTCCAAATGATAAAAGTTATTTGAGTACTTAACAAACGGCTGGAGAGTGTGTGTGTGTGAGATAGATACCTGAAGAACAGATACTTGTATGTACAAGACGGCTGGAGAGACGTGTCTATCTTCCATTATGATACTCATCGGGTCCCAAATGTCAACTACATCTGAAGAAGGCGAGTGGGTTACACGAGGCTTTATGGCGTTAAAAGCATCTAAACGAAATCCAGCAGCTGAAGGTGAACCAGGTTGCAGATAAAGTTCCAGGACTAAATCATTGTTCATCGGTCTCTCAGCCTCTAGTGGTATCTGAAAGACAAAAGAAAAAAAAAAACAAAGATTAGAGACAATAGTGGAAATGCCATATAAAAAGGCGAAAAGAATCAGCACTAACCAGAAATCTATTCAAACGTGGGGCTCTGTCCAGCCAGTTTCTCACGCTCATACTTTCAACGCTTTGTAATGATGCAACCGTTTTGTTATTCACGGTGTTTCCGCTGACCAAGATGCGTTTCGCATGAAGACAAGGTTCACTCTCGATGGTTGCTCCGAAAGAGGCACGCCGAGGGATTGCCGCAAAAGGGTTCTCATCCAAAGACAAGAGATTGATGTTTCTGTCTAAACTAACAGAGCTAGATCCAACCCCAGGAAGACGCAATGTTACCCATATAATCCGGCAACGAATAGGCTTCTTGAAAGCAAATTTTATATGCCTAGGTGCTCTACCCTCTCTACCAGGCTTTTCTGGACCGTAAAGCTCAGGGGAAGATCTAACAAAGGACTGTACATCCCACTTTCCCATCAATGTCCGTGCTTCCCTATTTATGTCGTTGCTCGCCCAAATTTGGACCTGCAGGGAAGACACATAAAAGGTTGGAATTGAGTGATATCATGCCATTACTATGGCAACATTGTCACTTAAGTAGAAGATAACAAGAATTCAACTGAAGATAGAAGAGTCAACTTACGGTAGGAGCATCGGCATCAGAGTAACCACATGGACTAACGAGCAGAATCACACTGTTGACATCTGAAAGGCTGTTGAGAATGATGACAGCTTCGACAGAGTTTGAAGACGGAGGAGCCTTCCAATATGAATTACTTGAAGCAAGATTCAGAGGGGTGAGCAGTGACAAAAATGGTGCTGAATCAGTCCCAGTTTCGACCTGCATTGCGTTATGCAAATATGCAAAACAGAGAAAGGAGGATTAGGTCACATATGATCCATGAAGAGATTCAGGAATTGACCAACAAGCTAGTTCCATTTAGGGCAAAAGAAAATGAGCAGCTTTTGAAACACCATCAGGAATATATCAAATCTTGGATGTCATAGAACAGCATTTTGAGGATAAAGTTCCATCACAAAGCAAAACATCCAATGCAATAAAATGATATAGGTATAGAAATTTTGGAGATAAAGAGTTAGACAACTCAAATCAAAACCAAAACAGAGGGACTAGATGATACATTGAAACATCTAACTACTTAAAACCTTAACAAAGGAACGAAGTTCAGCCACAGGTCTTGTGTAAGAAAGAAATAGATCACCTTATGTAAGAAGCTTGCATATGGGAACTCAGCAAGTGATTCCTCTTGACCCAGAATTTGACTAAGGAAATTAAAGTCTTCTTGATTAGGAGAAGGTTGACCTCTAACAGCAAGATGATTTGTAATGTTAGATACAAATACTTCATTCAGAGCTTCCCGACCAGCTTTATCAACACGACCACTTCTCCGCAAGCTGACCAAGACCCTAACATAATCTACAATCAAGGCTTCAAGTACTATCTGGCTGCAGCATTTTTTACACATATAATGATCTGAACCTATTGAAGTAGCAGAGACATCTGCAAGACTTCCACCTCCACTCGCAGTGTCCCTGGAGTATGATTTTGAAAGCAGAAGAGCTCCTTTTCCAGCACAACAAGTCTTGCAAGCTTTTTTCATACACTGGAAACACAAGAACACTGACCCAGACTCTCCTCCCAGGCTCTTGGTAGAAGATACAACTGAACTTTTCTTGACCTCGGCTCGGACTTGACACATTCCACCATCACAACCCTCACCAATCCCGGTAATGTTCCAGAAATCTATCACATTATTTTCCAGCTTCCCTAGACCAATAGAAGCTATAATTTTATCTTCAAGAGAAGCCTGGCCCAGAACTGCAAGTGCATTTGCTATTCTGCACAATCTTGCAATATATAACTCGTCCTGAGAAGAGTTTGGGTTAATGGTAGCAGGATCAATTCCAATTGATAACAGTGCCCTATCTCTTTCTGCTGCAGAGATATTTAGACGTAGACGCTCAATTTCAAGCTTCATAGCTTCTACAAACTCGAGTTTCTTTCCCTGTATGGCATCAGAAATGCATGAATTAAGTTTACACTCTTAAATGGTACTTTAAGATGAAAAATAACATTTGAGAAAAAAGACTAAATCAAGAAAAGAATCATATGATCAGAAATAGTTTGTGGCAAGAGGTACTTGCATCTCCAAGAACCATTTTCCCTCTCCAAGTTAAATTAGTAAGGATGAAGTAGCATACCATATTTGGACCCACAACGGACTTCAGACAATTTAAGTACAGATGAGAAGCACTTTCTCGAGGACTTTTATCTTGTGGAAAAGACACGCCAGGAGCAGTTTCAGAGCCACTATATTCAACAACTGCTTGGTCTAAGAAATCAAGCATGTCGTTGACACCACTTGCAATAGATTCCACCGCTGGTTGTGGGAAGGGGTCAGATGAAGAAACCTCTCCTGTCAAAAGGTCAAGCAGATTACTGGGAAAAGGATCTTTCTGTTGTACTGGTGTAGACACAGTTTCAGTCTGTAAAGATTTTGCAGCAAAGGGATTCATGTCAGCACAAGATGAAAAAGGAAGTTCATCTTCTTTTGTTTTCCTTGCAATTTCAGCCAATCTTCCTCCAGTACGATCGGAAGTAAACATTCCTTTCCATGGAAGAGAGATTCCAAGGACTTCTATCTGCAACACAACCACAATGCAGAGAAAGTGTTTGTTTTAAACTGTTTTTTTCTTTTGATGATGGCTAATCATAAACCCAAACTAGTTCAGAGCATGATCAAGCTAATAGATAAATCATCAATTTCAGCCTGGAAGGTCGTTAGTACCTGACCCAGAGTCATAGGGATTCTAACAGAACCAGCTGGATAAAATGTAACAGAAACTACACGGGTCAAGAAATCCAATTGTCCTTCTAATTCTTCAAAATCATACAGCAGTGACAGACTTGACGTATCTTTTTCATAAAGACGCGCACCAGCTCCGGTAATAGCCATGTCCTCAGAACTAATTGGCCCTGGTAAGGGTATCACAAGATTTGTGCCATTTGCACACCGAGGTATTGAAGCACCCTGTCCACAACATAATTACAGGTAATTGGTTATCCAGCTGAACTATTTGCATGTAAGTCTGCATGATCTCCTCCAAACAATAAAAGAGAAGGGACAAGACCTAGGCTAAAAGAGAGCCAACCTCAACAACTAATTTAAGATCCTCTATGTGGCGTCCAGTTCTCACGTCCACAGTGGATGGACTTGTCAAATCATCCGCACCATGGGATATTGTCAGTAGAAGTTGACATACGTGGCAAGGCTCACTAAGATAGATAAATAATTCCATAACATCTGCAGCTTGTGGGCATACCTGCAGAGTATAAAAGCAGGCATATGTTTTAGCTCAAGTTCTCCACTAGTGAGAACTAAGAGGTAATGTTATATCCAAGAGGAGGTACCCAAGTTATATCCTTCTTCTTGATACTCAGTAGACTGGACCCGTCACTGGAACTTTCGGACATGTTAGGTACAGGTTTGAGAAAGAAACCACCTGGTCGAGAAAGTACCTGACATGAAAATAGCTTCAGTGAGCAATAGACTGAGACTCCAAAAAGTAACAAAAACTCTTCAGTGAGCCAGTTTGCTTACATGTAAAGGCTGTACAGGAATTGATGGAAGGTGCTTGAAAAGCCTCATTCCCAGAAACATCTCCAGCTGCTTTTGCCGTGAACTATCAACCATTGCATTTTTATATCTTCTCTGTAGGGTAATTTTCATGTTTTTCTGTGCTGCAGAAAACTGTTTAAACGCTCCTGATTCTTCACTGAAGATATTGAGAACTTGGCTGTGCATAGCCTTTGAGCCAGTATAGAGGGTTGCATGGATATCACCTTGTTGCAGAAAAAGATCTGCTAGCTCAGAGACAGGAGATAAGATAGTTGATCTCTTAAACTCCTCAAACCTCATGTCAAATCTCTTCCATGGTTTATCAGGACACGGATGACTCCATGTTGTTGTCTTAGTATTGTGGTCTATATAATACGATTTTCCAGTGACTGCATCAGCTCTTTTTTCCCATCCCGGTGGAAGAGGAGCATTATATCCGCCTTGGCTATTAGCAGAATTATAACCATACCCAAGATCAGTATCAAGAGATATTCCCAGCCTTCTACATTGCTCTACAAAAACTTGAAGACCACCGAAGAAACTAGCAGCATTTGTTCGATCCAAAGAATCAGCGCAGTTGAAACGTATCACCCCATTTTGATGCGATCTCAAACAGAAGGCACCTTCAACGTCATCAACACAGATCACCTCACCTCTGCAATCTTTCAGTCTCTGCCGTGAAGGCAAATAGTCACCTTCAGAGATTCCTATAGCCATAGTTGGAGACTTTAGATACATCCACAATCCTTCAATTGTTTGCTGTTCCCCTTTTAATTTCACACTTGCATGCCAATCATAATTTATCAAGTGAACACGAGTATAAGGAAGCTTTCCACTGGATTTGATGAAGTTCATCGATTCTTCAAAATGCTGAACTAAGATAGATTCTGACTTCCCTTCTCCATTTCTTAGCAAGTTAATGCATACAATAGGAACAAAAGCCTTTTTCTTCTGGCTTTCCCCAACTGATGCATCTAGGTTCCTAGTATCATAGCGGTTGCTTAACCGTTGGTAATACTCTGTGCTTCCTTTATACGGATCCCTATCTGCCACATAAATCTCTGCTTCTGCTGCGGTCATCTTCAGCTCTGCACCCCACCATATTGGTATGGTGCCACGTCGCCATATGTATGAGCTAAAAGCAATGCTCTGACCATGCTTTTTAGGTGTCCATACAAGCTGCTCACACTCAACTTCGTTACCTGCACTACACATTTGCTGAAAAAATTAGGCCCTAGTCAAATCCAGAGCCATTCTTCCAGACAGCCATTGCTTTTGAGAGTGCCATAAGTAAGAAGGCATAGAAATACCCAGGGTTTGCTAACTAATGGAAGTGTTAGCGACAGACAAAAAAATAATAGAGGATTTTTGGGAGCATCTCACCAGTGCCATAACATGAATTTATGCCTCTAGCTAAGTAACGAGTCCCTGGATGAAGCCTGCTACGACGGGCCATTAGAGCAACAATACCTTCTAACTGTCCTGAGCTCCCAAAAGTTCTATATTCTGCAAACCCCTATAATTGAATAAGAAGACATGATGCGATGTCACATCATCTTAAGAATACGAATTCAAATGCTTTTGAGAATTCAAAATCTGATAGGTTGATCAACCCTCATTAATAATTAAGGACGAACCTGCAGAAGAATGACGCAGTGTTCAGACAGCCCAATATTCTTAAAAGGCACAGACAACCATCTATTCCAAACGAATTCATCATCAGGGTTATCCACTGGCATACGGCTTGGGAAGGGCCTAGTGACGTCCCTAGTCTCACAGAAGAAGTGCTTCCCGTCGATGTCAAGCTCTGTCAACTCCTGAACATTCTTGATCTCACCTTTCCCTTGAGCCTGTGGATTGTAAAGCGGTATTTTAACCCATTGGCTCTCAACCACCGTGTACACACATCCTCCACCAGGCAGATCAGGAACACTCGGATTCAGCTTGGTGGCAACAAGAAGCATCCCAAAGCTCCCCAACGCGGCGTAACCGAGAATCGCCCTGGCGTAAACCAAGCTTCTATAACCTCCTCTTGATCCATTGGTGATGTAATCTACAGCTTCACGCTCGGACTTGAAAATGTCAAGACCAGGCTTCCCATTGTACAGCAGGACACCAGTGGTGGGATCGATGTAGATAACGTGAGTGTCGGACCTACTGGAGATGACATAGACTTCACCAGAGTCTAAGGTGACAACAACTATAGATGTCTTTTGACCACCTACTGCAATGAAGGCAAGGTATTATTAGCGAGAAAAACAAAAAAAGATTCCATCTTTCGATGATAAACACACAGAAACATGACTCACCTGGCGGATGCAGATCCATCTGAGCTCAGGAACAAGCTGAGATGGTGCCCTCTTGACAGCTTCACGGATCAAGATGTTAACAATATAGAGAAACCCAAAATGCAGCATAGTTAGTTTCTATATACTTGACGCTAAATAGAATTCAACAGTGATAGATCATATTCCTAGAAAACTTCTACAAGATCACTGAGAAAGAAAGGTTCAAGTTTTTCCCACAAAGTCGTGGTTTTTATTACTATTATAAGAAAATCTGAGTGACAGAGATCTGAGAGTTTAAAAATAGTGACGGAAATCGAAGATTCATATCTCGAGAAATAGAATCGAATGATTGATTATACATAAGAAGAGGAACTTACTCACCTTGGCAAAGAAGCATGAAGTTGCAGAGATGATCAGATGCAAATTCACCGAGACGAACAAGAGAAGAGAGGCACGGATCCGCTATAACTCACCCCACGGAACAAAAACAATTATGGCGTGACACGTGTAATATGTGTAATTTTTTATGGAAAAGAGTATCAGTTAATACAAATTTAGTTTTGAAATGTCATGAATTGGGGGACCCATTCTCATAAACAAAAAGACAAAGAAACTTCCAAGTGATCAAGAGTCTTTGACAAAAGCCACACGATTGTCTTTCACTTATCTTCCTCCACCCAATCCAAATTGCGATAGAGATCTCTTTCGAATCCACGCGCCTTCATCAACCTCACTCTAACTCTCTTCTCAATTTCTCATGAAAATTCATCTTCATTCTTGACCCCAGATAGGTAAAAGATACTGCATTTGAAATGATCTCTCTTTTAGACTTCCTCTGTTATTTTAATCTGGAGTTCTTCTTACTTCGTTGAGGTTTCCAACATGATCAGACTGTATAATTGGATAATGGGTATTATTTATTGCAGGTTTCCAGACCAAACCCGTTATTGTAACTCTGCTGTTGTTGAAGTCCTTTTTGCCTGTCTCTTGTTCTTGGTATGTGCTCTGTTTCTGTCTCCTTGGCACGTTCTCTGGTCTGGATCAAATATACTGCCCCCTGAAATTCTATTTGTTATTACTTTTCCGGTACGGTGTGAAAGCTATGAGATTATTATAAGAATCCAGAACTGACCAAAAATGTTTCCCCTCTGCTCGGCTGCAAGCTGCCATTACCATTCTCAGGTGAGATTTTTTACTTCATAGAAATGAAACACCATAATCTAATTGTAATAAAGTTGCGTAATTTGAACTCTTTGGATTATGTGGTTTACTAGGACCGTAGTGACATATGCTTTGTTTATATTGTTCGTGCAGCCTTTGTATCATGGAAACTGGCGAGCCTGTTCTTCCTTAAGGAGAGAGTCCATTCACAGATGCAGCTCTGGTGATAATGCCTTCTTTGGCCTTTCTAATGGAACACAAAACTTGCACAAGAGTTGCTTAACTCAAGCCACTGGGAGATTCTTCACCGCTACTATCGAAAACACGGAGAAAACAGCATCTACATTCAGAAACTTGTGTGAGAATGAGTTGGAAAGAATAAACTACATGCGTTATGACATGAGAGATGTAAGAAATGGGGGACTAACATATGTAGAAAGTACAGCAGATGTTTCACCTGTTGAAGCTGTTGTATCGGATGTTCCTCCCGTTGAAAACCTTTCTGCTGAGAATTTAACCGAAAGCACCAGCAGCCTTATAGTCTCGGCTGAACCGGGAACAGGAGCATCTGTTGATATATCTCCGGATACTTCTGTATCTCTGCCCGATCCTACAGATCTCAATCAAGAGTCACTTCCCGACGTGAAAGCTAGCGTTGATGACTTCTCTTCCGGGGTGAAGGACTCCTTCAGCTCTTCACTGAACCAAGGAGAAAACGCTGTGAAGAACACTTTGGATTCCTTCTCCTCTTCCGTGACATCCATTACAAAGAATGCTTCCGAAGCTGTAGATAATGCATTCAAAACTGCGTTCTCTACGCTAGACCAAACAGGAGATGCAGCTGGAGACAAGCTCTCTAGCTTCTCCGGTGGCTTGAAGGAAGCTTCAAACGGAGCAGCTTCTGTAGCCATTGATTTATTGAGGCAATCAATTAGTACTGCAGAGCGGTCTGTAGTAAATGGAGTTTCCTTTGCTGCCTACTCTTATGGATCAGCAAAAGAGTTACTTCCTCCAGATGTTAAGAGTGCCATTAACTCATCCGAAGATGTTGCTCTAAAAGTGTTGAAGCCCCTCGGAGCTGTCTTGGAGCAGGTGCTTTGTCTTCTTAAAACAAACTTAATCTTTGATGGGCTGTCATGTTTCTAACAACATCATGATGAACAGGTATATGCTGCCATTGGAGGTTTGGAGAGAAACATTGGTTTGAATCCAGATGATCCAATCATTCACCTTGTCCTCATTGTAGGCTCCACAGGAACCTTTTGGTACACGGCTTTTCTCACCCTAAATGGATATTGTAGTTTGCCTTTATTAAGAGAAGAAGAGTGTAGTATAGAAAATTTTATATTCTTCACCAGATACTTGCAGGGTTCTATACCGGGTTTGGACATATGGTGGATATGCTGGAGATTTGTCTCCAAAGTCAACACTTGAGCTTTTGTCATCAAGAGAAAAGCCAGTGCTTGTAGATGTCAGGCCTGAGGTAAGACGACGCTCTTAAGCTTCCAACGTATTTTTGAAATAACTAAACTCATCTTGGCTACTGTCGTTTTGAAGGCCTTGAGAGAGAAAGATGGAATCCCTGATCTGCGGAGAGCAGCTCGTTTCCGATATTCTAGTGTGACACTGCCTGAGGTTAGTTTCAGCAATCACTGCTACAAAAACTCAATGAAAGACTTTCCTTTCTTCACAGTTTAATAGTTCTTGTTCTTGATTCATGTTTAAGGTTGAGGGTGATGTTAAACGGCTAATGAGAGGTGGAAGAGAAGTTGAAGATGCCTTGGCGGCAGTTATCATCAAGAATTTGAAAGCAGTTCAGGTATGCCACTACATTCATGACTCTTTGGTGCATGCTCAAACAACTTATTGGTGGAGTTTCTGGTTCTAAAAATTATGCTGACACCTCATAAACTTTATTTACTATGCTACTTATAGGACAGGTCAAAGGTCATTGTTATGGATGCTGATGGAACTCGCTCTAAGGGCATTGCAAGAGCCTTGAGAAAACTTGGGATTAAGGCAAGTAATTCTTATCTAACTCACGTTTTAGTACTTAAGATATTCTGAATAAGCTCTTCTTTGTTTGTTTGTAATGTGACAGAGGCCATACTTGGTGCAAGGTGGGTTTAGAGCATGGGTTAAAGAAGGTCTTCGTGTGAAAGAGCCCAAACCTGAGACAACACTTACCATCCTCAACGAGGTATCTCTAATCTTATTCATTGGAAAAAAGTGAAGCACATCATGATTCCTCATTGGTTTTCAGGAAGCTGAGGCGATCCTTGAGGAAATAAATCCTTCTCCATTGCAAGTAGCTGGAGTTGGTGTGGTATGTTTCTAGTTCTAATGTTACTGTTTCTGTAATAATACTAACCCCTAACTTACTAACACAATGCGAGCTATGCAGGGGGCTTTGGCAGGATCGTATGCTTTGTTTGGTGCGTTTTAGTTCTCTTGTAGAATCTCTTCTTGTTGCTTTCAACATTGCAATAACATGAACTGTTATATCTCTCGCAGAGTGGGAGAAAACACTGCAACTCATAGCTGTCATTGGCCTTGGTTTGGTAACTTCTTACTCCCATTTACTGACTTGTAAGCTTTACGTTTCTTGGCTTTGTTTCTCAAGTCTTCGCCATTATACAGACTATATACCAACGTCTTGCTTCCTATGATGACGCGGAAGACTTCAAGCAAGATGTCAGGTATTAAAAAACTCATCATTTTTCATAAACAAAACCTCAGAAAAAAACTATGTATAGTCTTGACAAAAGTTGTTTCTTCTTATTCTTCAAGGCAATTGTTTACACCGGTGAAACTTGGAGCTCAGGCTTTCTCATGGGCTGCAGGGAAACTTGAGACAAATGGTGTTGGCCTCCCAACTTCACCTTCTTCCTCAGATGTTCGAAGCCGAGTTTTGCAGGCTGCTGCTAAGCATGAGTCTCAGCCGTCTGATGAAACTTCTGAAGGTCTCCAAGATGCATCATCATCATCATCCTCAGGAGAAGCTTTGAACAACGCTGATGTCTCAGAAGCCTAACGGCTCCAACTTTTATTTATGGTTCATTGTACGTAACTGCTATGTTATTGTTCACTGCAACTGCCAAGAATTACTTTGCTGGTCGCAAAAGAAATCTCTAAAGGAGCATTCTTATGTTATCCATATATATATATATATATATACTTTTATGGAGTTTCCGTCGACATCAAGTCAAGTAACCTATTGGACGAAATAAATACAATATATTTTTAACTTTCACTAGATAGCTAGGGGTTGGCGTCGCTACTTGGTACTCGGTTTATACTCGTCAATCTGACTCGTGCTTAGTTTAAATAATTAAGCATTTGACATTGTCAAGTCAAATAACAATTGATAAGTATCATTGTTTTTTCTTCTACTTGACTCGTTAACATCTGGTTAGTTGTTCTACTACTTAATTGTTTTTTCTTTTGCTTGACTCGTTACTTGTTTCTAGTTAATTGTTCCACTAGTTAGACTTGGTAGAGCATTACCATTAGCATTATGCTCTACATTATCCAATCAACAATTGTTAGAAAATCATTTAGAGAATCATTTACTAAATGCTAATACTCTCGGAATGCTATCTGGCAAATGCTCTCATATAAAGTTTTTAGAAGAGCATTTGCATTTATAAAATTAAAAATAATATATAATTAATTCATTTATTTTATTTAATAATATCATAAAATTATTTTTATATCCAAAAAATAAAATTTTGATTTCTAAGATTAATTTACAATAAAAATATTTTTTTTTAAATCGTATTTCACATTTAAATTATAATTTAATTTATTTTAAATGTGAAAAATTATTTTTAAAAATAGGTATTTTAATTATAAAGGTTATTTTAAATAATATTTTTTCGATATAAACATAATTTTTAAATTATTAATAAAATAAATAAATTATTTATCTTTTAATTTTATATGTTAATATATATATTAGAAATATATTCATTAAAAATAAATATATTATATATTATATACTAATATTTATAATAATTTTAAATAGCATATTCATACTGCTCTACCAATCATCCTATTAAACAGTTTAACAAAAGCATACATCTCTTGCAGCATACTGTTTCTATAGCATACTGCTACTGCTGATACTCGTATAAAGTATCACCCGACACGTAATTGTTATCTGTTAAATTACGTGTTTTATTTCTTGTATTGTAATAATAATTTAAAGAATATTAATTTTCAAGTATTTGATGTAATAAATACTTGTTTCAAATGAGTCACATACACGTAGTACATATTAGCAAGTATTTTTTTTTTTGACATCAAACCAAACTTTATTAAAAACTTACTCCAAAAATTAAAAGTATTTTATTCTTTCTCTAGCTCTATTTAAAAGTTTTGGTACAAAAGGTTTTATAATTTTGAACATAACTAAATAAATAGCAAGTATTAAGAAGTAATTTGCAAGTATTTAAAATTTAGGCAAGCATTCGAATAACAGTACTTGATCGAATCAAGTACAAATTCAAGCCAAAACAACCAAAAATATTTAGATTTTTTCTATTTCTGAATATTTTTGTTTATAAAATAAGAAAATAGTTGATTTTACCGTATATACAATAGTTAAATTTTAGAAATTAGACTTTTATATTGTTTTATTATATTATCTGGTGTTTGTTTTTATGTTTCATAGAATTCAAATATGGTTTTAGATATAGTTATATTAAATATTATCAAAATATATTAAAATTTTCAGAAAAATATAGATAATTTTATTGTGAATATAAAATCAACAATATAATGTTTAGTTTGTACTTATATAAAATGATATATATATAGATTATTAATTTATAATTTTAATAAGATCATATATTTACATAGAACTTTCTAAAAAATTATTATCTTATTATTTTATTAATTTTAATATTTTGAACTGGTCTAATTCAAGACCAAATTTTATTTATTTATTTATAGTGTTTATTAATTTATCGATTATTAATCTACTTTATTAAAACAGAAGTACACTTATAGAATAACCCTAAAAGTTACACAATATTTACAGCCAAATGTTATTAAGAATTAAATTAGTCTCACATTAAAAAGGATTTTCTTTTCTACATATTCATCGTTTTCCTAAAATTAACTCAAACGAACTACAAAGAATGAAACAAATTATTAATAACTCAAACGAACTATATTGTTTTCCTAAATGTGATTTCCACGACTATAATAAAAGAACTACATCAATTTAGAATCCATAATATTAAAACGATCACAAAATCTTTGATTTTACTCTTATAATAAATGAACAAGCATAAAATCTTAAATAAACATTTACGCCTACACTTGCGGAACAAGCACAATATCTTATAACATTTTTTACATTTTTTTTTACTTTTCCAAATTACTTCATTAATTTTATTTACCATTATAATTCGATGTCATTTATTTTACGCATTAACCATAATAATTTCATGTGTCTAAATGAAATTACTCTATTAGTTACAAGAAGTCAAACAGGTTAACAAAATTATTTTTATTTGTTTACTAAATTATTTAGACATGGTCATTCATGTATTCGTTCAGATACATATCGGTTTTTATGGATATCAAGTTTTTGGATTTAAAGTTAAACTATGTTCGGGTATTATAAATTTTTGAACAAGGTTCAAGTTGGATTCTTCCGGATCCGGGTAAGTTTGTAGGAACCTAAAAATATTAAATATCTAAATAATCTATATGTTTTAAGAATATCACTAAACCATTTATAAAAAGTAAAAACCAAACCTGCACATTTAGCTCTAGTTTATAGTTATTGTACAAGACAAATCAACTAGCGGATAAAGCAAAAACACGAAGTACCCGACTTGCGGCCTAAGGATAGTAAAGAATCGCGGTAACTAATTATATGAATTGACATATTGTAAATGTCTTTATTTCACAAATGCATGCACCAGTTGTCAACCAGAAGTAGTAAATAGGTAGAAAAACAATGATAAATCTTGATAGACAAATAAGGCATACTTGGTGAGGGGAGTTGCATTCATCACTGGATAGGTGGACTGCTTTTTTGTTATTAATTCTTAATGTATATTCTTATAAGTTAAGATATCCAACAAAGATAACTATTTCAGAATACCGAATATTTTGTAGCTGTGATCTTTGTTTTTTTTTCTAAATTAGTTTAATTTATTTTATTTTGTTTCATTTTGGTTTTTTTTTTTTATAAAACAGCTGTCATCATACCTTAACAGAATATTCTTTTCTGTAAATGAAAAATGAGTATATACATATTTAAACTACTAGATTTAGCATCCAATAGACTTGCAGAGTTGATTTAGATTCTATATATTCATAATACAAATGCATTCTCTAGAGTATTATATATAGATTATTCCTACTGTACATAAAATAATACTATATATTTCTATGTTTACAAAAGGAAGATGAAATTTCTTTTAAAGTATATGAACTATATTTTAAATCAATTCTGAAAATATAACAAAAGGAAATGAATTTTTTAATAAGTTGCATATAATAAATAAAACTGGGAATGAAATAAAAAGGATGTATCCCAATTTTTGTTACCATGTTTATATTAAATTCATTCTGTAATTTCAATTTAATTATAACAAGATATATTATTATAATTGATTTTGTAATTTGTATGTATTACAAAATACTAACAACCCAAAAGAAATCTTTTTCAGCTGATGATATCAAGAACTACTTTATTGTTTCTGAAATATTTTTGATAACTAAGTTATTAAAAAACAGTAAGCATGATTTGTAACTAAATCATAAACAATTAAACTTATACTTACGAAACTAAATACTAAACTAAACATTGATATAATCTATGATTATTTTTTGAACTTTTGTAAAATATGTTAAAGTATTTGTAAAAATGTTATTTTAAAGTTTATTTATCGTTCCACACATTATTATATGTGTCTATATATGTAAACTTATCTGAATATATCAATATTACGAAAATCATATTTTTAATTTGGTCGATTTCTCATTCCACAAACATATTATTGTGAGGTTATTATTGTAGCAATAGCCAATCGTTATTAATAATCTAAAATATTATAGTAAATTTATTTATCAATTTCATATCATTCACGTGATTATATCAGTATGTAAGTTACTGTAACAGTTATGGTTAATTGTTTTGATAATTTCATTTCTGCGAATGAACAGCTAGCTTACCTAAAATTATATAAATGTTCTACAACTCACATCTATAGATATTTTAGTAAATTTAATTTATTTATCAGTCAAGTAATTATATCAATACTTAAACTACTGTAAAATCCTCTCTAAATACAAACTAAAGTAAAATAAACACTTTATAAACAAAAGTGAATTTGCAGCTTCATTTCCACAAATGACAAAAAAACTTACTTAAAACTGTTATAGTCACTATATATACCTCTTTCTCTCAGGCTATTAATCCAACCAAAACAAAAACAAATACCATTCTTTTAACTCAATAGTTTTTGCAAGAGAAACAAAAGCTTACGAGTAAGAATTTGAGGAGTCATGGAACCAATACCTAACGATGCTAAGTATGTACGATACAACATATCTGGCAATATCTTCGAAGTCCCCGCAAAGTATAAGCCACCGATCATGACTCTCGGCAGTGGTGGCTATGGCCTCGTTTGGTAATTACCTTTCAATATTTGTTTTTTTTTTGTTAAACAAATTAATTGTCTGTAAATTTTCTAGTAGCTAAGTATTTCTTAAAATTGTAAAATCTGAAAATTTGATTCATATTTTTTTTTAAAATCACTAGTGATACTTTTGTTTTTTTTTGCTTGCTCTGAATATCATTGACACATTAATTTGTTTATTTTTACTATTTTAACAGTTCGGCTGTGAACTCAGAGTCCAATGAGACAGTAGCAATAAAGAAAATCATGCATGCATGTGAAAACCCAATCCAGGCAAAGAGAACTCTCCGTGAAATCAAGCTTCTTCGTCACTTAGAGCATGAAAACGTCCGTTTGATTTCATCACTCTTCTCTTACTTTTTACTTATATATATATATATATATATATATATGTTAAAAAAAACCATTCAAAGCTAATATTTTCGTAGTACCATTTACCACAGATTGTTGGAATCAAAGATATAATAGTGCCTCCTCAGAGATTTTTTTTTGAAGATGTTTACATTGCTTTTGAAATGATGGACAGTGACCTTTATAAAGTCATAACATCCTATGAAAAACTAACCAAAGATCATTACCAGGTTTGACTTTGAATTCCTTTTTTGTAAGCTAATTAGTCATTTGTTTGAGAGCTTGAACATGTTTGTTTTCCCCCTTTTTTGCAGTATTTCTTGTATCAAATCCTGCGCGGACTAAAGTACATTCATTCGGCCAATGTGTTACATAGAGATTTAAAACCGAGCAATCTCCTTGTGAGTGTGAAATGTGAGTTAAAGATCTGTGATTTTGGGCTTGCACGTGCGGCTTCAGAGACTTATGCAATGACTGAGTACGTTACCACAAGATGGTACCGTGCACCAGAGCTTCTATTGAACTCTTCTACTTATACCACAGCTATAGATATGTGGTCTGTGGGCTGTATATTCTTGGAGCTGATGACTGGCAGACCGCTCTTCCCCGGAAGAGATCATGTTCATCAGTTTTGTTTGATTCTTGAGGTAATAAACTATTTTGTGTCCGAAGAAGGACAATCATGAGATTTTGGGGCTATTTTGTATGCGAGGAACATACCTTTTTAGTGTGATCTCTTAACTTAGAAGAAAATGTTTGGCACTTTGTTTTGCAGTTGATAGGCTCTCCAACCGAATATGACATTGGATCGTTGAATGATAGTGCTAAGCAATACTTAAGGCAGCTTCCTTGGTTTGATCGCCAATCATTCTATCTTAAATTCCCAAATGTGCCTTATTCAGCTATTGATTTGGTGGAGAAGATGCTAAAGTTTGACCCTAGACAGAGAATCTCAGGTTGGTACATTTTCTGTCTCTCTTTAGTCTCCTTGTAGTTTTATTTAGACTCTCATCGCCTTTATTTTTCTGCCCTTTTTGCAGTTGAGGATGCACTAGCTCATCCATTTCTCGAGACTTTGCACGACATTACCGATGAACCAGTGTGCACGAAGCCCTTCGACGTTGATTTAGAGGAACATCCACTCGCAGTGGAGCAGATTAAGGAGTTAATCTACCAGGAATCCCTAGCTTTCAACGCTGTACAGCAACAGTTGAAGAGGAAGAGTGACTTTGCCTTGTAAGCAACTCATAATTAAGCCAGTCATCATTGTCTTCTCAACTCTATCATTTGTCCTTTTTCAGTTTTTCTTGGAAATTTTTTGTATTTCTTTCAATTTTCTGGATAATGGTTCTTAGATATTGAACAATAAAAATTAATAAATTAATCTATGAATATCTCAATTTTCGGATACACATAGATTATCATTGTATTTATATCTATGATTTTTTTTATTATAGTTTGGTTATTGTTTTTGTAGCACCTCATGAAATACTATTGATGATGGTATTTTGTTAAAAAAAAATTATGATGGTGCTATTAGAGCTAGAGTAACTTTATTGGGATAGTATCTCAAAATGGGATTCTAGCAAATATATAATAGTATTTTAATATAACTTAATTAATTATACGATTTAATTTTAATGTTGATAAAAGAATTGAACTATCTATATATATAAAGTTGAAGTATCTGCCTTCTCAGGCGTCCACGTCACTCTCTGGAGAGGGGGGGCTTTCTCGCCACGTGTCGATTTCAACGCCACCGTTTTGGCAAGTCAAACCGAGGAAGTTAATGTTGTTTCCTTCCACTAACATAACAAAATATTCTGATATACAAGCCAATAAATTTCTAATTCTCCTTCATATACGCTAAGCTTAATCATTTTCCATTATTGTGATACTGCTCAGAGAATCATTGAGGCATATACGATTAAATAAAAAACCCAACTTCATCTCTCCCATCTTCAAAATCAAGACTCAAACTACAATATCAGAACCTTCTTCTAAGCTCTCCTACGTACGTATAATCTAGATCTCTAACATACAATCGGAGCTTTTCTAAAATCAAGATTACAAAAGGATGAAGAAAACTTTCAAACTAAGACTAGATCCTCCGAGTAATCAAAACTCCAAACTTATCAATTATGTGACTCAAATCATGCCCCAGAAATCTTACTACAAAACTGCCATTAAATAAAAAACCTAACATTGGTAAGCTTGATAATTGTTTTTTTTTTCTAAAACAAATAAATGTTTTCTAAACTGTTAAAAAAATCTAAAGAGCTTGGAGAATTTGGGGAGTATTATTAGATGGTTCTATTAAAACCATATTAATGAGAAAAAAAAACTATTAATGGCGAAAATATTTTTAAATTCAAAACTCAGATACAGTTTTACTAAAGTAATAAAATAGAATTCAATCATATTGTAGTATAATTACATATACACTATGAAATTTAGAACTGAATTATAGATGAGATGCAACTGGATCTGTCAAATCTGTTAAAACTTGGTAAGATTAGTAATCAATTATTAAAAAACATAAATTATTTTCCGTGGACTTATTTGTATGCTATAGAAAGCACTGTATTTTACTATCTTTTTATTAACTACATATAATAGAACCTGGAACTATCACTATATGACTATTTCTTTTTTATAAGAGACGACCATAATATCTTAGCGAATGATCTTCAAGTTACTCTTACTATCAAAGACTACAACCAAAACGCAACATCAAGACTCGACGTTGATTTCATCATCACTGACCTAGAGAGTACTAATAGGCTTTGATGTCTCGAGTTTTAACCCGATTATCTAACTGCAAGTGCACAGTAAAGTACGCAGTAGTAATGCGGGATCGAATCCACAGGGACCGATGATCACACGTAGAGTTGCAGACAAGTTAATAGCTACAGCGAATCAAGATATATTTTTGATGATTTTTATCTAGTTTTCTTAGGTGTCACAAAACATAAACAAGCTGTAAAAAGATGATTTAAACGATTTGAAAACTATTTTAAAACAAACGTTGGGCATTGAGAATTCTCAGGGATTTCTTTTTAATCAAAATACAATTAATGAAAGACACAGGGATATATTAAGAACCGTCTAGAACTCAAACACGATATTAGAATTAACCTACTTCCGTAGCGCTAATTCTCTATGTTATAGAAATCTCCACACTAACTTCCGCTGAGTTTCAATTTCTAAACAAGCATTAAGAACAGGTTCAATATGTTCACAAAGCGCAATAACATCAACTTCCGAGGGTTAAGGACACTTTGCTCATCTAAAGTATTTTCGGAAGTTCAAACAATCACTTTCGGTGCATCAAACAATCTGAAATCATGAACTAAGTGATCAATTCAGTTCAAGCAGTAAGAAATCCATTAGATGAAGAACCAAAACGTAATCCCTTAGTCTACACACGTTTTATGGATCAAAACATCAAGAAATCCCCTATGAGAACCCCTAAACCCAACTAGATGACTACTCACACATAACTAAGCAAGAACAAAACGATTTTGATGAAGAAAACATGATAAGATTGTATTAAAACAGAGTAAAGGTTTAGAAGATCTTCTCCAAATGGTTTTGAGATGAACTCCTTTACAAATCTTCACAAATCACACCAAAACAAGTACAAAACACTCAAATCTTCTCTCTAGAACTTGTAAATCTCTTCCTTGGTCGCCCCTGGTCTTTTCTGAGTCTCCAAGATCGAGATCTTCTGTGAATTATTGAGGGGAGTGGGTAAAAAGGAGTTGAAAAGCTCGTTTGTGCGTGTGGAGCCCGTAGCGCCTGAGATCGGTCGATCCACATGGACCGGATCGGTCGATCTAGTGCATGAAAGCGTGGGATCGGTCGATCCACGTTGTCCGGATCGGTCGATCTGTGGCTCTGTGCGATCAATACTTCTCGTTCGGTCCATCTTGCTTCTGAATAAATCCCGAATGCGTTCTTTTCTTTCAAGCTATCTAGTAACCTGCATATTACACTTAAGAACACCAAAACGCATCAAATAGACCAAAACATTAATTAAAACCGACCATTTAATTGCTCCAAAACGAGTTTAAAACCGTTAAAAATACGGAATATCAACTCCCCCAGACTTGAATCTTTGCTTGTCCTCAAGTAAAGAGGATTAAAATTTGGGAGCTCACTAACCCTCAGTAGACCTTACCTTGTGATTTCGCTAACCACTTAAATCAGAGACTGTCAAGGCATTCATTCCAAATCCCCACCAAGACCGCGCAAACCTTTCCATATTTCAGACCTGCAAGTCTCAGTTTCAAGTAATCAACTCTTTACATTCATTAAAAAGGGCGTGACCTTTCCACCAAAGATATCTCCATCAGGTATAACGGGCTCGGTGTATGGGAGGCTGTTTTAGTGTTTAATTAGGTGAGGCTCAAGTGTTTGTGGGTATCAGCGATAACAAAGAAAAATGCAAAACATTATGCAAAATCGCTGGAGAGACCGAGTATATTGATAACCATGTTTTCGAACTGCTCAAGTCTCAAATGATCAAAACCCAACAAATCTCAAACTCTAACCCCAAATTAAAACAAAGCATCATCTCTAGTACATAAAATAAAAATAAAATGTCTAAATCAAATATACTGAATGAGATATAAACATGAACTCTTTTTTTTTTTTTTTTTTTTTTTTTTTTGGGACCGATTACTTGCAAATGTTTTGTGGTAATCGATCGAATCATATTTTTTTTTTTTTTTTTTGAAGAAAACATATACAAACCGAAATTGAATATATACACTGCGATGCAATCACACACTTACAACACCCAATTTTTCCATTTACACCTCTAGACACACAGGTCCGTGTCTAACCACCTAAATGTTCCGATCCTACCTAAGCAGTCGGATGAACCATGTCGACCCTAATCTCTCCATTGTTTTTGCACATGTATGCACATATAATCAGTGTGTAAGAATGCATGGAGATGAAATAAAAGGGTAAGGTGTAGGTGTGGTACCAAACTATTGATGAGTCTGGCCATTCAGGATTATTAAAGAGTGGTAAAATGTGGTAAAGAAAATCCTGAATGTGTATATGGTGTACCGTTTCCTGATGTTGATTCCTGGTCAAAAGAAATTAAATTCATTAATGGTCAAAAATATTTGAGTCGATTACAATTCACCGAGACTTGATAAAAGATTTAAGGAGAGGTTGCTTGGTCAAGTGGTTCCTCGGTTTGTCTGCACTAACAGTCCTGAAAAATGGTCAATATGAAATGTAATGCACAACACACAAGGAAATAGTCTAATAATCATCACAGGGTCTGAGAAAAATACGTAGAGAGTTTTTTTTTTTTTTTTTTTTTTTTTTAAAAACACAATCAAATCCGATAAACTAAGAAAATAAAAGAAATAAAAGCAATATGATACATAAGTAGCATCCTCCCCCAGACTTACTTCACACCGTCTCGGTGTGAAAATAATTCCAAGAGAGATTACCGATCAGGCGTTGCGGTCAGTGCGCCTCTTGGAGCGCCTCTCCAAGGCTCCATCATCGTCAGAGTCCTCCGCTGCCTCAGGTCCAGCAGCGGTGTCGTGAGCGCCCGAGTCGTCATGTGTCGTGAGCACCTTAGATCGACCGATCCATACGTGTAGGATCGACCGATCTCTTACAGGGATCGCCCGTTCTGTTTCTTTAGGATCGATCGATCTCTGCCTGATCGTGATACATGCCTGAAAATCATCTAAAAACACAACCAAAAATCAATTCACACAAGAAAACATAATCACAAAAGAGAAAGAAAATCAAACCATGTGGGTTGCCTCCCAGTCAGCGCTTGTTTAAAGTCGCGAGCCTGACTATTTTGTTGTCCTTAGGCGAGATTGGGTTCCGTTAAAGGAATGTTGGTTCCTTCTTCGGGTTTTGCATCTGTGAAGTAAGGTTTTAGCCTCTGCCCATTGACGGTGAATTTCCTCCCATTGTCTTCCAAGACAACAGCTCCATAAGGTCTAACCTCTGTGATGGCGAAAGGTCCGGACCAACGAGACTTAAGCTTTCCAGGAAATAGCTTGAGTCTAGAGTTGAACAGAAGGACTTTGTCTCCAGCAGCGAAGTCTCTCGGGATTATCTTTCTGTCATGCCATGCCTTAGTTCTTTCCTTGTAGATTTTGGTGTTCTCATAGGCGTTCAACCGAATCTCGTCCAGCTCGTTCAACTGAACCATCCTCCTTTCTGCTGCGGTTTTAATGTCGAAGTTCATCAACTTCGTTGCCCAAAAACCACTGTACTCCAATTCCACAGGTAGGTGACAAGACTTTCCATAGACCAGATTAAAAGGAGTGGTGCCCAAGGGAGTCTTGTAGGCGGTTCTATACGCCCATAAGGCGTCATCAAGCTTCACAGCCCAGTCTTTCCTTGTTTTGCCTACAGCCTTCTCCAAAATCCCTTTGATTTCTCGGTTCGATATTTCAACCTGCCCACTTGTCTGAGGATGATAAGGTGTAGCTACCTTATGCTTTACTCCATGTTTCTTCAGCAGTTTATCGAACGTCTTGTTGATGAAGTGAGAGCCTCCATCACTAATAACCACTCTCGGGATCCCGAATCTTGGAAAAATGACTGTCTTGAACATTTTCTTGACAACACTAGAGTCATTTGTCTTGCTGGCTACTGCTTCCACCCACTTGGAGACATAATCAACCGCAACCAAGATGTACTCATTTCCATAAGAAGATGGGAAAGGGCCCATAAAATCAATTCCCCATACATCAAAAACTTCAACTTCAAGGATGAAATTTTGGGGCATCTCATTTCTCTTACTGATGTTACCCTTCCGCTGACATGCATCACACTTTGAGACAAACTCATGGGCGTCTCTGAAAAGTGTAGGCCACCAGTAACCAGCCTGCAGGACCTTAGAAACCGTCTTGAATGTTGCAAAATGGCCTGCGTATTCTGAGCTGTGGCAGTGGAAAAGAATCCCTTGCATCTCATTCTCCAGAACGCATCTCCTGAATAAACCATCTGAGCATCTCTTGTAGAGGAAGGGATCATCCCAGTAATAGTGGTTCACATCTCTCATGAACTTCTTCCTCTCATATCCCTTCAGGTTCGGTGGTTCAATTCCAGCACATAGGTAGTTTGCAAAGTCTGCAAACCATGGGAGATCATCCTGAATTTGTCTCATGGCACAGCAATCAGCCTGATCCAAATACTCATCCTCCAGCAAGGTGATCACATAGACATTCTCCTCGGGTAATGTATCATCCAGTGGTGTTTCAGCTTCCACTCTCATTCGGGAAAGATGATCTGCCACTCCATTTTCTGCTCCTCTCTTGTCTCTGATCTCAATATCAAACTCCTGTAGGAGTAAGATCCACCTTAAGAGTCTCGGTTTAGCATCTTTTTTCGTCATCAGGTACTTCAAGGCTGCATGATCTGTGTGCACAATTACTTTCGAGCCCACCAAATAGGACCTGAACTTCTCGAAAGCATAAACTACTGCCAGCAACTCCTTCTCAGTGGTAGCATACTTGATTTGAGCATCATCAAGCGTTCGGCTGGCATAATAGATCACATGGAGTTTCTTGTCTTTTCTCTGCCCCAAAACAGCTCCAATCGCGTAATCACTTGCGTCACACATTATTTCAAATGGCAAGTCCCAATCTGGTGGCTGCACAATGGGAGCACTGACTAGAGACTTCTTGAGAATCTGAAACGCAGCGAGGCAGTCAGCATCAAAAACAAACTTCGCTTCTTTGCACAGCAGACGGGTGAGTGGCCTCGCTATCATAGAGAAGTCTTTGATAAACCTCCTGTAGAAACCGGCATGTCCCAGAAAACTCCGAATATCCCTCACTGTCCTGGGAGGCTGTAGGCTGGTCATAACTTCAATCTTTGCTTTGTCAACCTCGATACCCTGCTCTGATATCCTGTGACCCAAAACAATGCCATCTTTCACCATGAAATGACACTTCTCCCAATTTAACACCAAGTTCTTCTCCTCACATCTTTCCAGCACCTTGCACAGATTAGCAAGGCAGTCGCTAAATGAAGAACCGTAGACTGAGAAATCGTCCATAAAAACCTCCATAATGTCCTCAATAAGATCAGTAAAGATCGACATCATGCATCTCTGGAAAGTGGCAGGAGCATTGCACAATCCGAAAGGCATTCTCCTGTAGGCAAAAGTACCGTATGGGCAGGTGAATGTTGTCTTCTCTTGGTCGTCTGGATGAATGGGTATCTGAAAGAACCCGGAGTAGCCATCGAGAAAACAGTAGTAGGGGTGGTTGGCTAGTCTTTCCAGCATCTGGTCAATGAAAGGAAGTGGGAAGTGGTCCTTCCTTGTGGCTGAGTTTAGCTTCCTGTAGTCAATGCACATCCTATGCCCTGTGACTGTTCTGGTAGGAATCAGCTCATCCTTCTCATTTGTGATGACAGTGATGCCACCCTTCTTAGGAACCACATGAACCGGGCTCACCCAAGTGCTGTCTGAAATTGGGTAGATCACCCCTGCACTCAACAGCTTTAGAATCTCCTTTTTCACAACTTCCATCAGTTTGGGATTCAGTCTTCGCTGGTGCTCTATGGACGTCTTTGACTCATCCTCCAAGTGAATCTTGTGCATGCAAAGATCTGGAGAAATACCTGTAATATCATCCAAAGAGTACCCCAATGCTTTTCTATACTTTCGCAATTTTGAAAGAAGCAAAGCGGTCTCCACATTATTCAGGTTAGCACAAATAATAACAGGATATGTGGAATTCGGTCCCAAGAATGCATACCTCAGCCCAGCTGGGAGGGCTTTAAGTTCCACCTTTGGAGCATTCTCCTCACTCCAATCTGGTTGGGAGGATGACGGTTTGACGGTTTTATCGGTGCCTGAGTCTTCAAGGCTGACATAGGCGACATGCTTCTCAATCGGTGGGGCTGAATCCAAAATCTCAGAAAATCCAACCACTTCTTGGTTCATGAACCCGAACTCACTCTCCCTTTGGGTCAATGCGACTTGTAGAGGATCATCAGTGTGCAACTCTTCATCCATTTCCTCCACCAGTTCAGTCAATGTATCAACCCAGAAAGTCTGTCCATCAATAGTCGGATTTTTCAGCACCTTCTCCACATTGTATCTCATCGCCATGTCTCCTAGACGTAAGTCTATATGCCCATTCTGTACATCAATCATGGCTCCAGCAGTAGCTAAAAATGGTCTGCCCAAAATGAGAGGATCTTTAGGTTCCTCTTCCAGCTCCAGAACTACAAAATCGGTAAGCACATATCCCTTTCCAACACCAACAGGGATGTTTTCTAGTACACCGACTGGTCTTCGCACTGATCGGTCAGCAAGGACCAAGGAGATCCTTGTAGGTTTGTAGTTCGTCATGCCTAGCCTCTCAGAGACAGAGAAAGGCATTAGGCTCACTCCTGAACCCAGATCGCAGAGACTCTTCTCAAAAGTAAGTGATCCAATGCGGCATGGTAGAACAAATGCTCCGGGATCTTCACGCTTTTTAGGCATGACATTTTGTAGAACTGCGCTACACTCCTCATTGAGCATCAACACACCCCGCTCTAGGCTCATCTTATCGGTAAGAATCTCCTTCATGTACCTTTTAAGAGAAGGTACCATCTTCACCGCTTCAACAAATGGCAATCTCACATGTAACTCCCCAACAAGGTTCTTTAGCTTCTCGTACTCACGTTCTTTGATCTTCTGCCTTGGTCTGGATGGGTATGGAGCCTTAGGAACATAAGCAGGAGGCGCCACATACACCTCTTCAGGTTCAGAGGAATTTGGCTTCGTCGACACGGGATCGGTCGATCCAGATGGACCGGATCGGTCGATCTCCTTCCCCTTGGATCGGTCGATCTGTTCTTGAGATCGGTCGATCTCTTTCTCTTTCGATTCCTCAATCGTTTTTCCACTCCTAAGTGTTATAGCATTCACAAACTCCTTGGGATTCGTCTCTGACTTCCCTGGTAGAAATCCAGGTGCTGTTCTGCTGCTGGAGGCGGTTTGAGCAACTTGCTTTTCCAAAACTTTCAAATGGGTGTTCAAAGCTTCGAACTTCCCATTAAGCTCTCCATACATGTTATCCACCTTGGTGTTTATCTCTGCAGTGCTATTCTTCTGACCTTCTAGCACCATTTGCAGCATCTTCTTAATTTCGTTATCCTGAGAAGGCTGTGACGAAGAGGCATTTCCTTGATTCTGATAGTTGTTGTACTGCTGCCTTTGCTGAAATCCTGAGTTGCCCGAGTTGTTCCCCTGATATTGATTTCTGTTCTGAAATCCTTGGTTGAACACACTCTGGTTCTGATTCTGGTTCTGCCTGTTTCCTGCCTGAGGGTAGGACTGATGTTGTGGATTCTCCACATTGTTGCTCCGGTAAGACAGATTATTTTGCTGATTTTGATTCCACCCAAGGTTCTGATTGTAGCCTCTGTTGTAGTTTCCTTGACCACCAATGTAGTTCACATCAGCCTGCATATCACTTGAATCATCACCAACAGCTTCTTGTGAGGAACGATAGCCTTGCTCCTCCACAAATTTCACAGATTTCTGATCTCTCTTGAGAAGCATCTCAATCTTGGCATTCAACTCATCTATCTTCTTGGATTCATAACCAACACCCTTCTGGCTGGTATCAAACCTTGACTTGCGGTTTGCTTTGCTGGATGACAGGTTGTTCAACAAGGTGTAAGCTTCTTCAACAGTCTTGGTCATGAAATCACCATTACTTGCTGTGTCCATGGCATCTTGACTCTCTTCATGAACTCCATTATAGAAAATGTTCAGCAAACTCACATCAGTGTAGCCATGGTGAGGGCAGTCCTGTGTGTACTCCTTGAAACGCTCCCAAGCCTCATGAAAGCTTTCTGAATCAAGTTGCTGAAAGCTTCCAATTCTGCTTCTCAGATATGTGGACCTTGACTTGGTGAAGAAATGCTGTAGAAAAGCAGCTCTTGTCTCTTCCCATGTAGTAAGAGATCCTGGAGGGATGGACTTTAACCATCTGATAGCTTTATCAGCTAAGGAAAACGGGAACAACCTGCATTTCAAAGCGCCTTGAGGAACTCCATTATGTCTGCTGGTGTCACAGACTCGCTCAAAATGCTCCAAGTGATACATCGGGTCCTCAGACGGGTTTCCATGAAACGGATTTTTCTCCACCAAATTAATGAGACCAGTCTTGATCTCAAAGTCTCTTCTCTCAATGGGAGGTGGGCGAATCCCAGAACGATCGGCATAGAATGCATCTGGTGTATCATAATGTGCAAGCGTCATCCTAGGCATGCCATAGTCTCCAGCCTGTTGTCTTGCAGCTACACCAGCCTGCTGATTATCACCAGCATTGTTGCCTTCTCGTTCATTTACAGGAATTGGATTTTGCGGGTTGTCCTGAAATTGGTCTTCTTGGTGTTCAGCCATTTCAACCTCTTCAGCGGACTCAAGTCTTTTCTTTTTCACTTGTCTCTCTAGGCGGCCGAGCTCTAACTCCAAAGGTATTAAATTCGATGATCCTTTGCTTCTAGTATGAAATCCGCTCATTCACCTGAAAACACAAACAAAAAGAGAAAGACAGAAACATTAGACAAAATAAAGAAAATGCTATAGTCTTAAACTGATCATTAACTCTAGGGTGACCAAATGGTCCCCGGCAACGGCGCCAAAAACTTGATGTCTCGAGTTTTAACCCGATTATCTAACTGCAAGTGCACAGTAAAGTACGCAGTAGTAATGCGGGATCGAATCCACAGGGACCGATGATCACACGTAGAGTTGCAGACAAGTTAATAGCTACAGCGAATCAAGATATATTTTTGATGGTTTTTATTTAATTTTCTTAGTGTCACAAAACATAAACAAGCTGTAAAAAGATGATTTAAACGATTTGAAAACTATTTTAAAACAAACGTTGGGCATTGGGAATTCTCAGGGATTTCTTTTTAATCAAGATACAATTAATGGAAGACACAGGGATATATTAAGAACCGTCTAGAACTCAAACACGATATTAGAATTAACCTACTTCCGTAGCGCTAATTCTCTATGTTATAGAAATCTCCACACTAACTTCCGCTGAGTTTCAATTTCTAAACAAGCATTAAGAACAGGTTCAATATGTTCACAAAGCGCAATAACATCAACTTCCGAGGGTTAAGGACACTTTGCTCATCTAAAGTATTTTCGGAAGTTCAAACAATCACTTTCGGTGCATCAAACAATCTGAAATCATGAACTAAGTGATTAATTCAGTTCAAGCAGTAAGAAAACCATTAGATGAAGAACCAAAACGTAATCCCTTAGTCTACACACGTTTTATGGATCAAAACATCAAGAAATCCCCTATGAGAACCCCTAAACCCAACTAGATGACTACTCACACATAACTAAGCAAGAACAAAACGATTTTGATGAAGAAAACATGATAAGATTGTATTAAAACAGAGTAAAGGTTCAGAAGATCTTCTCCAAATGGTTTTGAGATGAACTCCTTTACAAATCTTCACAAATCACACCAAAACAAGTACAAAACACTCAAATCTTCTCTCTAGAACTTGTAAATCTCTTCCTTGGTCGCCCCTGGTCTTTTCTGAGTCTCCAAGATCGAGATCTTCTGTGAATTATTGAGGGGAGTGGGTAAAAAGGAGTTGAAAAGCTCGTTTGTGCGTGTGGAGCCCGTAGCGCCTGAGATCGGTCGATCCACATGGACCGGATCGGTCGATCTAGTGCATGAAAGCGTGGGATCGGTCGATCCACGTTGTCCGGATCGGTCGATCTGTGGCTCTGTGCGATCAATACTTCTCGTTCGGTCCATCTTGCTTCTGAATAAATCCCGAATGCGTTCTTTTCTTTCAAGCTATCTAGTAACCTGCATATTACACTTAAGAACACCAAAACGCATCAAATAGACCAAAACATTAATTAAAACCGACCATTTAATTGCTCCAAAACGAGTTTAAAACCGTTAAAAATACGGAATATCAGGCTTCCAACTATAGAAGAGAGAAACGATGTATGCATTGTATGCTTCGGATATTACGGCGATTAAAACAAAATTTTCTCTCTTACTTGCGGCCATAATTTTCATTTTGATTGTATTGATCAGTGACTTCGTACAAAAATAAGTTGTCCAGTCTGTAGAGAAAGTAATCTATGATGCTCTCATGCCTTAAAAATAAAAATATAAAGTAATCTTCTTTACTTTGTAATCTTTTTTTGTTTTTAATTTAAAATCTGATAAACTATTTGTCCTCTTATATATATTTCAATTCCTCACCCTTTCTCATCCAAAAAAACCAGCAACCTCCAAAAACAATCATCTATTGCGTTTCCAAGCAACTTATACATACATCAACTTAACATGAATTACAAATTCAATCAGAGATGGCTTTTTCAGCTTATTAGACAACCCAACGTACAAAACCGGCGCGTAGCGCCGGCATACCCTAGTTTAAAATATGACAAGTGTTTATATAGTATCTCCTGAGTATCTAATAAGTTCTCTTTTGAGAACTCTTCTTCAGTCTCTTTCCTATTTTTCATTTTTTTTTCTAATGATGTAATAAGCTTCGAGAATCTCCCATTGAAAGTGCTCTTAAACCAAGAATCAACCTAAACTTTTTTCTTTCTTTTTTGGTTTTGTTTCTTAAGTCTCCAATGTTATGGAGACTACAAGCAAGACGTCTTAGTTGTTCCAAACAAAATCTCAGTAAAATTTGGAGCTCAGACTTTCTCATGGACTGCAGAAAAACTTGAGACGACTGGCCTCCCAAGTTCACCTTCTTCCAAAGATGTTCGAAGCAGGGTTTCTAAACATGAATCTCAGCTGCCTGATAAAACTTTGGAAGGTCTCCACAATGCATCATCATCATCGCTAGAGGACCCTGACGTCTCAGGATAAAATAGTGTTTAATAGAAAAGCATGTGTTTGCAGTGAACGAACCATGGTTTTGGAGGGTCAGAAACAATAGTTTACCAATTTCTGCTACACATTCTTTAATGTTTCCTATTGGATTAAGCTCGGAGAAAAAAGAAACTTGATATATAACTTATAGACCTAATAATCCTACGGAATTATGGAAATATGAATCATAATATCCTAAGAGTTATCTAGATATTTTACCTAATAGGATTAGAAGTTAATAAGCTCTATATAAGAAGATGTCAAGATGTGACATAGCATACAAGAGTTTAAAGATCCGAGAACTTAAGTTTTGAGTTATTTTCTTAATTTAATAATAAGAGAGCTATTCTTATTTGATCTTTGAATTCTATATTTGGTATCAGATCCTACAAAAGAACAAATCTTTTCGAAGCTCAATGTTTGCAATCAATAGGAGACCTTTCAATTGTGACAGCATCGAAAGCAAAAAAAAGGAAAACCTTCTTCAGTGAAGTGTCCAATGTTAACCTCAACAAATTACACCATGTGGGCCATTAGAATGAAGAAATCTACTTAAGGTACACAAAGTTTTGAGTATCATTGAAACAGCAAGCGATGAAGACGACAAAAACGATGTGGCAATTGCTTTGTTGTTCCAAGCGATACCCGAAACTTTGGTGTTACAAGTTGGAGAGCTAGATACGGCAAAGAAGGTGTGGGATGCCATTAAAACAAGACATGTTGGTGCAGAACGCGTTAAAGAAGCCGGACTACAGACGTTAATGTCAGAATTCGATCGCTTGACGATGAAAGACACAAAGAAAATAGATGATTTCGTCAACAAGTAATTCGAGATTTCATCCAAATTTGTTGCCCTAGGAAAAGAGATTGAAGAATCGAAGCTAGTTAAAAAAATTCTTAACAGTCTCCCTCGAAAGAAATACTCATATTGTAGCATCACTTGAACAGGTGCTAGACCTTAAAACCACTAGCTTTGAGGACATTGTTGGTCGGTTAAAAGCTTATAAAGAACGGGTAACCAACGAAGATGAAGTTCTCGAAGATCAAGGAAATTAAACTCATGTATAGCAATACAGACACACATCAATATAGGAAACAGAGGACGAGGCGGACGGTTCTACGGAGCTAGAGGTCGAGGACGTTACTATGGAGGTAGAGACACGTCGAGAATAATCTGTTTCCGTTGCGATAAAATGGGTCATTATGCCTCTTCCTGTCCAGATCGTTTGATCAAAGCTACAAGAGACTCAATAGCAGGATAAAGATGATACTCATTTGTTTAAAAAACAAAAATATATTTAATCGCATAGTTTTGTATGAGATTTTAGGATGGTTTAATTAAAATTATAGTAAATTTTCAATTCATCTAAAATCATAGAGAAACTTACTGAAAATAAAATCACTTCATTCTGGTTGATCTTAATATTAGTATTAACACATTAATGTATTTATTTTTTACTGTTTTTAACAATTTGGCTGGTGAACTACCGAGACCAACGAGACGGTAGCAATAAAGAAAATCATGCATGCATGTGAAAACCCAATCTGCGCAAGGAGAACTCTCCGTGAAATCAAGCTTCTTCGTCACTTAGAGCATGAATATGTCCGTTTGATTTCATCACTCTTCTCTTACTCAAAAAGAATCATTCAAAGCTAATATTTAAGTAGTACCATTTTCCACAGATTGTTGAGATCAGAGATTGAACGTGTTCAGTGTTTTGGCAGTATCTCTTGTGTCAAATCTTGCGTGGACTAAAGTACATTCATTCAGCCAGTGTGTTACATTGAGATTTAAAACCGAGCAATCTTCTCATGAGTATGAAGTGTGACCTAAAGATCTGTGGTTTCGGGCTTGCACGTGCGCCTTTAGAAACTCATGCAGTGACTGAGTACGTTGCAGCCACAAGATGGTACCATGCACCTGAGCTTCTGTTGAACTCTCCTACTTATACCTCCGCTATAGATATGTGGTCTGTGGGCTGTATTTTCTTGGAACTGATGACTGGCACACTGCTCTTCCCTGGAAAAGATCATGTTCATCAGCTTCGTCTGATTATGGAGGTAATAATGTTTTGAAGTCACAATTCAAGCAACATACCCACCCTTTTAGTGAGACATTTGATTTTTTCATTTTGTTTTTGCAGTTGAGATATAGGCTCTCCAACAGAAGAAGACATTGGATCGTTGAATGAAAGTGCTAAACAATACTTACGGCAGCTTCCTTGTCTTGATCCCCAATCTTTCTTAGTTAAATTCCTAAATGTGCCTCATTTAGCTATTGACTTGATGGAGAAGATGTTAAAGTTTGACCCTAGACGGCGAATCACAGGTTCTGTCTCCCTTTAAGTCTTTTTTGCAGTTTTATTTGGACTCTCATCTCCTTTTATTTTTCTACTCTCTTTTGCAGTTGAGGATGCGCTTGCTCATCCATATCTTACAAACTTGCACGACATTACCAATGAACCAGTGTGCATGAAGCCCTTTGAGGTCGATTTAGAGGAACAAATATATACTCCCAGTTCAGCAGATTAAGGAGTTAATCTACCAGGAAGCATTAGCTTTCAACCCTTAACCGGGAACATTTGAGAGGAACAGTGACTTTGCCTAGGAAGAACTCATCATGATTCATGAAACAGTCATCATCTTGTCTTCTCATCTCTTTCTTTTGTCTTTTATTTTTCAGTTTACTTCTTTTTCATTTCCTTCGGTTTGGCCGTAGACTGAAGAATCTCTCCTAAGATTTTTTTTCATATACTAAAAATTTTATGCTAGATTCACCCAATAAATTCCTTTTGATATCCTTTATACAGTATAACCTCTTTAAATTAATACTCTATAAATTAATATACACTAAAAATCTCTATAAAATAATATAATTTTATAGTCTCAAATTGATTTTTTGGTTCAATTAGTATATCGATAAATTAATATCTCTATAAATTAATAAAAAATTATAGTTTTGGTGTATTCCCAACATTATTAATTTATAGAGGTTTCAGTGTATACTAAATCACAGGTCATTGGCGAATAAAATTCTAACACATAGCATATGTATTTTACAATATAAAGAAAAATCACAAATGCAAAAATCTGTAAAAATAAAAACAGCTTCGTTTGTGAACTGATTTCTATGATTTTTTATATGTTTAACTAGATTTTTAACCTCCGGGCGGGTATATTTTTTATTTTAATTATTTTTGAAAATTTTAATTTTAGTTTTATGTTTTTTTTGTAATCATATTTGTGTTTAATATTAATTTACTATACTAAAATTTTTGGTAATTATATTAAGTATGTCAAGTTGCATAACTATAAACTTATAATATATGCATTTCAGAAATTATTTTAAACTTTATTCATAAATATTACAACATATTTTGTTTAGTAGTTATCTAACATAATTACTCAAGAATATTTGTATAAAAAAAAAACGATTCGAAATCGACTCAAAAATCAAAATTTCATACTCTATTAGCCATGACTTATATATTTGAATAGTTCTTAAAATGTTATATCCAAAAACCAATATCAGACCCAACCCGCATCGTTAGCCGAACAAAGTTTTTGAAAAATGTTTGAAAATTTTAATTTTTATTATATTATGTTAAATATGTATATATATATATATATATATATATATATGTAAATGAGTTAATATGGTTGCTAACTTTAAGTAAAATCACATTTAATAAATATTTTTTAATCGAATAACCTATTTAAAACCCGTTATACTAAATGAGTTTATATGAATATTTATTTCTATTAAAATTTCGCTTAAACCCTATTAAACCCTATTTTTAACATCATATGCTTTGTTAATTATTGATAAACTTAATGTCTGCGTAAAATATTTAAAATTTGAAAAAAAATTAATGTCTAGTTGAATAAATCCTAATTTTTTTGGCTGGGATGTAAGCTATGTTGTTGTAGTGTGATAATAATTTTTGAAAAAAATATATCAAAGTTTATTATAATTATGAGGAATAATTATCATATCATTATAGAAAGATATGTCAATAACGTAACTGTATACATAATTATATAAAATAATGTGTTATATTAATCTAATAAAAGGTTAAAGGGTTTTTTGCAGAATTGACCTATAACTTAAAGTCAAACACAAAACTAACCTCTTTTTTTTTTGAAAATTGGTTTTGCCTTATTCACCCCACAAGTTCATATAATTTACGAAAATGCCATCAATTTTTTTTTCTTTTTTTTCAAAAATGACATTTTTACTCTCACACCCTCATCATCTTCAAGTAATTACAAGATTGCCATTGTCATCAATACCACAACCACCATGAACAACCAATTTGAAGCTCTTAATGCTCCCAAAATCGATTTACCCTTCTTCTTTTTCTATTCTTGTGAACTAAACACAACATATCTCTCACTTTCTCTCCACAATGAGCTAAAAAAACCCAAGATTTTGATTCTAAATTTTTTATGGTTCATAGAGTCATATAAGCTAACGATTCTGGGTGGGTTACTTTCGTTTGTGATTATGTGTGCTTGGAGAAGCCTTATGTATGCTAAGGAACTTATCTCACCAATTTAAGGTATGACATCGAGTTTTTTTCCAGATCTGTTCGTCAGACGACTTACTTGGGAAGTCGTCTGGCTGTAGGCAACTTACCTGGAAGTCGTCTGGTCAACGCAGAGGTTATTTTTGCAATTGACTTTGAAATCTGTAACCTGAGACGACTGAAAGTTAAGTCGTCTGTTTTTGTTTGGTTAACCTAGACGACTTACATTCCAGTCGTCATAGGTTAGTTTTGCATTTGACTGGATAATTTCAGAAGTTTGACTTCCCCAGACGACTTACATTTCAGTCGTCTGGCGAAAATTAAAATAATAATATTTTTTTAAAAGTAGACGACTAACAGTTAAGTCGTCATAGGTTAGTTTTGCAATTGAAAAAAAAAACTTCAAAATTTAATTATACACAGACGACTTATAATTCAGTCGTCCACGAGACGGCTTACTTGTAAGTCGTCCAGGATTTTTTTCCGAGATTCTGGTCAAACCTCGTAAATCCTGGACGACTTACATTTCAGTCGTCTCGTGGACGACTGAATTATAAGTCGTCTGTATAATTAAATCTTGAAGTTTTTTTTTCAACTGCAAAACTAACCTATGACGACTTAACTGTAAGTCGTCTACTTTTAAAAAAATATTATTATTTTAATTTTCACTAGACGACTGAAATGTAAGTCGTCCAGAAAAGTCAAACTTCTGAAATAATCCAGTCAAATGCAAAACTAACCTATGACGACTGAAATGTAAGTCGTCTAGCTTTTTGGAGTTTTTTTTAGCCAAACAATAGTAGACGACTTATTTTTCAGTCGTACGAAATTACAGATTTCAAAGTCAATTGCAAAAATAACCTCTGCGTTGACCAAACGACGTATAGTTTAGTCGTCTGGACAACTTAGATTGAAGTCGTCCGCGTCTTCTCCGCTAGTTTTTAAGTCTTCTACGTTAGTTTTTGAATAACTTGTATTTTTAAGAGTGATAAGTAACTTCAAGATATGTAAAACTCATATTTACAAAATATGTTTTCTCCCTTAGTTTTACTAAATTTGACTAAGTTTTTCAACGCAAACTTACAATAAAATATGATATGTTTTGACTAGTTACTATTTTTTGTTTCCATCTCTTAAGTATTATTGTTATAGACAATAATGGTGACTATTGTTATGAGTTGGAAGAAGGGTTAAAATGCTTCTTAAAATGTTGTATCAATATAAAGCTACCAACATTCTTGTTTATTAAGATGAGAAAAAGGCCATTGGAGTTTATTATTGCATATGAGAGATCCAAAGATAAGAAAAAGGCTACTGAAATCTATTATTTCATTGATTTGTAAATGTGTAAACACATTGTTAGCACATTTAATACATCTTGGAAAATATTATTACTGATTTTACAAAAAATTCACAACTAAAAGAGTAGACATGCAATTCACAAAACAGACCACAAACAAAACTATTATAGATCATTCCTCTACAAAGACAAGCTTGGATTCCACTTGAGTAGACAAGACCACACGACTTTTAAGAAGTCCAGACGACTTCTAAGAAGTCCATACGACTTCCAGAAAGTTCAGACGACTTTTTCAGAAGACTTTTAGGAAGTCCAGACGACTTCCAGACGACTTTACAGGAAGTCCAGACGACTTTACAGGAAGTCCAGATGACTTTGTCAGAAGACTTCCAAGAAGTCCAGAAGACTTCCAAGAAGTCCAGAAGACTTCCAAGAAGTCCATATGACTTCCAGACGACTTCCAGACGACTAACAGGTAAGTCATCCCAGAAGTCTTCCAGATCTGAAAAACCTGCATATTAAATCCAGATCTGAAAAACCTGCATATCCAAAAACGTTCAAATGGCTTAAAAACAGAAAAAATGAGTGAAAGATTAGATAAATCTACTTTTACAGAACACACAAAAATACATATCTAAAAATAATATATCTACCTTTAAATTAGTGGAAGATGAGTACCATCTAATTAAAAACCCACAAAAAAAAATAGATTAGTAAAAAAGACATGAGACAAAACTGGAAAATTCATATAAAGTTTGGTGTTTTCAAGTCAAAGAGATTAGAGTGGGTTTGGAGAGTTTTAGTTTGGGAAAAAAGTAAGAACTTTATACAACAAGAAGTTACCAAATGAAGAAAAATCAGACATAAGAACTTACCAAAACGCTCAGATCTATTATGAAAGGGAGACTTCGTCAGAAGACTTCCATGAAGTCCAGACGACTTCCTGGAAGTCCAGACGACTTCCTGGAAGTCCAGACGACTTCCTGGAAGTCCAGACGACTTCCTGGAAGTCCAGACAACTTCCTGGAAGTCCAGACGACTTTGTCAGAAGACTTCCAAGAAGTCCAGACGACTAACAGGTAAGTCGTCCAAGAAGTCTTCCAGATCTGAAAAACCTGCATATCAAATCCAGATCTGAAAAACCTGCATATCCAAAAACGTTCAAATGACTTAAAAATAGAGAAAATGAGTGGAAAATTAGATAAATATACATTTATAGAACACACAAAAATACATATCTAAAATTAATAGATTTACCTTTAAATTAGTGGAAGATGAGTACCATTTGATTAAAAACCTGCAAAAGAGATAGATTAGTAAGAAATACATGAGACAAAACTGAAAAATTCATATAAAGTTTGGTGTTTTCAAGTCAAGAAGATTAGAGAGAGGTTGGAGAGTTTTAGAATGATGAACATTACATTTTTGTTGCAGCAATTTGAGAGAAGGAGAGAGAATGTGTAAATTTTTCTTTATATAGGGAGACAAAAAATCCAATTAGGTTAAATATTTTTGACTCAGACGACTTCCTAGACGACTTACATTTCAGTCGTCTGGTGAAGAAATTAAAACAGACGACTTACATGTAAGTCGTCCAGAAGAGTTTAATATTTTTAGCGGGAATTAAATATTTTTAGCGGGAAACTAAAATAGAAGACTTTCCAGACGACTTACAAGTAAGTCGTCTGGTTTAAAATATTTAAGCGGAAAAATAATTTTTTAAAAAAATTTTAGGCGGGAATATTTGGACGACTTACATGTAAGTTGTCTGTTTTAATTTCTTCACCAGACGACTGAAATATAAGTCGTCGAGTAAAATGATCCGGTTAGGTTAAAACGTACATTGGTAAAATTAAAGGTTCGGTACGATGTGGACGACTGAAATATACGTCGTCCGAGTAAATTATTCAACAGACGACTGAAATATAAGTCGTCCACACCCTAAACATAACCCCTAAACTTAATTATCTAATTAAAAACTTCATAAAATCAAATCAAACTTGAAAAGTGTTTACTATACACATAAATAAACACATATAGGTGAAAACTAATTTTTGAAAAAAAACATTTTAGTTTTCCAAAATCTAACCCTAACAATACATACAATACTACAACATATGTTTGCCAAACTCCTAAACCAAAGTATTTCATGATTCACTACTTCCACTCATCTATCTTCAAAACTAATCAATTTTATCATATCTTAATTTATATCACTTAAAACTGTTTATAATTACTTGATTTTTATTTTTCACGCATCAAAATATTTTTTTACAAGATTTATAAATTATTTTTAAAATAAACCGGTACCAGACGACTTACACTTCAGTCGTCCAGACGACTTCCAACATCTCAGACGACTCAGACGATTTACTAGGGCTATATTCGTAAAAATGGCTTCTGTTTTTTTGTTTGGTCACAAGGGGCTGAGCTGTAATTTCACTAGGCTTTTACGTTAGTTTTGCATTTGATTCAAGTTTGGGTATAGGTTTGGGGTTAAAATCAAGTTGTGGGTTAGTTTTGGCAAAAACCCCAAGGTTAAAATTCTAAATATAATTTTTATTTAAACATCCAATAACAAAAAAAATACAAAAATAAAAAAATGTATTTTTAATGTCGAGCATTAGTTTTAACCTTTATAAGGGTTATATTTTTATGTTACATGACCAATTGTATAAGGGTTTTTTCGTATTACACATTTGTTGCCACATATAAGGGTTTATATTTTTATTTAAACACCCAATAACAAAAATAACAACAATATATTTTTATAATTTTTTGTTGCTATATGCATAGTTCCTTAATGACTTAAAGTGGTTATTCTTTTAAAATAGGACTTTAAAATATATTTATTTAGATGCATTTATATAACTTGGGCAGTTATATAAAAATTAGTTTTTTCAGTTGGACATAACTTTTTTTTATCAATCGGTCTGTTTTAATAGAGTAGAAAATAATCGAGTATAGTTGCAATTTTGTTTAATAATCAATACTATTAGTCTTCTTCTATTAAAATTCAATTAGCCATAAACCTAAATGTGGTAAATAAAGCAATATAAATTTATATGGCCCATTGCAATCAGACCAAATGTAACAAATCAGTTGATTTTAAACACAAAATCGAGGCCCATGGCCCAATTTTAAAATCATAAACCGACAAAAACTCCTTTGTGTTGTCTTTTTGTGTTGGAAGAAAACGTAACTGTTTATTATACAAAGAGAATGTGTTATTGATTTAATTAAAGTATATACAATTATAATAAAAAAAATCAGTTGGACATAACTTTTATCAACTAGTCGTGTTCCTAATTTAATAGTAGTGATACAAAAACCCTAATATTTCTCTCACTATGCCTATCATCATCTCACGTCTGAAACTGTTAGTTTTCTCTTTAATACATGGGTAGCAGCACTGTGAGTTAAATCAAAAGAAAATAAAGACATGGAAGAAAAGCATTTCCTTCCTAGAAAAACAGAGTTTTTGATAAAAGCTAAACGTTTTTTCACTATTTCACTATGAAATGATTACACTGTTGAACTGTTTTTCTATTGTACGATAGGTTTTACATCAAAAAATAGATTAAAAACATTACCCAATATACTATAATAAGCAATTTGATACTTTTTCTTTAAAGTTTTAACGTTTTAAATATTCATATAAAAAATGTAGAGTTTTTTTTTTTGTAAAGATATTATTACCAGTTTTAGATTTTTGACAGAAATACAATAAGAACAAGAAGCAAAAAAAAAAAAAAAAACTAGACAGCAACTCAATCTAATCTAAGCAGGGACATACACAACAAGCAATAAACGCTATCAAGAGGCTTCTACCAATCCGCAAATCGCTTGCCGCAAAAGAAAGAGTTAAAGTTATAACGAGAGCTGGAACCGGGAAATATTAACTTCCCCGATAATCCACTCTTTAAGAATTAACTCAACCAAGAACAGCTCGTTGATGACATATTAAGCATCCACCCACAAGAACAGACAATCACGCCAGAGGACTAGCACACCCGCATCAACAAGACGAGCGTTATTCAGACCCGATAGCCTCCCTGGATCGCCACACGCGAAGGACCTACACCAAGAAGACAGAGATAGAAGGCACCATCTAGCATAGGCAGGGATGAGGTAGCCCAAGAACTCGCCTCTTAAACCAACCAGCTCAGCACGCGACGCCACCAAGAAGGAGAGGCGTGGTTGACAAGACCAACTCCTAACCTTCTCTCGCACACCCACAACGGAGAACCCGCAGCGGACCTAACCGGCTTGGACCAAACGCATCCAAAGAAGAACTATCCAAGCTTACTCTATAAACCAGCAACAAGAAATCGGGCCAGAGAAAACCGCAAAAACCAACTCGGACTGAGCTCAAAGGACCTACAAAAGCGATAAGAGAGGCAGCACAGCCGCCGCTGTCAAGGGACAGACACGGCTCCTGGGAAATGCTAACCTTCCGCACAGTACCACCACGAAGGCGCCAAGTTCACAGACCACACGAACCCGAAACCTCCAATGCCGCGCGCCCTCTGCGAGAACCGAAGAAGGGTAATCGAAGACTGTTCAAAAGCTGAGACTTGTGGTACCGGAGACAGCTACACCAATAAACACGAGCTCGAAACCCCTGAAGCTTGTCGAAAAAGCTCCGGAAGCGATGTCCGAACAGATACTAGGAAGCTAAAACCAGACGAAAGGGAACCCATGACATTGCACGAGCTGCCATAGACGACAGCTTCGATCCGCAACATCACAAGCCTCCACGCGCCACCACCGAAAGACCCAACACACGCTGGCGTCGACGGCTAAGAACGAACTCGAGCAAGCAAATAATTCCGAGACTCTCCTGATTTCGAGAAGGAGGAGGCTATTCGCCGAGACACCAAGAAAAACCCACCAACCACCACTCTACTCCACTCCACGGTACACCGACGACGTAGATTTGTGAATCCACTGCCCGGATCTGAACCAAGAGTCTGGTCTCTTCTAACGGGTCAAAGACAAAACACCCCCTAGCAAACCCTAAACGCTGACTCCACCAACCGCGAACCACTCCACCTCCGTGCAGAGCCTCCAAAACCATCAGAAAACGAACCGGATTCGAACCTCCCCGCGAGCGAAGTCTAAGCCGATGAACTCTCCAGAGATAGAGATAGAGAACTCAAGCAAGATGGAGGTGGTGGTGAAGCAAAGAGAAAACAAAAGAAAAGGGAGAGGGATGACTCCTCCGGCGCCAGAACGCGCTCGCACGCTCGGCCGGACGCCGGAGAGATATCAAATTTTTTTATTAAAGACGGCGCTCTTTTGTTTTGGGAGAGAAAGAGTCGCGAGGACTGTTTAGTGTAAAAACTGTAGAGGGTTAAACTTTTTATAGTGACTGGCCTCACCCCGAAGGGCACCCGCACAAAAATCCTTAAGGCGTACCCGAGAAATCTTAGTAGGCCTTAGGCCTAGACCATCTGCGAGTACAAAATTTTTGTAAGGCAGAATACCACCCTGCTGTCCCCGAGTATCGAACATGTGACCTCGGGTAGTCATGTGTGAGAAACATTCTTGTACTGCCACTAGGCCACCAAAGAGTTCTCAAAAACTGTAGAAGATTAAAATTTTTATAGTGACTGGCCCCACCCCGAAGGGCACCCGCACAGAAATCCTTAAGGCGTATCCTTAAACTGTAAAGGGTTAAACTTTTTAGCGTTGAAGATGAACGTGAAGACTCGAAGATTGCAAAATCAATGCTGCCACGGAATGGTGGGAGATAAAATCAACAAAGGTATATATTAGCAGTTACATGTTTATATATTACTTCAGTCTTTCCAATACATAATGTTTTCTCTCAAACGTTTGATATATCAAAATACATAATAATAAGGGAATTATTTTTCAGTCTACTGCATCCTCTTAAATGCCAAAAATGATAGGTAGCAAGACAATCATTTGGTTTCTCCGTAGCGTCGTTTCCTTTTTCTCACAATCTCTTCGAGAATCCGAGGAACATCGTGTGTGGACTTCTCCGGACAGTGGGCAAGAGCTGTGCCGCAAAAATAATGCTTGTTCTTGGTGATTGCTTACGAGCAAACCCAATAGATATACTTAACTGCTAGACGGTTAATATATTTAATATCCTAACAATTCATTAGACTGCTAACAATTTTAATAGCATATAAAAATTTATTATGTTCATGTATCTTTGAATAATATTGTGGCATTTGTTAGCGTGTTTTGTGACATTGTTAACATGTCAACTTATCTAGTAACATATAACATTGTTAGTATGTCTTGGCATTGATTCTTGACATACTCTTTTGGAGTATTGAATTATGTTCCATCTGTGACAAAAAAATTCAAAGATACATGAACATAATAATTTTTTATGTCTGCGTATGCGCTTTAAGTATCAAGGTTCTACTACACCTTGTAATGATAACATAACAAGGTAACGATTAACCTTCCCTTCTCACTGTGCTCTTCAACATCCCTTTAATAACTTTTGTGATCAAGATTCTTTCTTTTCTTGTCCATATCAAAATATTGAGCATGTGATGGTTCTATCTCTGAAGGGTTTCATTGCTTTTCAATTTTGGAGCAGAGGAGTTTCAACGAGCTTCTTCTTATCATGTTTTTTTGTTGCCAAGGATGTTTGGCTTCCTGTGATATATGTGAAGATCTTCGGAAGTAAAACATGCATCTTTTGGAACATGAGTTTTGCCATTTCAAACTAAAGACAGTCAATTGTTCAAATAGCCATATAACAAAAACATTTAAAACCAGCTAAAAACATTTTTTTTTTTTTTTTTTTTTGATAAACCGTGGGTTTCCGGCGACCGAGGTCAACCGACTATTCCCACGAGGCCCACGGCACTCCACGTATTCTTGGGATTAATAATTCATGTTAGCTGGCTAATTATTATATTATCTTTGTTCGATGAAACGGTCTCTATGGGGACTAAGGTCTTCTTGTTGCGCCATCCCTGTGAAGATTCTTGTGTCGACGAGCTTGTGCGCGGTGCTGTAGGATGCGTGTGACGGCAAGGCAGCATCTGAACTTGGCGGAGGAAGTTTGAGAGTTGGGTCTCTTGTAGATTACGGCGGTCGGGGCGCGAGGCAACTCTAGGGATGGCTCTTTCGGTGAAGACTAATCCTGGATGGATCGATGTACGGTTTCAAACACACCGGCTGCCGAGAAGCTGTGAGGTCATCGGATCCAATACCCATTTGCGTTCATCGGGGCTGGGGCAATAGCTCCTCTGTCTTTTTTCCCGGGCTCTAATCTCCTCTCTTTAGATTTTGATCAAGATTTTGTTGTGTTTATGCTTGTTCGTTCTTGCTGAATCCGGTTGTCTAGGGTTCAGACATTTCTTCGATACATTGGTTCCGAGCAGATTCTTTTTTTCGTGACTTTGGTTGCAAAGAAGTTGTTTTACGCTAAGGTGAACCTTACATCCCTGATTTTCAAGCTTGCGTTGGATCGATCATTACATGTATATATATATATATATATATATATATATATACTTTACAATATAATTGGTTCTTATATTAATTTAGACTAGCTAGTTATAATAAGGGGCAAATGGTAAAATACTCCAGAGAGAGACTACTGACAACCATATTTTTTTGTGTTTTTCCATTCTTGCAAATTTTGTACTTATTGTATATTTTTCTTGCAAATCACTCTTTTTTAATGGCCTTACTACCCCTATCATACTATATCAAAGCCTAATATGTAATAACATTTGCGAAAACCTTATATTCTCTTTAATGATTGTGCGTGATGAGAGACACGATGCTTCATCACTACAATCGATAAACTCTAATGGCAGAAATATTTATCTCATCTCTATCAATCCATTTGGTTTCTCCGTAGCGTCGTTTCCTTTTTCTCACAATCTCTTCGAGAATCCGAGGAACATCGTGTGTGGACTTCTCCGGACAGTGGGCAAGAGCTGTGCCGCAAAAATAATGCTTGTTCTTGGTGATTGCTTACGAGCAAACCCAATAGATATACTTAACTGCTAGACGGTTAATATATTTAATATCCTAACAATTCATTAGACTGCTAACAATTTTAATAGCATATAAAAATTTATTATGTTCATGTATCTTTGAATAATATTGTGGCATTTGTTAGCATGTTTTGTGACATTGTTAACATGTCAACTTATCTAGTAACATATAACATTGTTAGTATGTCTTGGCATTAATTCTTGACATACTCTTTTGGAGTATTGAATTATGTTCCATCTGTGACAAAAAAATTCAAAGATACATGAACATAATAATTTTTTATGTCCGCGTATGCTTTTTAAGTATCAAGGTTCTACTACACCTTGTAATGATAACATAACAAGGTAACTATTAACCTTCCCTTCTCACTGTGCTCTTCAACATCGCTTTAATAACTTTTGTGATTAAGATTCTTTCTTTTCTTGTCCATATCAAAATATTGAGCATGTGATGGTTCTATCTCTGAAGGGTTTCATTGCTTTTCAATTTTGGAGCAGAGGAGTTTCAACGAGCTTCTTCTTATCATGTTTTTTTTTTTTTTTTTTTTTGATTAACCTGGGGTATCCCAGGCCGAGGCCCAGACTAATCCCCAAAGGGAGGTGCAGCCCACAGATGGACCCTCTCTCCGGGTTTTCAAATGGGCCCTAAAGCAAGCCCATATCCGCGTGGCCACCTAGTGATTTAGCCGTAGTGGGGTGCCTTCGAATCCGGGTCGCTTAACTCGCCGGTATCCGCCTACCACTAGGCCACCAAGAGGTGGTTTCATGTTTTTTTGTTGCCAAGGATGTTTGGCTTCCTGTGATATATGTGAAGATCTTCGGAAGTAAAACATGCATCTTTTGGAACATGAGTTTTGCCATTTCAAACTAAAGACAGTCAATTGTTCAAATAGCCATATAACAAAAACATTTAAAAAAAAAGCTAAAAACATTGCGTGTCCGGTTATCTCGGAGGATAACCTTGCTAACTTATGATTGAGGTTCTCAAAAAGTTTAACCATTCACCGATCGTTCATGGACTATATTAAATTATATATTTTTATAAAATAAAATATTCTTCAAGTGTCCCAATAGCCGGTAAACATAGCTATTGTTAGCAAATAACTGTTTATATATATTGTTAACCGGCTAAACAAACGAATGTTATCCGGCTAAACTAACAAATATATTACATAAAAAATATTTGATTTGAATACGTTAAATATATTTGTTAGCTGGCTAAACAAACGAATGTTAGCCGGCTAAACTAACAAATACGTAAACATATATATGTTAGCCGGCTAAACTAACAAATATACTGCGTGAAAATATTTGATTCAAATACATAAAAATACATTTGTTAGCCGGCTAAACTAACTAATGTTAATGAATGTTAGCCAGCTAAACTAACAAACGTGTAAACATTAATAATTCATGTTAGCTGGCTAATTATTATATTATCTTTGTTCGATGAAACGGTCTCTATGGGGACTAAGGTCTTCTTGTTGCGCCATCCCTGTGAAGATTCTTGTGTCGACGAGCTTGTGCGCGGTGCTGTAGGATGCGTGTGACGGCAAGGCAGCATCTGAACTTGGCGGAGGAAGTTTGAGAGTCGGGTCTCTTGTAGATTCCGGTGGTCGGGGCGCGAGGCAACTCTAGGGATGGCTCTTTCGGTGAAGACTAATCCTGGATGGATCGATGTACGGTTTCAAACACACTGACTGCCGAGAAGCTGCAAGGTCATCGGATCCAATACACATTTGCGTTCGTCGGGGCTGGGGCAATAGCTCCTCTGTATTTTTTCCCGAGCTCTAATCTCCTCTCTTTAGATTTTGATCAAGATTTTTTTGTGTTTATCCTTGTTTGTTCTAGCTGAATCCGGTTGTCTAGGGTTCCGACATTTCTTCGATACTTTGGTTCCGAGCAGATTCTTTTTCTCGTGACTTTGGTTGCAAAGAAGTTGTTTCACGCTAAGGTGAACCTTACATCCCTGATTTTCAAGCTTGCGTTGGATCGATCATTACGTGTGTATATATATATATATATATTTTACAATATAATTGGTTTTTATATTAATTTAGACTAGCTAGTTAGAGTAAGGGGCAAATCTGGTAAAATACTCCAGAGAGAGACTAGTGACAACCATATTTTTTGTGCTTTTCCATTCTTGCAAATTTTGCACTTATTGTATATTTTTCTTGCACTTAAAGCTTCGAATTTAAAAACAACTAGATCTTGATCCGCGCGGATATTTTTTCAATTACGTTAATCATAAATTTAAATATTTATATAACTATTTCAAATACAATAATTTCATAGTTTATATGTTATAATTAATCAATTGCTTAAGATCGTTACATGCATTTTTTGCTTCTTATTTTATATATATATATATCTTATTGTGTTTGCATTTAGTCACTGAAAAATTTAATATATGCATGAAAAAACATATCTGAAAATTGTTTTGTGTTTAATTTATACTAAATTCTGACCCACCGTCCTTCAAAGCTGAATTTTCTTTTAGCAATATTTTTTACGTTTATTCATTTTAGATAATATATTATTGTATATACAAAATTTTAAGATATGTAAATTTTTTTATACATGTATTATATAGTTTGCGAATATTAAGCTGTTCGATCATCTTATTATATTTTTAACATAAATATTTATATTTATGAAAATAAATTTATGAATTTAATATAATTTATCATATTTAGTTCAATATAATAGTTTATTTTAACATGATTTATTATTATTATAAAATATTAAAAAATAAAATATAATTTTTATATTTCATTTTAGAAACGATAACTAAAAATAAAATAGAATTTATCATATTTAGTTCAATATAATACAATATAATAATATTCTATTTAAAATTAAACTATATCATTATTAAAGTAGTTACAAAGATTTTATATTATTAGTTTTAGTGAATATATGGAACATACCAACATAATTTCTGGTTTTATTTCTAAATTTGAAATTTATATATGGAAGTTAAATTAAATTGGACCTACATAATAAAGATGAAATATTTGAAGATACTATTAAGAACAACAAAAAATATTTTTAAAAGAGAAACTATAATATATTGTACGTACAAACTAATTTTGTAGTAAATATTTTTATTTGAAACAGAAAGGATATTTCTTTCTGACAAAATCTTTTAAAAATCTTTATCAAATGTATTTTGAAAATTAATCAATTTAAATTGTTATTATCATTAGAATAAAATTAAAATATTATATGATTTAATTTTCATTCATCAATCAAAAACAAATTTAATTTGAAATTCTAATTATATTTTATGATAATTAAAATTAAAGTTAATTAATTTTCGGAAATAAATTGTATCGTGATTCTGAAAATATTTTCTTAGAATTATCTTAAACAATATTTATTTGTATTTTAAATAAAAAAATAAAGATATTAAAAATATGATGATTAATTTATGTATAACTTGATAAAATTTCTAGAGAATGGTCCAAACAAAAAAAATCACACATGAACAAAGTCATGAATTCTGTTTTAATATATAAGATTTCACTCCCAAATCTATAATTTAGTTAGAATAAAAGGATCAATGTTCAATTATCACTACTTTTATCTAAAATAATAGTGTAGGGATTTATACCACATAGTTTTGAAAATAATAATAAAGCCTTTAGAGCAGCCGCATTAATGAGCCCCCGATCATTTGAATTTTTTTTCACATGGCGTGGGGTCCACTGAACAGTAATGATCCGGGTTCATGCAGAAAGAGCATGGCGAGATGAGTCGTAACTATAGCATATTTTAATAATTTTTTTTTTCGGGAAGCGTGTGAACCCCTATTGAACTTCTAGTGCGGCTGAACTTAGGTTAAAGAGAGGTTCATTATTTCTCCGCCCGAATAGTAGTAGTACGTCAGGTATCGATTTCTTGCGAAATCAGTTTTTATTTCCTCTTTCAATCGATTCGCTTTCCATTGGGTCGAAAGTTTTGGTTTTTAATCGTGTATCTTCGTCTTCGTCTAGTTTGAGAGCGACCCAATTTGATTTAAGATCTCTGAATTTGTGTGCATAAAGGATTCGTAGCTCAGAGGAAGAAAGAAAGAAAGATGAGTGGAAGTGGAGATAAAGTTGTTGGAACCACAAAGACACCTGCTGATTTCCTCAAATCCATCCGTGGGAGACCCGTTGTTGTCAAACTCAACTCTGGTGTTGATTATCGAGGTCATAATACTCTCTTTGTAGTTGATTACTATTTCAATATCTCTGCTGCGCACTTTTGGTTAGGAGTCTTGACTTGGACTTGTTCCTTTGGTTTGGCCATGTTAATCGGAACCAAAGAGTTGCTTTTTAAGTCTACTAACTTAATCGTTCTATGGAGTTATAGAGAGTGGTCATTTCAATTGATATAGCTCTGAGAAATTAGAGAAAGTTTTTGACATTTTTTGGTTTATAAACCAGTCAAGGTCAGGCTATTGTTAGACCACAGTAATCAATTTGGCTGATTGTATCTTCTCTCCTTGCCCTTTCTCATTCTAATATCTCCTTTTACCAATGTGACTGCAGTAAAGTTAGAGTTGATTAATAGGATTTTGAGCTTGTGTTTTCAGATATTCGCTTTGTGGTTTTATGATCGAGGCTCAAGGCCTTGTAAAAGAAAGAGATCTTTGTCCTAGACTTGTTTCGTTCTTCTCAACTTGTTTCTGGTCAAGCTTAATATTGAGTTCTCTTTTACTTCTTACACAGGCATTCTTGCTTGTCTTGATGGGTATATGAACATAGCAATGGAGCAGACAGAGGAGTATGTCAACGGCCAGCTCAAGAACAAATACGGTGATGCCTTTATCCGTGGAAACAATGGTAACGAATATATCTCTTACATTCTTCTCTCAACCTTCTTCTTCTTCTTTATACATCGTTGGGTTTTGTGAATGTTTACAAATTTTCTTTGTCTGCAGTTCTTTACATCAGTACAGTGAAGGGACCCTTGGCGGACGGAGCTTAGACACTGCTTGATGCATCATCATTCTTCCAAAGAGACTACTTGATGCATGTATCGCAAATGTTTGGTTTTTTTTCTTAAATGATTTTGTGATAAGCATGGTAATAGCAGCCGTCATTTATTTGCCAGGTTGATGATGGATGATCCAGGATTAAAAATTACCAAACAAATTACTCGATATCATTTCAAAATAAACTAGTAGCAAACTTTCAATTAGCTAAGATGAAACCCAGTATCATTACAAATTAAACTAATCTCCCGCACTATGTCGTTTCTCAAGTCATCTTTGTATAACTTTTAATTACTCAGTGAGCAATTGTGTACTTGTTTTGGCAGAAATTTATGAATCTTATCTAGAAGTTTTGCTTCTAGTTTTGATATGAACAATTGATGTGTATGTTGTTACTCATAGAATACACTTACAAAATGACCCAAAGCTTATGATATGAAACATGAAAAATATTAAAAAAACAAACCAGTGATATGTTCTGTTTTTACAAAGGGTGAAATCTCACTCTCATCTCTGGGGTTTTTTACTTTCAGTGTTGATTGGTTCAATAGCTTTCTTCATTTCCTGCAGAAAAAAAAGAAAAAATTATCACATAAATATTTGTTTTGGCTTAATAAGACTATTCATTCAGATTAAAGAAGATGAAAAATGCATTACCAAGGAAACTTAAATGTGTCTTTCCACCAACCCTGCTTAGAACAGTTTAAAACTATTATGTCGAGTCGGCAGATAATCTCAGAGAATGTTGGCCTCACACTTATATCTGGATGCCAACATTCCTCAATCAACCTACAGATTATTGCATAGATTTTTAAGTTGTTAATGTCTACAAACATCATAAAATGCAGTAACAAACAGATGATAATGCCTTACTCTTTCAATTCTGGAGGGTAACTCTTCGATTTCGTCTTGATTGTTGGTCTCCTTCCTTCCATACATATCAACTCCGCAATCTCTTCAGGCGGTTTAGGATGAAAAATAGATACTCCCTCAGTCATCTTCACATATAAAAAGCCAAAAAAAATGCAAGAGTTTGAGCCTCAGATATTTAACTATCAACAAGGTGAAAGATGTATGTTACTACCTCATACAAAATGACACCAAATGAATGCACATCGACCCTTTTATCAAAGATATTGTTTTTGTAAATTTCGGGTGCAACATAGTAATCTGCAGTTCTTAAGGTAATGAGCACAGGTACTGCCAAGAACAATGCATTGTCGTCGTATAAAGAACATGATTTTTCTTACTTGATTTATCGATATGAGCTTCGTGCTTCACTACTTTGAAATTATCTTCTGAAATTTTGGACAACTTTACCAAACCAAATCCACAGATCTTCAGTTGTCCTCCTCTATCCAGCAAAATATTTCTGACACCTTACAAAGAAGTTTCAAAATATTATCCAAACCGTGTGTTTTGTCGATGTTATATAATTTCTCTCGGATTTGTCTTACTTTGGCCTTAAATCGCAGTGGATGAACGGGTCTGGTTTACATTCATGAAGATAGTTCATGCCTCTGGCAATATCAAGAGCAAATCTCAGAGCCTTTGAAGGAGAAAGACGACCTTTCTTCTGAAGATAACCACTTAGATCACCCTGAAAATTATAACAAGATTACTACAATTTCTGATTCGATTTGCAGGCAGGAAATGAAATGGAAAGAAACAGCTATGCTTACTTACTTTGGGATTATGCTCAACTACAATCATCATTGGTAGATTTTGAGTGACAGCTCCAACAAATTGAACAATATTTGGATGCCGAGCTTTAGCTAGCAAAGTTAATTCATGGTTGAAGGCATTTCTGCTCGTACAAGAAAGAGAAAACATAGAGTGTTAGATAACTTTATGTTAAACAACTTAAAACACATACTCACAGAGAAACTCAAGAAGAAGAAGAATGCATACACTCGTTCAGGATCTGAATAACTATCTTTATCGAATATTTTTACTGAGACTCGCGTCTCATTCCATTTAGCAACTTGATACGTTCCCTAAGTAAACAAAAAACATCAGATTAAGAGACTATGTTCTTGTGAGATTAAGAGGAAGGGACAACCTTTGAGATGCCATCAACTTTTCGGACTTGAAGCTCGAGTGGATTAAGCTCATACTCAGGGACTTCTTTTGGATTTCCCACCGTCATTGGAGTCTTTCTTGTTTTCTATAGTTTCAAAACCAACAAATGTTGAAAATGAAGTAACACACACCAGAGACTGAGAGACCAAATCATCTTAAGAACATAAAAAGAGAATCTTTTTTTAGAAAACCATACCGGGGCTTTAGCTCCTCGAGCTTTCAACAGATTATACACTTCAGTATTCCCATAATATTTGGCATCAACAGCCGCCTGCACAATATTCAAAAAGTCAGACTCTACCAATAATATTTCAGTATATTTTATCTCTTTGTAAAATTCATTTTGGATTCGAACTCAATTTGGTTTCTAATTACATCGTCATGTAATCTCTAATTCTATTAGATATGATAATCAACTAGTTACAAATGTGATATATGGAATAAGTTTAAGTTTTGAATATATATTTTTGTAACACAGTTTTGAATACTTATTAAAAACACTAATTCAAATCTTCTGATCATATTTTTTTTGAGTTTTCAAGTTTTTCGATTACCATTACGAATTCAGGTAATAATACTTTTAGATTCATGGACATTTTACACTACCCTATAAAACTCATTCCTTATTTTACAGTTTGTTTGGCTACGGATTCATGTTTTTTAACTAGGGTTCGGATTTGGGGTTTTTGGCCTAAGCCTACTTAAAAGATGATCAATTCGGTTAAACCAAAGCCAAACCGGAGAAACAATCCGAACTCAAACCAAAGCGGAATATCACGATCAATTCGGTTGTACGAACCGGAAATCAAATTGAACTCAATTTTGCTAAACCAGAAGGGAAAGAAGAAGAAGAACAGACCGTACTACCCCAACGGTCACGAGCATCGATGTTAGCTCTCCGGCTAAGAAGAACCTTAACGACGTCGTAATGACCTTCACACGAAGCGATATGAAGCGCCGTACGTCCATCTAGATCAATACTATTCACATCGATTCCTTCATCGAGCAGCTCCTCAACGCCGTCAACGTCGCCTTTACTCGCCATGAAGAGAAGCTGCATCGTGGAATCGAGATTCTCCGGGACAGACATCTTCGGCTCGCATCCTAGCGATTCGGGGCTCCGTCTGATCGGATCTAGCGAAGACTGACGGCCGAAGCTGAACCTCATGTTGTTACGGCGTGGATCGAGAGATGATTGGCGTGTGAATTGCCGGCTTAGCGTTCTTCGCATTGATCCTGTGGAGAATTGTCTCGAGATTCCACGCTTCAATTGCGCCGCTACGTTCTCCATGGTTTTTGATATTGGATCTTCTTCTCTCAGATCAGAGATCAATCAAATCCACATTGCATGTTTTAGGAGAATTCGTCAACTGTGTTGAAGAAGACGATGACGAAACGATCGTGAAGTTTTTTTTTTTTTTGTTTTTCTAATTTTTCTTAAAATCTTTTTTTTTTAATCGATTTTAGTTCATGGATTAAAAGGTTTCTTCGTTGGCACTAATTGTCATTAGGAGCAGTAAAACACGGATAATCACTTAATAATTCCCTTATTTTAAAAATAATAAAAGAAGCTCATTTATTTAAATACGGAAATACAAGCTGTAGATGATGATGGTGCGCTTCGAACCTAGTGAAAAAATTGTCTATGACATTACCAGCACCAATACAATTTATCCATTTCTAGAAACTCAGCTGATGATCGGATTCTTCAGAAGACGACGCGAAACTGCGGCGCGTCTTTTCCGTCGGCAGGAAGAATCTCCCAGCGACAAGGCTCGAGATCGTCGGAAACGGGGCAGTATCCAGCGAGAGTGACTCTGTCTCCGGTGGCTGCCACAGAGCCGAACTCGAAAACCGTCGCGCGATCGGGACGAGGGACTTCTATGGCTCCGTTCATCCCCGGAGCCGGAGTTTCCGATTTCTCCGTCTTCGACTTCTCCGGCTGCGAAGGCTTAGGGCTTCCGGTGAACCACGACAGTATCCCCATGGCTACTCGAATCGGTGGAGAGTTCGAGATTGAGGAATTGAGTTAGGGTTTATCCTTTTCCCCTTTTGATTTGCTGAAAACTTAGGCCTAGTTTATTAGATTGGGTCTTATAAAGTGGGCTAGGCTTCACTTGGGTTTCAAATAGCCCATGGATATAAAGAGAAGGTTTTACATTTAATCCATATGATTTTAGACAACACTCGAACTTAACTCGAAGTTTACATTATTGTATTCTTAAAAAAAAAAAATTAAATTTCATAAATGAGCATTGTTATATAGGCATGGGACGGATCGGGTATCCGAGCGATTTTAAGGTATCCGGATCTGAATCCTTATCCGCCGGATCTATAATTTTATTATCCTTATTCGGATCTGGGGTTCTAGGATATCCGGGTGTCGGATATCCTCTTAAAAATTGTAATATCCGGCAGATATCCGGATCCGGATTTGGATCCTTAAAATAAATAAAAAATAATATTAATATATATATATATAAAATATTAACAATAATTTAAAAAATATATATATAATGTCTTTAATTATTTCTATGTATAATATTACAAAATTTACATAAAATTTATATATATTATTATAAAAATGAAAATATATTAAATAAAATTAATTTTTATATATAGATATTACTGTTTTTGAAATATTTATTAATAAAACTTACGGATCCGGATATTTATTAATTTTTATATATAGATACTATCCGGATCCGGATTCGGCCCCTCCGGATATCCAGATTTTCGGATCGAATCCGGATCGAATCTCGGATCGAATCCGGATCGAATCTCGGATCGAATCCGGATCGAATCTCGGATCGAATCCGGATCTCGGATCGAATCCGGATCTCGGATAAAAGTCTCCGGCCTATTGTTATAAACGTAAACAACGTCAATGTTTACGGCACCAAACTTTTGACATTATAAATCATGTGGAGCCCACTGTTACTATGCATGCACAGTAACTTCAACTTTTTCACTTCTATATAAATCGATCATTTCGATCGATTGTAACATACCATCTATTCTTCTTCTAATAACACATTCTCTCTTGTTATCAGAGTTATCATCTTCCTACGGGTATAAAATTTGTTTTATTTAAATTCTTGCGATACCATAAAATTTCGGTTCTTTTTATAACACGTTATCAGCACGACCGTTCTCAATTTTGGTAAAAATTATTTGTATCATTTATACCCTGCTATAATGGTCGGTATACTGTCTCTACTATTATTTATATCATGTTAAAATGGCCGGAATACTGCCTATATTATTTATTAATAATTTAATTAATTTATTGGTCGGCTGAGCCGCCTTATATTCTGTTTATTGTTAATTGGTCGGCCGAGCCACCTTATATTCTGTTTATTGTTAATTGGTCGGTCGAGCCGCCTTATATTCTGTTTATTGTTAATTGGTCGGCTGAGCCGCCGTATAATTTATTTATTACTCTGCATTGACCGGCTGAGCCGTCGCATGATTTGTTGCCATAATTTTTACTTTTATTATTTTTTTATGAAATTTTATAGATTTGATTGACTGTTTAATACGATATTTTCATACTGTTTTTTGTGCACTCGATTTAACCCCAACGGTCACAAAGAAAAATTTTCAAAAATTTTCTCTTTCCCCAACGGTCATGAACAGTGATTTTCATCTACAAATACAACTCATTTTCACTCTATTTTCTCATCTCAAATATCCTCAAATCGCTCTCCTCCGATTTTTCATTTCAAGAAAGATGATTCGCGCATTTTTGTTTTTATGTGTCATTTTTATTTGTGTTTCTATTTATGGTTTATTCGTTGGAGAATTTACTCCGGGTGAATTTAAGATGAATATCGGTTTACTTTTCTTCACATTGCTTCTCCTTGTAATTGCTTGCATGATTAATGTAAACGGTTCCTTTTAATATTAATAATATTATAATAATCTTTATTTATGTGCTTTAGAAATACAAATGGCAAACATCGAGAAACTCCAGTTCCCGGCATTAAAAATAACTGCCGAAAATTACGCCGGATGGGTCACAAACGTGAAACCATATCTGGTGATGAAAAAGATAACCGAAACAATTGTAATCGGTAACGAATCGCCACCCGAGCATATAGCTGAAGCGATAATCTTCCTGAAGAAGCATTTAGATGAAAATCTAACGCACGACTATGCAAGCGTCGAGGACCCAGCTGAACTGTGGCAAACTTTAAAAGAAAGGTTCGATAACCAGAGACAAATCAACCTACCTCACGCTCTAGAAGAGTGGAAAAATCTGAGGTTCCAAGATTTTCAGAAGGTTGAGGATTACAATTCCGCTGTCCTGGGGATAGTTACACTCCTGAAGTATTGTGGTAATCCTGTCTCTGAGGCAGAAATGATGAATAAAACATATATCACTTTCCACAAACGGCTTCACTTCTTGCCCGAAATTTACAGAAAATGCGGGTACACGAGATTTTTTGAATTGATGGTTGCGCTCATGTTGGCTGAAAAGAACAATGAGCTCCTGATCAAAAACCACAATTCCCGACCTACGGGAGCCAAAGCATTCCCTGAAGTGAATGCTACGGCGATAGAAAATTCGGAAAGAAGGAACCAGACCAACCGAGGTTATGGTCGCCGTTTCAATAATAAACGTGGAAAAACTTACAATCCCAAATGGAAGGGATCTAACAAGTGGGTTAGATCTGAACAAGTTTCCAAGGGTAAAGAAACTCAGGAGGACACCACCCAGAAGCGTGGGACAGTGTGTTACAGATGTGGATGTAAAGGACATTGGTCCCGTACATGCCGTACTCCTCCACATCTCTGTAAGTTATATCAAGAGTCCACGAAAGGCAAAGCTAAAAAAGTAAACCTCACTGAAAACTTTGAAGGGACATCGTACCTCGATGCCTCCGACTTTGCTAATGAGCTGGACTAAGATTACTCCTGAAGAGAGCCGAAATGCTTATAATAAGACTATTGAATAGTTTTCAATATTGTCATGTATAATTATTACATTTCCTGTTTTAAACAAATAATGATGTTTTAACATCACCTTAATGTATAACTATTGTGTTTTTCCTTATATGAATGAATTTTACGTTTTCTTTTATTAATATTTATGACAATTTTAGAAATGGATCAGAATGCTAATGGAGCAAAATCTAAGAAACGGATTCGTGAAATATGCATACCAGATAGTGGAACAACGCACACTATTCTGAGACAAAAGAGATATTTCTCTTATATAAAACCGACAAGAATTGTCGTCAATACAATATCAGGTCCTGCAGACGTGATTGAAGGAACTGGTAAAGCAAACTTTACTTTGCCGAATAGAACAAAATTTTCCATAAATAATGCTCTATATTCTCCAAGTTCTAAAAGGAATTTGTTGAGTTTCAAAGACATATATATTCACGGATATGATACTCAGTCTGCAACTGAGGATGGAAAGAAATACATGTATGTAACTTCTGATAAATGTGGTAGAAAACACATATTGGAAAAGTTTCCAGAACTTCCTTCGGGACTACATCATACTTATATCGATGAGATCGAATCAAATCTTGTAGTAAAATGGAACCCAGAAGAGTTCACATTATGGCATGATCGCCTTGGCCATCCAGGCACTACAATGATGCGTAAAATCATAGAAAGTTCACATGGTCATTCACTGAAAATCCAGGAGATTTCTCAAGGGAATAAAATGACATGGGTTGCATGTTCTCTAGGAAAATTGATCGTAAGGCCATCGCCAACCAAAATCGATAAAGAATCATCAAAGTTCCTTGAAAAGATTCAAGGCGATATATGTGGACCTATATGCCCACCTTGTGGACCATTCCACTATTTTATGATATTAATTGACGCATCCAGTAGATGGTCACACGTTTGTCTATTATCATCTCGAAATGTGGTATTTGCGAGATTTCTAACTCAGATAATCAAACTGCGAGCACAGTTTCCTGATTATACTATTAAAAGAGTTAGACTAGACAACACTGGTGAATTCACATCCCAAGCATTCAATGACTATTGTATGGTAATGGGAATTGAAGTCGAACATTTGGTTGCTCATGTTCATACACAAAATTGTTTGACCGAATCTTTAATTAAGCGTCTGCAATTGATTGCAAGACCATTGATCATGAGATCAAAACTTCCAACCTCTGTATGGGGACATGTCGTTTTACATGCAGAAGCACTCATTCGGATCAGACCGAGTGCATACCATAAGTATTCCCCACTACAATTAGCGTTTGGTCGAGAACCAAACATTTCCCACTTTAGAATCTTTGGTTGTGCTGTATATGTGCCTCTAGCACCACCACAACGTACAAAGATGGAACCACAAAGAAGATTGGGAATATATGTTGGTTGTGATTCTCCATCAATTATACGATATCTAGAACCACAGACTGGTGACGTTTTTACGGCACGTTTCGCCGATTGTCATTTTGATGAAAAAGTATTCTCAGTTCTAGGGGGAGAAAACAAAAATGTAGAAAACGATATCAAATGGAGTGTACATTCGTTACTATATCTTCATCCTCCTACTAAAGAGTCTGAACTAGAAGTTCGACGAATCATGCATTTACAGCGTATAGCTAATCAGCTACCTGATGCATTTGCGGATACCAAGACGGTAACTAAATCCCATATACCAGCCGTGAATGCTCCTGCTTGTATCAACATATCAAATGAGCAAGGAAAAGCGGACGATACACGAGAGTCTAAAACACGCTTGCAGCGTGGCAGACCTGCTGGTTCTAAGAATAAAAATCCTAGAAAACAAAAGGATGTCAAGATAAATGATACATCCAAAATAGCAGAAAGTATTTTGGAGGAAACAAATAATGAGGATACTGAGAAAGTTGAGCATCATGAGTCGGAAAGTAATCATGAAATTTCTATCAACTACATCCATAATAAAAGGATATGGAATAGAAATGAACAAAATGATCTTGATGATGCTTTCTCATATATTGTGTCAAGTGAAATAAATGAAGAAATCGATGATCCAGAACCAAAATCTGTCTATGAATGTCAAAAGAGACATGATTGGGAACAATGGAGAAATGCAATACAAGCTGAACTTGATTCACTTAATAAACGAGAAGTATTTGGATCTATTGTGCTCACACCTGCAGATGTGAGATCAGTTGGGTACAAATGGGTTTTCGTTCGAAAGCGAAATGAGAAAAATGAGGTTACGAGATACAAAGCTCGTCTAGTGGCTCAAGGTTTTTCTTAAATACCTGGAATCGATTATGAAGAAACGTATTCTCCAGTTATGGATGCAATCACGTTTAGATTCCTGGTGAGTCTAGCAGCTGATAAAAATCTAGAGATGCGTCTCATGGATGTTGTTACAGCTTATCTATATGGATCATTAGATACTGATATCTATAAGAAAGTTCCTGATGGATTTAAAATGCCAGAAGCATTAAGTTCCAAACCTAAAGAGTTATGTGCAATAAAATTGCAAAGATCATTATATGGATTAAAGCAATCTGGACGAATGTGGTATAATCGTCTCAGTGATCATTTAATAAAAGAAGGATACGTGAATGATCCTATATGCCCATGTGTTTTCATCAAGAAAACAATATCCGGATTTGTAATAATCGCGGTATATGTTGATGATCTTACCATTATCGGAACTCAAAAGGAAATACAAAAGGCATCAGGCTATCTCAAAGGAGAATTTGAGATGAAAGATCTTGGACAGACACAATATTGTCTTGGCCTACAAATAGAACATTCACAAAATGGTATATTTGTGCATCAATCCACATACACTAAAAGAGTGTTAAAACGATTTAACATGGATAAATCAACTCCTCTTAGCACCCCGATGGTCGTTAGGTCACTTAATATTGAAAGTGGTCCATTTCGACCACCTGAGGAGAAAGAAGAGATACTTGGTCCGGAAGTACCATATCTAGGTGCAATTGGAGCGCTGATGTACCTTGCAAATTGTACACGGCCTGATATATCATTTGCTGTGAATCTTTTGGCAAGATTCAGCTCATCTCCAACTCAAAGACATTGGAATGGGATTAAGCATGTTTTTCGTTACCTCCAAGGGACCATTGATTTGGGCTTGTTTTATCCTAAAAGTTCAAAAGGTCAAATGGTTGGTTTTGCAGATGCATGATATCTTTCAGATCCACACAAAGCCGATCAGAAACAGGATACGTTTTCACGATCGGAGACACTGCTATATCTTGGCGTTCTCAGAAACAAACGCTCATGGCTACTTCTTCAAATCATGCTGAGATCATTGCACTCCATGAAGCAAGTAGAGAATGTGTATGGCTAAGATCAATAAGCCGACACATCTGTTCAAGCAGTGGAATTGACGAAAATATAGAGCCAACTATTTTATATGAAGATAATGCAGCATGTGTTGCTCAAACAAAGGACGGATATATCAAAAGCGATAGAACGAAGCATATTCATCTGAAGTTCTTCTCATACACTCAAGAGCTCGTGAAGAAGAAAGAGATTGAAATAAGATATGTCCAATCATGCGACAATGCAGCTGACCTCTTCACAAAATCACTTCTGACTTCGATATTCATAAAACATGTCCATAACATTGGAATGCGTCAACAGAAGGATCTGTGACTGCTCATTCAAGGGGGAGCTTACGTAGTTGTACTCTTTTTACCTTACTATGGTTTTTCCCATTGGGTTTTCCTGGAAAGGTTTTTAACGAGGCAACAAGGACGTTAAGCAAAAAAAAAAAAACGACTGTGACATTGGTCTCCAAGGGGGAGTGTTATAAACGTAAACAACGTCAATGTTTACGGCACCAAACTTTTGACATTATAAATCATGTGGAGCCCACTGTCATTATACATGCACAGTAACTTCAACTTTTTCACTTCTATATAAATCGATCATTTTGATCGATTGTAACATACCATCTATTTTTCTTCTAATAACACATTCTCTCTTGTTATCAGAATTATCTTCTTCCTACGGGTATACAATTTGCTTTATTTAAATTCTTGCGATACCGTAAAATTTCGGTTCTTTTTATAACAAGTATCATATTTATACGTACATGGTAATCTCTTCCTACATATTGGTATGATTCTAAAGAAACATGTCATAGGCATTTATCGGTAGATTTCTTCATTCTCGAGCAACCTCAACAACTTGTCCCCCAATGTTTTGTCCGTGGTAAAGTCCCACAAGAGGAGCAAGAGCGTTCTCAAGTCCATAGCAACAAACCCGTGAATCCTTATCCTCTTGAACAATATTGTGTTTGTTTTTAGTTCTTAATAATATAGACATGATACTAACCAAGCAGTCTAGTCTAGTTGGAAAGAGGAGCATAGACATACTAACGTCAAGTTTGGATGTAATGGTGTTTTAATTGTCGTATACTCGTCCCATTTAACCAGTGCTCAAACAAAAATACTTTTGGTAAAAGCTGAATCATCAAGAATCTATCACCTTAGACATTCCAAAACCAAGAAGAGGCTGCAAAAAACATCAACAACAAGTGATAGTTAAAACTATGTGTGCAGTGTGCTTGTGTATCTATGGTGTTACCTTTTCAGAGACGTAAGCATTCAAAAGCGCCACAGACAAATTAAGGATTTGGTTCTCTCATGAGAATCCCATGTAAGGGTCACAAGACAAGTATATATTCTTCACCTGAATAGCTGATGATCCGCGCTTAACCTTAAGTTCCGCGGTATTGGAAACCACCAGTAGACTAGACTCTTCAAGGGAATCTTGATAAAATAAAGGGAGTATAACTGTGTATTATTCACCATAATTACAAGTTATTTATATAAGAACAAGATAATTAATTTATTGTAAGATAAGATTGTAAATGATGTGTTGTCTGAGAAAGATATGATTGATATCCCATTATTTCCTGAGATTTTGTTAATAACCCCCTACACTACTAAGGTGAGATGGATATGTGAATTACATGATCACAAAGTGAGCACATATGTCTTAGGCACATGTTAAGAAAGGACAGAATTGGTCAACAGATTCTTTTGGATATTGACTTTGATCTTGAAAGAGATAAATTTTCAAATCGTCTTCAGTTTGAATTCACTATAATTTTCACAAAGATTGCAGTCTTGTATCCAAACAAAAGATAGGTGTTGGGTTTCAGCTAAACCTGCCATATTGTGACACATGCTGTGGTCAACATGAGAGAAGTTGGTCAATATCCCTCCAATCGAAACACCTCGTTTTGATTCTTGAATCATCTTTTTAGATCCTTGTAAACAATGTTTTGTTGGAGTTAGATATACTTAAAAAAAAACAGCACTTGAACCACACAAAATCAGTATCAACTATTTATTAGGATAAATGTGTTGGAATAAAAAAAATTACAAGACGGAGAAAGTGTTTAAGTGTTTGAAGATAAAGAAATTTTGTGAAGAAGAAAACTTTTATAATTTAGAAGAGGATTTATTATTATTTGAAAGTTTGTTACAAACTTGATTATTTTTTGATGATGCAAAATGAAAGGGGAGTGGAGGTATTTATAGTCTCCAAAATACAAAATATCTTACATATTTTAATCTTAAATCTATAGAATTCTACCATAATATCTAAGATTTTTTATTATAATTATCTAGATAATTCTATGAGAATATCTAGATTTTTATTCTAAGGAAGTTGAGGATAATTCTAGATATTGGACTAAGTTTGAACTAAAATGATTAGTAAATTATTAGCCCAAAATGCGATCCAAATCAAGTTTAACTTTCAACACCCCCTCTTAAACTTGATTTGGTTACTCCTAGCAAACTCCTCATCTTGATAAAATCGCCTCGCTTGAGTGGCTTGGTGAAGATATCAGCTACTTGATCATTTGTCTTCACATACTCTAACTGCACATCCATCTTGGTAACACATTCTCTAATGTAGTGATAACGAGTATCAATGTGCTTACTCCGATCATGGAAGACTGGATTCTTCGCCAATGCTATTGCCGACTTGTTATCCACAAAGGTCTTTGTTGGCTCCTCTTGTTGTAGGCTCAACTCCTTTAGCAAGTTTCGTAACCAAATAGCATGGCAAACACATGAAGTAGTTGCCACATATTCCGCTTCACAAGTAAAAAGAGTGACAATTGGTTGCTTCTTTGACATCCATGTGAAAGCGATTTCTCCAAAGAAAAACACGAAGCCACTTGTGCTTTTCCGGTCATCTACATCTCCACCCCAATCGCTATCGCTATATCCAATAAGCATGTAATCTTCAGAGATAGAGTAGTACAAGCCAAAGTTGATTGTACCTTTGATATAACGTAGGATCCTCTTAGCTGCCTTGAAATGAGTTGTTGTTGGATGCTCCATGTATCGACTCACAACTCCAACTGCGTGTAGGATGTCGGGTCTTGTGCACGTTAGATAGCGTAAGCTTCCAACTAAAATCTTAAAGAGTGTTGGATCCACACTCTCTCCTTCTTCTTCCTTTGATAACTTGACTCCACATTCCATTGGCGTGCAAACTGGATTTGAGTCATCCATCTTGAACTTCTTAAGCACCTCTTTAGCATAGACTTCTTGAGTAATGAAGATTCCATTTTCTTCTTGCTTTACTTCAATGCCAAGGTAGTATGACATCAATCCAATGCCGGTCATCTCGAACTCCTTTGTCATCTCCATCTTGAAATCTTCAAACATAATCGGATTGTTGCCAGTGAATATTAAGTCATCAACATATAAGCATGCAATCAATATATCATTGTTTTGAGTTTTGATATAAAGTGCATGCTCATATGGACACTTGATGAAGCCTTTCTCCTTGAAGTACTTATCAATCCGAGTGTTTCATGCTCTTGGTGCTTGCTGTAATCCATAAAGCGCCTTCTTTAGCCTTAAGACTTTGTTTTCTTCTCCTTTGACTATGTAGCCTTGTGGTTGCTCAATGTAGACTTCTTCCTCAAAGTCTCCATTCAAGAAGGCTGATTTTACATCCATTTGATGTATCCTCCAACTCTTTTGGACTGCCAATGAAATGATTAGTCTAACAGTTTCTAAGCGAGCAACTGAAGCAAATACTTCATCATAGTCGATCCCGACTCTTTGACTATAGTCTTTTGCCACCAATCTTGCCTTGTACCTTTCAACTTCTCCTTTAGAGTTCTTCTTTGCCGTGTACACCCACTTCACACCAATTGTCATGTGTCTATTTGGAAGTGAAGCTAACTCCCATGTATCATTCTTTTGAATCGACTTGATTTCTTCATCCATTGCACTTTTCCATGACTTCTTTTCTTTAGCTTCTTCAAAGTTCATAGGCTCGCAATCCGCAAATAGACAAAATAGAGTAAGATTGTCTTGATTTTCAGTTACCTCGTAGATGTCTTGTAAACTTCTAAAGCGTGGAGTCCTTTCACTCGAACATTCTTCTCCTTGAGAACTTGTAGTTGGTGAAGTTGGTGGTGTTGTTGGCTCTTCTCTCGGTTGCTCCACATTCTCTTCTTCAAAGGATGGAAAGAAGTTGTAGTCTTCATTATTTGATCTCCAATTCCATTCTCCTTCTTCATCAAAGATGACATTCCTACTAATGATTGTCTTCTTTGTTTCAGGATTGTAGAGCTTGTAGCCTTTGGAGTTAGCGTCATACCCAATGAAGATGTATTTCTTAGTTTTATCATCTAGTTTTCTCCGCTTCTCGTCTGGAACATGAGCGTGAGCAATGCTTCCAAAGACTCTTAGGTGTGAGACTCCAGGCTTCCTTCCGCTCCAAGCTTCTTGTGGTGTCTTTTCTAAAACACTCTTTGTTAGAGAATGGTTTTATATATAAACCGCACAAGCAACTGCTTCTGCCCACAACTCCTTTGGTAGCTTCTTACTCTTGAGCATGCTTCTTGCCATCTCAAGTATTGTCCTATTCTTTCTTTCCGCTACTCCATTTTGTTGAGGGGTTCTTGGCACCGTCAACTGTCTTCGAATGCCATTATCTTCACAATACTTCAGAAACTCCTTGGACATGAATTCTCCTCCTCGATCCGATCTCATGGACTTGATCTTAAGACCACTTTCCTTCTCAACATGGGCTTTGAACTTTTTGAAATTTTCAAACACTTCTGATTTTTGTTTCAAAAAGTAAACTCATATTTTTCTTGAAAAGTCATCAATAAAGAGAAGGAAGTAGTTACTCTTACCAAGTGAACTTGGTTTGATCGGGCCACATACATCTGTATGTATGAGTTCTAGTGGCTTTCTTGCTCTTATCTCCGACTCCTTTGGAAAACTCATATTGAATTGCTTTCCAAGTAAGCAACCTTCACACACTTGATTTGGATGATTGATGCAAGGTAGTCCTTTAACCATTTCTTTCTTGGAAAGTAGCTCTAAGCCTCCAAAGTTAAGATGCCCAAATCGAAGATGCCAAAGCCAAGATTCCTCCTTGTAACATATCTTGAGACATCGTGCAATGTCATTTTGAATGTTTAGGACAAACATTCTATTGTATGACATCGGCACCTTTGTGATGAGATTATTTGCTTTATCTCTTAAAGAAAGGCTATTATCCTTTAGTCGAATGTCATAACCTTTCTCTAAGAGTTGTCCTAGGCTCAAGATGTTGGTCTTCATGCTTGGAATGTAGTAAACATTGGAAATGAATTGATGATCTCCATTCTTCAAGCGGAAGAGAATATTTCCTTTACCTTTCACCTCCATCTTCGATTCATCTCCCAAAGCCACATTGGTTTTCACCGATTCATCGAGATTCACGAACATGCTTTTGAGTTTGAGATAGACCACCATCATTCTCTGGTTCATTGAAGCTTTTCTCGACTATCTCCCACACATCATGTGCTCCTAGGATAGCCATCAGCCTAAGACTCCAATTGTCATAGTTGCTCTTAGTGAGCAATACAATTTGGAAGGGAACACCATTGTTTGCCATCTTCAAAAGGAACTTATAGCTCTGATACCACTTTGTTGGTATAAAAAACTTTATAAGATGGAGAAAGTGTTTAAGTGTTTGAAGAGAGAGAAATTTTGTGAAGAATAAAACTTTTATAATTTAGAAGATGATTTATTATTACTTAAAAGTTTGTTACAAATTTGATTATTTCTTGATGATGCAAAATGAAAGGGAAGTGGAGGTATTTATAGCCTCCAAAATACAAAATATCTTACATATTTTAATCCTAAATCTAGAGAGTTCTACCATAATATCTAAGATTTTTATTATAATTATCTAGATAATTCTATGAGAATATCTAGATTTTTATTTTAAGGTGGTGGAGGATAATTCTAGATATTGAACTAAGTTTAGACTAAAATGATTAGTAAATTATTAACCCGTGATCCAAATCAAGTTTAACTTTCAACAAAATGCAATGAACCCAGTGACAAATTCCTGTTTTTGTCGTAATCATTCGTTTAAGTTTTTTTTGCAACTTCTGATTCTTATCTAATTAATGCTTGACAATATAAAAAAGTATACCATATTCTTGTCTTTATCATGAAAAAGTAACAGTCTTTTTTTCCCTGTGATACTCTGAACCTAATCATATTTATCTTGAATAGCAAATTAGGACAATCCTTCCACTACAAAAAAAAGGGAGATTCTGATGGCAGAAATCGTCAGAAATTCATCGGAATAGGCCGATTCCGACGAATTTCTGACGAACCTATCCGTCGGTATCGTTTTGTCGGAAAAAAAAAATTCGTCGGAATTTCGTCAGAACTTCCGATGACTTTCTGACGAACACCGAGAAACGTCATTCTGACAAACTTCCGACGATATTACAATGCGGACACACGAGACCAGAGTTCATCGGAAAAACTATATACCGACGGATAATGTTCCTTGGACAATTCCGACGGAGTGGATTCCTCGGTATATTCCGACGAATTCTGGGCGTCGGAATATACCGACGGACATTGGTTCGTCGGAATATACCGATGGATATTGGTTCGTCGGTATATTCCGACGAATGCTCTCCGTCGGTATTGTCCGAGGAACCGTTGTCCGTCGGTATATTCCGACGCCCAAAATTCGTCAGAATATACCAATTTTAAAAACGAATTAATTTTGCATTTTTATATATTTTTTTATATTAAAAATTAATTAATAAATAAATAAAATCTGAAATTTAAAACTAATAATATTATAGAATTTAAATTCATACAAACCGAAATAGAAAAAAAACATTCAGAAAGCTTAAAATCCATACAAACCGAAATAGAAAAAAAAACATTCAGAAAGTTTAAAAAAGCAAAAAAAAACTAAGAAGAACTCGAAGACATCAAACGATCTAGTTTCTGCATTATCTCGGTGTTGAACTTCTTCTGGGATGCCAACTCAGCAAGGATAGTGGCATTCTTCGAACGGATAGTGGCATTTTCAGAAAGGATAGTGGTGTTCTGCTCCTCCAATGCCCCAATCCGTTCATCTTTGTCATGTAGCTCCTCGAGAATCATGGGATCAGCATACGGAGCTTGCGAAGAAGATGCCGGATACGAAGAAGCGCGGCGGACCAACCCAACTAAACGGCCTCCTTTCCTTTTAGGAACCGCCTACAAAAATATTTAAAGTTAGTACATAGGGACAAGTTAGTAATCGACAATATAAAAAAAATATATTAATAAAAAAAATTACCTTTTCAACCATCTCATTTATTTGCAATAGAGACAAGTTGGTTGAAGCTCTCGTAGAATCGACGTCATCAGAGAGAGGCTGAGATTGAGATACTATTTCAGCTTCCACCAAATCAACGACACCTTTGATCACGGGGTCCTGAATTTGACCCGCCGTCTTGTTAGTGTGAGCCACCTTAATGAGTTGGAGACGATCAACGGGATTACCGTCATTTGCTTCGATCTAAAAAAACCGCCATTATTTGCCAAGGAATATATAAAATATTTATTTAAAAAATATAAAGATCAATAATAATAAAAAAACTTACAAATTCATCCTCCTTAGTAGACATATAGCAAATGCCGAGGTTGTGCACATACATACCTTTCCCGCCACGATCGCTCTTCCGGTTCTTGGAGTTCCTAGAAGACGTCTCTGCAGTTTCTTCCTTCTCCCAATGAGCTATCAACTACTCCCACACCGTCCCGTTGATGAACCGTGGCCTCTTGTTCTTCTGCCAAACTGTCTTCCACGCGTTTATTTGCTTCGTATAAGAGTCCATGGCCTTTTCGTTGAATTTCTTACGGACTGTTTCCGTGAGATCGGAGTGCCAGTTGAACTCTTGCTACAAAACAAACATAATTTAATAAGTAAATATATTTAAAAAAATGTAAAAACTTTAAAAAAATGAAGAGTTACTATACCGCAAACTGACGAAACCACAACTCTCGTTCGTCGGAAGGGATCACACTCCACTTTGAATATCCAAAACGGAGCATGGAGTACATCATCTGGTTGATGCTCCTGCTAATGTCATTTTTTGACTTGGTGAACCTTTTAAAAAAATACAAGTTAGCAAGTTAATTAACGGAAAAAAACATAATGCTACAAATAAAAAAAATACTAACCAAGTGCTATGTCCTCGTCGTGGGTTGGGTTGGAGAACCGGGAGATGCTCTCGACCTGGTTGTTGAATCAATAGTTCAACTGGCATGGCCCCCGGATCCTGTTGAGCAGCAGCGGGAAGAGCAGCGGGAGCTGGAGCGGAAATATATGCGGGAACCGAGTTTTGTTCATGAGACGATCCCGATGCACGGGAACTGCTCACCGAACTACGTCGAAGACGGGCTGCGGGGCGGGGTTCATCCTCGGACCTAAAAAAAAAATTAATACATTAAAAATCTTTTCAAATCATTTTTATTTTTAATGTTTTCACTTATATATTTACAAAAGGTTTTATAAACGTTTTAAAAAATAATAAAAATTTTAAATTTTTTTATTATACATGATTTATATCTATATATATATATATATATATATATATATGTATACACAATTATAAAAAAATTATAAATGTAGAAAAATGTTGTTAAATATTTAAAAAAAAATTTAAAAACGTTTTATTATACATAGTTTATTATTGGAAACTTATAAAAAATTATAAAAATTTTTAAAATTTTTATTATACATGATTTATATATATATATATATATATATATATATGTATACAAAATTATAAAAAAAATTATAAATATAGAAAAATGTTGTTAAATATTTTTAAAAAATTTTAAAAACGTTTTATTATATATATTTTATTACGGGAAACTTGAAAAACGTTTTTAAAAATAAAAAAACGTTTTAAAAATAGTAAAACGTTTTGAATTTTAACAAAAAAATAATAATTCCAAAAAAAAACTAAAACAACAATCCAAACAACAATCCTAACTTATATATCCTAAACTATCCATTCAATCCTAAAATTTTCAATCAAACAACCTAAAATCCAAGATCTAACTTCCAAAACCCTAATCAATTGAGATAAAACAAGGTTTGGGATGATTCTTACATGATTTGGGGTTTGGGGAAGAGATATGAGGGTGAGAAGAGGATTCGCCGGTGATGGGAGGTCGAGATGGGCCGGAATCGCCGTGAGAGATAGAGTAATCGCCATGAGAGAGAAGGTGTTTGAGAGAGAGAGGCGGAAATAACGAAGAAGGAAGAAGAAGGGTTATTATATCTAAAGTTTCCGACGGACACGGGTTCGTCAGTATTCCGTCGGTATAATTAAAAATATACCAAATGGCGAGACGCGAAAATTTTCACGCGGTTTGGTTCTCCCGGGCAAATTCGAATTCCGACGGAATATGTCCGTCAGTATATTCCGACGGAATACTGACGACTTTTTCCGACGGAATTCCGACGACTTAGTGTTTAGGGTGTTGATTACAAGTTTCTAAATGCAAAATCCAAATCTTAGATAATATATATAGTATTTGCATAAAGATTTAACAATAAAAATGTTTTTATAACACGATTTTACATAACAACATTTTTTGTAGTGTAAAATTATATGAATATGATTGTATAAGTATATGAGTGTTAAGATGAAATGTTATGAAAACAATGATATGCATACATAAATATTTTAATGAGTTGTTCTATTTGAACGGTTGCGATCTAATACTATACTAAACACTTATTATGTGTTATTTTCATAGTTTTGGCATCTAAATTTATAGATTTTTATGATTGAAATTTTTTAGAAACACATGTCGTCGGTAATTCGTCGTTATATATCGACGACATTCCGACGAACTAGACAAGTTCGTCGGAATGTCGTCGGTATATACCGACGAATTACCGACGACCTTTCCAAACTTCAACGAAACCCTTGGTCGTCGCTATGTCGTCGGTAAATTGGGAGGGATTTTCGACGGACCAATAATAAAAAAAAAAAAAACTAATCAGAATCTTCTGAATCTTCATCAAACTCCCCAACCTCGGCTTCTGGCTCCGAATGTACAACAGCATCATGTCCAAACACAGTCAAATTCTCAACGAGTTGAACATTTTCCAAATCTTCAACTGCCTGGGCGTTGCTGGTAGACTCTGGTTGCAATGGTTCATCATCATCAGAAGTTCCATCCACTCGTCCTCTTGGATTGATTTACGTTACAGTAACCCATGGATCGTCTCTGTAGGTCACCTGAGGGTAACTGATGTAGCACACCTATACATATCAATTATACAAGTATTAGTAAAATATATAACATTAATTAATTGTATTGGTAAAAAATTATGAATAGATTGACATACTTGATCAGCTTGCGAACCAAGAATGAAAGGATCATAATATTGAAGTTTCCGCCGCGAATGAACTGATGTAACACGAAACGCATCAATCTTCACTCCTCTATCTGGGGTGGTGTCATACCAATCACAATAGAATACTACACAACGCAATCCAACCATTCCAGGAAATTGGATTTCCAATATTTCTTTTATGTTGCCGTAGTAGACATCGTCACCGGAAGAAGATGAAACACCAGCATCATATGTTGTCTTAGAATGACCTTTCCTTGTGAATGCATATCCTCGCGTGCAAAATTTAGGATATGATTTGACCACATAGTTTGGTTCCTGCACAAATTCGCGTATCCAATCATTGAACACAAGACCTCTGGCCAAACCATCATTCACCTATAAATTAAAAACATATATGATTGAAAAGTTAATTAGTTTATATTAAATTTAAACTAATCATTTGCATAGGGCAATATGATATATGCCTCACATAACTACGAAGCCACGCAGCAAATCCGTTATCTCTAAGTTGTCGAAGCTCATCTTCTGTTGCATGCCTGTGATTCATACGAAACTCCGCCATATATACACTATATACAAAAATATTATCAATATGAAATAAATTTATTGAATATTAATCTAACAATAAATGAATAAATATTTTTACCTCTCATATTGTAGAACATCTTCACAGTTGGTGAGCAAATATGTTTGTAAATGAGCGTGCTCAGTGTCCGTAAGTCTCCGCTTCGTGAATTTTCCACTAAGTCGTCCTATTTCCTTGAACATGCTTGGGACAGTAACATGATATGTTGCTCTCTCCCCTCTATCATCATGCCGAGCAGGTCTTCGGTGTTTTGTATGCACTTCTGGTGGAAAATAATTTTCAGCAAAGATTGCAGTTTCTTCATTGATCACCTGTGCCACTATAGATCCTTCCACACTGCTTTGATTTTTGACCATCTTCTTCAGATGATGCATATAACGCTCAAAATATACATTCATCTGTACTGCACAGGACCACCAAGTTCCAATTCTCTTGCGAGATGAATAGCAAGATGTTCCATTACATCAAAGAATGATGGAGGAAATATCTTCTCAAGGTTGCACATGCTGACTGGTGCGTTTGTCTTCAAATTATTAATGCCCTCTTCAGTCACTACTCTGCTGCATAAGTCGCGGAAGAAAACACTAATCCCTACATAGATAAAAGACATAATTTTCGTAAGTATTAAGTTTTTATAAGCATAATTGTTAAATATAAAAATAAATTAAATTGTAAAAATATAAGATACCTGCAATTGCTTCATGAACATTACGTGGCAATAATGCTGAAAAAGCAAACGGAAGGAGGCGCTGCATAATTACATGACAATCATGACTCTTCAAGCCAGTAAACTTTCCTTCGCTTCTATCAACGCAGTTCCCCAAATTTGATGCATATCCGTCAGGAAATTTCACTTTATCTGTAATCCAATCAAAGAACTCTTCTTTTCTAGCACCATCCAGCCGATAAATGGGAAAAGGGGCCGTACCGTTCTCATCAACGTGAAGTTCAGAACGATCACAGATATCGACTAAATCCAACCTTGACTTCAAATTATCCTTCGTTTTACCTTGGATGTTAAGGACTGTGTTCATCAGATTGTCGAAGAAGTTCTTCTCAATATGCATGACATCTAAATTATGCCGCAATAGATGACTCTCCCAATATGGCATATCCCAGAAAATACTCTTTTTGTGCCATTTATGTAGCTCTCCAACCGCACTGACTCGAATGTTTTCATGTCCACCTACATCTGGCGTCCTTTCTGCATCAAAATACCTAAACTGCTTCAACAAATCTTTCCCACTAACTTCCTCAGGTGGACCATCAAACACCTGCTTGTTCTTCGTAAACGAAGTCTTACTCCTGCGGTATGGATGATCAGGTGGTAGAAATCGTCTGTGACAGTCAAACCAACACGTTTTCCTTCCGTTCTTTAGTTGGAAATCATTTGTGCATCTTGAGAATATGGACATGATAGCCTCCCATGTGTTGTCCATCCAGATAACATACCATATGCTGGAAAGTCACTTATTGTCCACATAAGTACTGCCCGCATCTGAAAGTTTTCTTTGCACGAAACATCGTATGTCTCAAAACCATGCGCCCATAGTTGTTGCAACTCATATATCAGTGGTTGAAGAAACACATCTAGTGATCTTTTAGGATGATCTGGCCCGGGGACGAGAATTGAGAGAAACAAAAACTCTCGTCGCATGCACAAGCTCGGCCGTAAGTTGTACGGTGTCACAATAATTGGCCATAGAGAATATTGTCTTCCGCGCTTTCCAAATGGGCTGAAACCATCAGTAGATAATCCAAGATAAACATTTCTTCTCTCTTCCGCAAATTCTGGATATGTTGACTGGAAATGTTTCCAAGCCTTCGCATCTGAAGGATGTCTAATCTCACCATTTGTGGAATGCTCTGCATGCCATCTCATTGCTTTTGCTGTGCGCTCACACTGATACAACCTCTTCAATCTTTCTGTTAAAGGAAAATACCACATTTTTTGAATGGGATCGGAACTCTTCCCCTCGTCTCCTGATAACGAGGTTTCCCACAAAATTTGCATACATTCCGTGTCTCATCCGCTCTCCAGTAGATCATGCAGTTGTCAATACATACATCTATCACTTCGTACGGTAGTTGAAGACCGGCAACAAGTTTCTGAACCTCGTAGTATGAACCCGGTGCAAGGTTATCCTCAGGTAGAATACCTTTGACAAAATCAGTAATCGCATCCATACATTCTTCAGCCAAATTATAGTCTGTCTTAATACCCATTAATCTAGTTGCAGATGATAAGACTGAATGACCATCTCTACAATTTTGATATAAAGGTTGTTTTCATGCATCCAACATGTCAAAAAATCTCCTAGATTCGGGATTTGGTTCTTCCCCTCTATAATGATCATGTACCATCTGCTCAGTACCTACACCATAATCTATATCCGTTCTAGATTCTTCTAACCTAATATCAGGCTGAAGTTCACTAACAGGCTGAAGTTCACTAACAGACTGAGGTTCGCTAGTACTACCATATTCATAACCAGTTTCCCCATGAAGGTACCAAACTTTATAATTACGTGAAAACCCTTTCATATACAAATGAGTCCAAACATCAAATTCTTTTATAACCTTATTATTATTGCAAGTAGAGCAGGGACATCTTAACATACCACTTTTTGCATCCGATTGCTGTTGAACAAGCCTCATGAATTCTCCAATCCCTTGAATGTATTCTTCCGTAAGCAAATTGGTGTTCGGATCCAAATGAGGTTTATCCATCCACGAACGATATTAAACTTCTGAAGACATGATTTTCACGGAATTGTTATGACTAAAGAGAATTAAGAGAGAATGAAGTGTGTATGAGTTGAATGAGGAGGGGTTGTATTTATAGGAAATTGCTTACGGCCCTCCGACGACTTTCCGACGAAATTCCGACGGATGTAAAGCAGTCCGTCGGAATTCCGTCGGTATTTTCCAATCTCAAACGGCTATACAACGGTCATATATATTTGTCGGCAACGGTCACATGGTTCGTCGAAAATTCATCGGAAAATTCCGACGGAATACCGACGACTGTACTGTTAATCGGAATGTCGTCGGAAGTTCGTCGGTATATTCCGACGGAATACCGACGACTGTACTGTTAATCGGAATGTCGTCGGAAGTTCGTCGGTATATTCCGACGAATTTCCGACGACGACAACAGTTACATTTTTTATCGGAATGTCGTCGAAAAGTCGTCGGAAAATTCCGACGAGCCATGTTTCGTCGGAATTCCGTCGGAAAAATGTCGTCGAAAAGTCGTCGGAAAATTCCGACGAGCCATGTTTCGTCGGAATTCCGTCGGAAATGGCCGACGGAATTCCGACGACTTCAAATTTTTGGTTTTTGTCGGAAATTGGTCGGTAATCCGTCACAAACGTCCGACGACATTGATGTCTGTCGGAACCTCCGTCGGAATTCGGCGTGTTTTCTTATAGTGTTCAACAAGTTTCTGTTAAATTGTTTCATGATAACATCACTCATGAAAACGACCAATATATATCTCTATTAGGCCAACCATTTATGTTCAGGATCTAAACTACGTATGCCTGTCGTGGAGAGACGTACGATATTTAGTTTACAAATAACTTGGGTTTATTTTGCACCAAATGAAAACACAATTCGTAGTAAATAAAGAAAAATAAACAGAAGAGGGGATTAGAGAGTCGTAGAGGAAAGTGATTAGGCAAGTTGGTTTGGTCGAGAGTGAGGCTCGAGAGATAATGCATTGAATCAAAGAGAATTAGCCACGTGACATCTCACCGTCTTTCTCCTTAAAAACCAACCAAATTATATTGCAATTTTTCTCCATATTACTACTTTTATCTTATTAATGGAAGAGTATTGGTTAGTTCAAAGGATGTGATGAAACTGAGCATATGGACATTGTTATTGATATTATAATATTGCATTGAGTGTGTAAGAATTAGACCAAAACATATGTCTATGCATATGTACTGTCGAAGACTACATGCATATACACTACAAAGACATAAGTAACCATATATAATACCTCTTGTGTTTTAAATTTAACTATTTTTAGAGATATTACGTATGATAATTTGATTATGATTAGCTTATCTTCAGGCAAACCTAAATATTTTACTTGTTGCAACGAAACCAATAAATTGAGAAGTAAGAAATAAAGGGGAATATTAAACCGACTTTTTAAGAAGAACAGAGGGAATATGTGATATACTTTTATTTATTTCACGAACTTTTTGTTGCAGGTCCACTAGACATCGATCTAAAGGTGCGGTGTTCAAGCCAATAATCATGCATGGGTTGCCATATATACACATCTATATCTTCACTTTCCACCATATAATAATCGTTTTGTCTTTCAAAAACGAGTTATATAACTAAAACATATTTGATCAAAAAAATAATAATAATAACTAAAACATACATATATAGAGATGTTTAATCGTCGAATCAATAAATTGATTATTTTTAAGACAACTGAGCAAAAGACAGGGTTGGTGATTTTATTTAATTAATAACCGGGGTTAAAACCGTACCATGGTGATTCATACTAGTGTACTACATAGGTCTTGGTTTTTTGTTTGCGTTTAGTGTACGTTTTTTTTAAAACCCCTAGTTTAAGCATTTTAGAATTTGTTAATTGTAAAGGCAAATGCCAAAACACAAATGATTAAAAAATAACGTGGGTATCGATTAAACACATATTGAAAATAATAGTTCGTCGTTTTGTAATATCGATGAGTATTAGTAGTTTGTTTATGTTGGGGAGAACCGTCTTCTCTCATTTTTTTTGGTCAACGAGGAGATCAATCTTCACATCCCTAAATATACGATTTTCATATCTATTGAATAGGCCTAGAAAGTAGAAACTATGGCAGCTCTTTCGGTATAACTTCGATTTTAGTTAATTTCGGGTATTCGGACATGCACTACTATGTCAGAGTTTTATATCTGAAGTTTAGTATGCATTGTTGATTTGACCTAATTAAAGTAGTGTTGCCTAATTTATTTGAATTAATGTGGATAATTAGTGTTGTTTATTGTAATCTATCAATTCCCCTAACCACTACTCGCTGAGTTATATATATATTCAGTGTCCAGAAACAAAACAAAAAATATTACATGAAGTTGTTTCTGAAAGCTCTCCCATGTTTCCCAATTCATTGAACCATGTATATGTAAACAGTATATACATTAAGAAAATGATTCCGCACTTCTATACTGACTTTCTTAATGAACATGTTAGTCACTATCAAATTCGAGAAAGAAAATTGCATAGAGGAAGAATAATAAGAAGACAAAGGAAAGCTCATAATAAATAACTAAAATTTTACAGACTATTATTTAACCTAAGATTGATTAATCTATAGCTAAACTAAAAAACAATTAATGAAAAAAAATAAACAATTAACGAGACTTGCAAGCCAAATTAACAAGAATTTAATTTAGCCAACCCCAAACCGGTCTTGACTATTGATAGCCTAACTTCATAAAAAATGAGACTTGATTTTTTGGCCCAACATTTCCCACTGGAGCAAATACATTAACCATATGATGTGCCTTGAGAAGAGCAACACTATGGGTCCTGATCGATTCATAAACATAGACAAAATTATTGGTAGGTATGATCATCAAAGTAATCTCCTCAAAACGCATTATTTTATATTATATAAATAAATAAATATATATATACATCGACATTTTTAGTTAAAACTTATAAAAGAACTGTTCCAAAGCAACTAAAAACTGCGTTAAAAACTATTTGAGAGGTAACATGATCACTTTTAAAATTTCACATATGAGTGATCCCAAAGAAAAGTTTCCTAAAGAAAAGTTTCTGATTACACTAGTTTTTATATGCAGAAAATAAAAATAAAACTCAATTTTTCCATATTAATTCCATGTCAGCTTACGAAGAAAGATTCTAGCTTACGTCATGTCTATGCTAAAAAGTAAGTCCAGGGGAGATGAACCATGTGATTGTGGAGGAAGACTAGGCCACACGGTGTCTCTTTTGTTTACTAAAATTCTCAAAACAAAATCAAAATTCAAATCTTCCCAAATCAGCAACTTGCCTCTCTCCTTTGTCAGTTCCTTTATAAAAAAAAGTTTCCTCTTTTATTCTTTTCAACATTTCAGAAAATCCCTAAATTCACTGAACCCCTCCCCATACTTTCTGATCCTGTCCAAGTCCTCTCTTATTAATAACCCCAAAAGATTGTTCCTTTCAAGTCTCATTTTTCATACAGAAGTCATCATCTTCTTCTTCTTCTTGCGTACAGGATCTGGCTTTAAGGGCTCAAAGGTAATTCCCTTTCTCCCAAAAACGAAGAAAGATTGTTTGAGAGGTTACTTAATTTGATTGTGTTGTATCTATGATTCCTCTCCACAACCAGTTTACTAATCAAACATCCACAATTCATTGATGCAGCTTCGATTAGACACCACTGAGTCACTGAGTCAACTCGTTCAGAAACTCGGACTTCTCCGCATTCTCATTGCTTCGATCAAGCTGCATTGGTCAGAATGATTCGCAAAACCCCAAATTTACAGAACGACATCATAAACATCCAAGAGCGTTACTCAAACAACCCTGTCATGGACGCAGGAGGAGGAAGAAACAACCGGAAAAACGTAAACTTTCGCCGTCCACCGGCAATGACGTCAGAGAACAGCAAGCATGAGTTGCGACGGACCTTCTCGTCGCAGAAAAGGTTGATGATCCCGGCGAACTACTTCAGTTTGGAGTCTCTGGTTATACTGGTGGGTCTAACGGCGTCACTGTTGATCCTACCGTTAGTTCTGCCGCCGTTACCTCCGCCTCCGTTTATGCTGCTTTTGATTCCCATTGGGATTATGGTTTTACTCATTGTTCTTGCCTTCATGCCTTCTTCTTCTTCTAAGGCCAAAGATGTAACTCACACTTTTATGTAAATCTCTTATTATTGTATTTATAAAGTCTACGAACGTTATTACACACAATAGTTCATGTTAGAAGAAACCGTTTTAACCGAAAATGGCTGTAAGGAAACATCAAATCCTTGGAGCTCTCTCACAGCTTCCACAAGAACCCCCGCTCCTATTCACATTCTCAAAAGCTGATTCTGACTAATGTTCTGACCTCGCTATACTGTCTGAACCAAAGCCTAGTCGAAGCCCAGATAATTACGAACATACAGTATTATTATTATCACAAATAATCAGGCCGATAAAAGCCCACGAAAGCCCAGTTCAAAAGAACCGTCGAGGTGATCAAATGATTTAGTCAAAGATCGTATCCAAGATAAGTTTCAGTAATTAATTCTGATTTTTATGATTTGAGCTTCTTCGCATTTTCAGTAATTTATGATCCTGTCCAAGTAATTAATCTACTAAGATCGAATCTTATTAACCCAATCAACACACAAGGCATCTTCTATTTTTCTAATAGACCTCCGCGTCACTCATCTCCCTCGACGATCTCCCGACTCCTTTCTCTCTGTTCATCGATCTCTCTCTCTACGAGACTTTCGGAATCAAACCATGGATGAAGAGTACGAGGTCATTGTTCTCGGAACCGGTCTCAAGGAGTGTATCCTCAGCGGCCTCCTCTCCGTCGATGGTGTCAAGGTCTCCATCCTCTTTCCTTCGATTCCCTATTTCCTTTTATCCCTTCACGGGGATTTTGATTGATTCATGGTCGTTTCTTCGATTGTTATCGCATTGATCTGGATTTGAATTTCTACTTTTTGTTTGGATCTGATCTCAGTCAGATTAGATCTCTCCGATTGTATGATTTTGAGCTTGCGGTTTTGAGTTGATTGTATGGTTTGGTAGACTGATCGTGTTGTGTTTATGGATAATTACGGCTCGTAGGTGCTTCACATGGACAGGAATGATTACTATGGTGGAGAATCAACATCTCTTAATCTCAATCAGGTTCTTCTTTCTTAATTTTCTTTAGAGGTTTTGTTAATGAATGTGAGAAGATAATGAGTAAACATATAATAAACACTAAGATTTTTTAGATTATTTTCTTGTTCCACTAAGATTGATTTTCTATACTGTCAAGTTACTTTTTTGTACTTTGAAAAACATTAATTGAGAATATTTAAATTGATTAAATTTCATTGCTGGAAAGTTATTGCAATGTGTATATTAAAGTGAAAAATAAAATAAATTATAAACATTTGTTAAATTTTTAATAAGCCTGAATACTATAAAAAAATCTTCCTTGAGGGAGTATATAAAATAAAAGTTCACCAAATTGGCTACATACATCCACATGTGAAGAAGAAAAGAGATCTTATTAAGGCAATTTACAGATTACATTAGAGTTATAAGAACACAAGATTTATATAAGAGTATACACGGCTAACTAATGCTAGCAGTTATAACATATGCAAGCCATATAAACAGGTTTTTTGCTAGTTTGCCAGCAGTTGCTTAAACCCTTTTTTTTTTCCTTTTTCATTTGCAGCTTTGGAAGAAGTTTAGGGGAGAAGAGAAGGCTCCTGAGCATCTAGGCGCTAGCAGGGATTACAATGTTGACATGATGCCTAAGGTATTGTTCTTGGTGCCTTTCATTTTCTTTCGTGCTGATTAAATTATATTAGTGACTCTCACACTAACGTTTGTCTTTCAATGTGATGGACCAGTTTATGATGGGAAATGGCAAGCTTGTTCGTACCCTTATTCACACTGACGTTACAAAGTATTTGTCTTTCAAAGCTGTTGATGGAAGCTATGTCTTCGTTAAAGGGAAGGTACAAGATTCTCATTGATGCATATTGGTTGCAGATTTTTGCAAAAGTCATTTTGCTGACAACTCTTGTATCGCACAGGTTCAAAAGGTGCCAGTTACTCCTATGGAGGCCCTGAAATCTCCTCTCATGGGTATATTCGAGAAACGTCGAGCTGGCAAGTTTTTCAGTTATGTTCAGGATTACGACGAGAAGGATCCCAAAACACACAATGGGATGGACTTGACCAAAGTTACAACAAAGGAACTGATTGCGTAAGCTTGATGTTTTAATCCCTTCTAGCTACCGTCTTTGCCTTCACTGGCGTTTGATTAAGGTTTATATGTGGCTAACCATTTAGATTACAATTGGCAGGAAGTTTGGTCTTGATGACAACACCATTGACTTTATTGGTCACGCAGTGGCGCTTCACACGAATGACCAACATCTCAATCAACCCGCCTTGGATACTGTAATGAGAATGAAGGTGATCTTTTGTCAGACTTGTCTCCTTTCTTGTAATAATTCTGCGTTTATTTCTCATGCACCTAAGTTGACATCGTTGCTTTAAATGGTTGGCTAGCTCTATGCCGAATCTCTTGCACGTTTCCAAGGAACCTCTCCATATATTTATCCTCTCTATGGCTTGGGAGAACTACCCCAGGTTTTTTTTCTTCTGTCATTCCAATCGATTTTTGCCTTGGTTACTTGAATTCTTCTCAAGTTTTAGATGACTATTTCTTGATTCTTCTGTGACTTCTCTCGATCTCTTACCCTTGTTCAGGCATTTGCACGGCTTAGTGCTGTCTATGGTGGCACGTATATGTTGTGCAAACCTGAATGCAAGGTATTTCCTCTTGCTCTTTGTTTTGTCTTTCTTGTGGTGTGAGATTTTGTTGTAGGATGCTGAATTCATAGATATATATCAATGTTAACTTATCACAGGTAGAGTTTGATGAAGAAGGTAAGGTTATTGGTGTAACATCTGAGGGAGAGACTGCCAAATGCAAAAAGATTGTGTGTGACCCTTCCTACCTTCCTAACAAGGTAATATTACTGTTTTTATCATGTTTAAACCATCGATTATTATTATTTAACAGTATCCTTTCTTTTTCTGGTTATTTATATATATATATATATAGTGGAATGGTTCATGAAATGATGAGTAATCACATTAAAACAGGTTCGGAAGATTGGTACAGTTGCTCGGGCCATCGCAATTATGAGCCACCCTATTCCAAACACCAATGGCTCTCACTCAGTGCAGGTCATCATACCTCAGAAGCAGCTGGGCCGCAAATCAGACATGTGAGTTCCATTATATTTTTTTTTATATGTTTTTGTGGTAAGCTCCATATCAATATCATATTGACATACGTTTCTTATTCTGGACCTGGAAACCTCTTTAGACCTCAACTTGATTGCACACACCCACACTGACAATTATTGCGCCACGTTTAGAAATTACAGTGATGTTTGTTTTGCCATTTGTTACCATTCTCTTTGTTTTCTTATGTTGGTCTGATGTTGTGAGACCTCTCTACACACTGACAGGTATGTCTTCTGCTGTTCCTACTCCCACAACGTTGCTCCCAAGGGAAAATTCATCGCATTTGTATCTACAGACGCAGAGACTGATAACCCTCAAACCGAACTAAAGGCTGGAATTGATCTCTTGGGTCCTGTTGATGAGATATTCTTCGACATGTATGATAGATATGAGCCTGTCAACGAGCCCGCTCTGGACAACTGCTTTATATCAACGGTGAGGGGAGCCAGACCCATCTTTAGTTTCTAATAGAAGCCTACTTTTAAGTTGGATGATGGTTCTACATATCTAACCCTTTCCTTGTTGGTCATTACAGAGCTATGATGCTACAACACACTTCGAGACGACTGTTGCTGATGTGTTGAACATGTATACCCTGATCACCGGAAAGGTAAATGTTCTGATGTTTGATTAGATGGAGAGAGAAACGTCGGGACATCGTTCACATCAATTTTGTGTTTTTTTTCCTCTTATGTTGCAGCAACTGGACCTAAGTGTTGATCTGAGTGCAGCAAGTGCTGCAGAGGAATGAGGAACTTGTGGATCGCTTTCTTTAGTTGTTTTTTCCCTTCATTGCTTCTTTTCTTTTGTTTGGGTTTAAAGACAAAATCAGACCGATGTTCATGTTTAGCAAACTAACGACCAGTCTTGTTCCCTTAATGTTGAATTCTTGGTTTAAGGCTTATTAAAACTCTTTGAACGTAACTTTTTCGGCTGCTTACAGTTATCGTTTATGTCTGGAGACCATAGAATGTCGTTAAATAATTTTCTGCGATTGTGTATTAAACAGAACTAAATCGATTTGATTTACTTAAAAAACTATTGAGCAACAGCAAGAGGCCGGGATGGACGTGATAACTGATAAGTTAAAAAACAAAGGTTGATATATGAATGAAAATAGTAGAATAAAACTAGATTGAAAGTATTTGTTGTCAAAATTTCGTGGTTTCGGTGGTTATCACGTCAGTCTAACACACTGAAGGTCTCCGGTTCGAACTCGGGCGAAGCCATCTTATATTATATTTTTATTTGTACAATTTTTATTTGTACAATTTAAAACTGCTAAAATTTAAAAAAATAACGCCGTTGCCGGGGATCGAACCCGGGTCACCCGCGTGACAGGCGGGAATACTCACCACTATACTACAACGACTCAGTTGACCTTTCTAAACATACAATATACTTAGTCGTTTATGATTTTCCCTTTTTCAAATCAGCTTCCGAATATTTTGAACCCTAGATGGCTTATCTGATGAGATTAACATATTGATTTTCGTTATAGCGTGGATAATTCAACGGTTTTCGAAGTTCCACACATTAACAAAGGTTGTTTGATTTTGGTTGGTGTGAGGTAATTTGCTTTTTACTTAGAGGTATGATCGAATCTTCAACCTTTTTGTGCTTCTTCCATGGCGTTTTCCTGTCTTTTGTTCGACCAGGCCAAATATGGTTAATGTTCATGTAACTATCTGTTCTATTTCTTCGAGATTTGAAGCTTGGTTCTAATCGGCATGCGCTATTCACTATGGGGGTATCTTATTCGATTTCACATTATCAAAGAGCCGCTTGTCTCTAATCTCGTCTTGGCCTTTTAGCTAGCTCTTATTTTTTTGGTTTTAAGTTTCAAAATTATCATGTATTTCGTTTTCAGGGATTGATTTTTATTCGTTGGCTTTGGACTCCGTGTTAGTTTAACTCGTCGGCTTTGGGTATGTTCATGTGTAAGATCTCAATGTAAAAAAAAAGAATAATACTAACCATTCTTATTCTCTGTTTTATTCATATTTGTTATCTCTTATGTTCATTTCTAATGTCATGGTTACCATTAAATCCTGATAAAATATTGTGGAAATGGAATCAGTGTTTTAATGCTACGATCTTGTTATTATTGTCGTTACTGTTTTTTTTTGTAGATTTGTGTAGATGCATTGAATATTATCATTCTTTTTCAATAAACAAGTTGTTTCTTTTGCCAACCTTTTTATTAGGTATGGGCATTTAGTAGACATGTCAATTAGGGCCGAAGTCCGTAGCCCGAGCCCGCCCAGCCCTAAAAATTACCGGGTTTGGGCTTAGCTTTATAAGCCCAAAAAAAATTGGGCCTTTCGGGCTAAGCCCATTTGGACTTTGGGTATTTTGGGCTTAAGTCCGTTTGGGTTAGGGCCGGCCCGAAAACCCGAAATTTATATTTTAGCGTAAATATTATCCTTCTTTCTTGTAATCGAAACTATTATTAGTATTGATATATTATTTTAATATTTTTATCTAAACTCTAATAAAGCAAATATAAAAGTTTTTAATGCACTTTATTGTTTCATCATTACAAGTGTTACATTTTAAATTTTACAAAAGTACATTCTTCTTTCATGTACAACATGTTTTTATTTTCAAAATATAAAGTATAAAACGTTTGACCATGTTTATCATAAATTTTGTTCTCTTATATTTTTTGTTTTAATTGATATTTGATTATTTAAATCTTATTAAATTTGGTTCGTGTATAAAATGTTTTTAAAACATACGAAAAAATAAAAAATTTGTGATAGACAAGAAAATTTTAAACTCACTTTATGTTTTTTTTTATTTTTTAAAAATGAAACTCTTTTTTTAATGAAAATTCACATGTATTAAAACGATGGAAGTGACAATGACAAATTATTTTTCGAAAAGGCCACAAAAGCCCGAAAAGCCCTGTAGCCCTATAAGAGCCGGGCCGGGCTTTGAATTCTATGCCCAAATTATTTTCGGGCCGGACCGGGCCGGGCCGGGCCGGGCTCAAATATTTACGGGCTTATCGGGTTTGGGCCGGACCGGGCCGGGCCAGCCCGAATTGACACCCCTAGCATTTAGGCAGCGGATCAATTTTGGATAGACTATTTCAGATTTCAAGTATTTTATAACTAAGAAAACTGGTACTGTTTGGATATTTTAAAATTTCGGATCGGGTACGGTTCGGTACTTCTTGAATCCGGTTTGGAGCGGTTATATCCAAAGTATCTAAAATTTTATCGAATTCAGTTCGGTTATGTGTATCAATCAACAAAACTTAATCCAAGAAAATCGAATTTATCCGAAATATCCGAACATAGTTACTGAAATCAAAATGGACAATTCTTAATAATCTCAAAGAAATACCAAGTCAAACGAAACCAAATCATCTTAACCCAACAAAAGCAAAAGTTGGTAACAATAATCAAGAGAATTGAAATGGGAATATCAGTTAGGGTTAGAAAGTTACTTTACTAATCTATATGTGTCAGACTCAGATCTATTCGGATACTTGTTTTGGGTTTGCATATAATCCAAACCGATCCAGTATCCGATATTTTATATCCAATCGGGTATTTGTGTATATCTGAATTCAACCCAATACCCAATATTTCAGATCAGTGCCGGTTTGATTTTCGGATCGGTACTGCTTCGGATCCTCGAAACGTTTTGTTTCATTTTTTTCTCATATCCATTTAATATTTTGTCTTTTATTTTTGTTATTTTTTGTTTCTTCTGGTTAGAGAAAGAAGCTCTTTTAAAATTGTCCACATGTATTGATCATCTACCTAATTAATGGGTTTATGGTTATTGCCCTTTTCATAACTTTATAAATATATGGGTTATATTGGGAAACCCTATAAGGGACATTAAAATGACAGCAAATAGCATGATTAGTTATGGTGCTTCGTTGTTAGCAAGCAACAGTGTCATCCTCGTTGGGAAACCGAGGACGAATGTATGAATTGGAAGCTGATAATGGAGACGGCTCGACTTCCTGTGACGACTATGAGTTCTGTCCTCGTGGGAAGCTTGAGTGGCCAAGCAGTGGTGATGATTGACGGCGGCAGGGAAGATAGTGGGAGGATGATGATGATGATGAAAAGGGAGAAAAGTGGCGGGAAGTGGATTAATGTTAACAATCCCTCTGGTTTTTCGAGTCTTCCTCTCTCATATATATTCTTCAATCTACGTTTGATAAGTCAACGTTTGTACGTGTGTGGAAGTCAACGTTAGTATTTCTAAACTCCAAACCAAATTAGGCGAGGGTGGAAAACGGATTAGACGTAAATTTTCATAACACGATTCAGGGTGTAGGTGATGTAGTCAGATATCAAATCTCATAAAGTAGATATAATTGTCGGTTACAAAATTGCCAGTTTATTTTAATAATTATAAATATAAATAAATCAACGTTAAAAATTCCTAGTGTACCGAAAGGAATTAACATTGCATTAGTAACTGGTTCCACTAGAAACCAGTTCCAGTACCTTTGTCCCGGCAAAAGAATCCAAGAGCCAGCGTCGAGAGACTCCAATGGTACATATAACGTGTACAACAGCTGATTAGTAGAAGTAATAACATGTGAGAACCATGTATTGTTAAAGAACTAAACGAGGAAACTAAGCACAATAGTCACAAGAGTAGAAGCGCGTCGGACAAGTTTTGAATTCCTAGCCGGATATAAAGAAGGATCACCTGATAAGCCATCTAAATCATTCAGACTAACTACGTACATATGACTAAGGGTGTTAAATAAGAATTTCCACATCCAAATGAGCTTGTTCAAATAGACTTTTTTCAATATTGATAGTCCACCCAAATAGAACTATGATTAATTATATTGTTTGTTGAATTTCAAATAATACATTAAAAATATTAAATAGTTTGTCCATTCTAAATGTATTATTTATTTTAGTGGGCAATGTCTAAATGTACATTTCTCTATGTTTGAATATTAATAATTTTCTCACAATATAAGACTACAAGATTAGCCGTTGCATCATTATCCTAACGTAATCATCGTATATTCCCATAGTTATGACTACATATTTGTTCCTCTCTATATCATCTCCTCCTTTGTATAAATCTAGAGCTCTCCTATCATGAATATGATCAGTGAATTATATACCTACCTCAATATGTTACCAGAGCCATAATAATCAAATATTCTTCTTCTTCACCCTTCATCATCATCAGCTTTAGTCTTCTTCTTCGTGAGCCTTTTTTCCTCCGGTGACAAGGTGAGAACGGGAGTGCGAATTAACGGAGACCGAGTAATATAACCATCGACGTAATTGTTTTGTTAATACGCGGAATGCATTTTTCCGTTGGATTCACTTTGGGCTAAGTCTACTAAAGCCCATTTACATCTTATTAGGAGAAACCCAAAATTAGTGGACCTGAATCATTCATATATAATTTACTAATTTACCATTTTACCAGATCTGTGTGGACAGTAAGTATTTCAAGACCAAGGTAATATAAAACTGCCGCTCATTTCTTCTTCACGTCTTTTCGCTCTTTCATGATCGCATCCACCACTGTTTCACCATCTTCTTTTTTTCATAAGTTTCAGAGTTCCATCTCCATTGAAGATCATTAACTGTTTTGTTGATTGGTTCTTCTCTCTCTCTTTTGCGTAATATCTTTTTCTTTTGCGTCATATAAATAATATTTTTTTTTCTTTTACATGCATCAAGTTGGGGACTATTCGAAACGGTATCTTGCCATGGTTACAGCCAAGAATAAGGTACGTTCGACCATAGTCTTCAGTTGTTTTTTACTTATGTCTCTGTTTCGTAGTGCCTTAAAAGTTTTATCTGTTTTTTCTTAGGGTTCTGGTCGGAATCAAATCAAGAAAGGGTTTAGAAAGTTTTCGAAGCAGATGGAGGGATCGGAGAAATTAAAATCTCCGGATAGATTGAATAAGAGGAAGCCTGCCTTCATAAAGCGCAGTATGTTACAGATTCATGTTTTTTTTTAAAGTTTTATACACTTTTTTGGATTTTTATTTGTTTTCACATGATCTTGGTCTTAAGATATCTACCTGAAGGAGAAGTTTAAAAAGACGATTAATAAAGATCATGGCATATTCTGTTCTTGCTCTTCATCTTCTGGCTCGTCAACTCTTTGTGGAAAAAATTGCAATTGCGAGTATGTTCCATATCTGACTCTATCTTTCACTTTCTTGGGTTGTCTATGTTCTGGTTTAGAATTTTAGTTGAAAACTACATTCAATTCAATAATCAGTGTTTCATGTTTGTTGTCGCTGGTATGTTCCTTGATGTTAACCATCATCCCATTTCGTTTTATAGGTTGCTACTTTCAAGTTGTTCACCTAGTTGCCCGTGCAGATGTGAGTGCACCAACAAACCGTTCCAACAAAGACATATCAAGAAAATGAAAATAGTCCAGGTTGGTGTGTCACAAGTTGGCTTACAAAGAAGGTATTTTTGGTTGGCTACTTAAATATATAAGTTGTTTCTTGTAGACAGAGAAATGTGGATATGGGATTGTAGCAGATGAAGATATCATTTCAGGAGAGTTTATCATCGAGTATGTTGGGGAAGGTGATGTGATTATTTAGTTGCATATATATATATATATACTTGACTATTTCTTACTGTCAAATTCATGTGTCTTCTTAAATCCATTACTCACTGTAGTTATCGACAATGAGATTTGTGAACAAAGACTTTGGAAGCTGAAGCATAAGGTGGAGACAAATTTCTACTTGTGTCAGATAAACAACAATTTGTTGGTTGATGCTACTTACAAGGGGAATAAATCGAGATATTTCAATCACAGCTGCGACCCTAATACAGTGATGCAGAAATGGTTTGTCAACTTATTATTATCAATAATTCAATATCCATCTTCTCAGTTTTTCTTCTTATTAAAGTAACTTGTTATGACATTTTTGTTTCCATTAGGATGATTGATGGAGAGACAAGACTCGGCATATTTGCTACCCGTGATATAAACAAAGGAGAGCACCTGACTTATGATTACCAGTAAGAACATTTCCTTGGATCATTTTTAATATCAATGTGTGTAGATGTGATACTAAGAAAATATAGCAGGCTTGTTCAGTTTGGCGAAGATCAAGATTGCCATTGTGGTGCCGTATGTTGCAAGAAAAAGCTTGGTGCAAAAACTAGCAAAACTAAGAACATACTCTCGGATGAAAATGTGAACCTAACGGCGTGTAAAGCAGTGACCCGTAAACGGCCCAAGGTAAAATAAATATAGAAATATATCTGAATGAAAAGCTTAGATATAGATGGTACTGTTGAATAGCTTTGAGTTCTTGTCTCATGATTATTTTTTTTGTAACAATGTTAAACTTGCTCCACCAGTCACTACCAATCATATATTAATGAGAGTATACAACTTATGCAGTATATTGTTTCTATAGCATTTTGCTAATGATCTATCAATCAAGGTCTTAGTCATCTTGTGATTTGTTATGCTAAACGGTCCAACTTCTTATCATTTCAAACATTCCGTTAGGTTAAAAGAACTCGAGGCAAAGACCCCCCGGGTTAGTATTAGTTCTCCAGTCTCGGTTTTCGACAAGTTTCTCAATTCAGAGGTAAGGAAAAACAATTTGGATGCGTTAGGATAATCTCGGAACAAACCTGATGTGGCTGCCTTGGCACGTACCAGAGGTAAATTTAATATTTTCACTTGTCAAAATGCTCAGTTAGATACATTTGTTCTGCTCATTCAGCACCTCTTTAGTCACTTCCTGCATATTGATTCTTGTACTCATGATATGACGTCGTTTGACTTTAAATTTTTGATATTTTGAGGTGTTTTGGCATCATTAGACAATTTGCCTGGCGTTCAAGAAAGCATTTGTATTTACATGACTTAAGCTCAGCGTCTCATTTTAATGAACTCTATAAACAATGTCTTTGCGCAGGTCACGTACGAGGATGGTGTTACCGAGACCATTGACATGTCCAGAGAAGTTTGGAAGCTTATAACTGTTTGATATTTGCTTCAAGCAACTTTGTAATTCCATTTTTGACCTTTTTAATTTCTCTTGAATTGTTGAAATTTGCTGTTAACCGGGCTGTATTTGCTATAATTACCAACCAAACATGGGTTGGTAGAAGACTTGTAGACTTTGTTGTTTTATAATGTACTCAGTGTGTGATCTTTTGGACCAAACAAAATGTTATTGGTATTAAAACTTGGGTGTGTTTGGTTTATTTGGGGACGATAACCAATTACCGGTTTGTTCTGTCTGTATATAAATAAGCACGTGATTCTTCTGGGCTGCATCGTTAGTGTTCGTTGAAGAGGCTGATACTCACGCGCTGGTAGCCGACATTGGGATGGCATTCCCGGTGGTAGGTGGTGTGGGGCCGTAGCTCACCTACCTAACTAAATAAATACTACTAGTTGATAGTAAAATTTTAATGTTGATTTTTTTTTCTTTTTTTTTTTTTGACATAAAACATGTGTTTAAATAGTAAAGTATTATTATATATATATCAAATTCAGCACTAGTTAAAGTAGATAACATTTTTACAAACCATGTGATTAGATAGAAATTATTATTGTTACATATCAAAATCGACTAAGCACGAATACATTTTTTATTTATATTTAGTTGTAAAAATATTATTAACAGTTCTAAAATTTTAAATTGTGAATTATTAAATAAAGTAGTCATTTGATCCAAAAATCTAATTTTGAAAAATTTAAAAACTAACCTCATATACAATACTAAAAGGCAAATATAGTAAAATCAACCAATCAGAGAGCCCGAAGTTGCCACGTCATCTCATTTATTTTTTCGTAAAAAATGAAAAAACAATGCAAAGGAAATGATCGAAAACCCGAGTTAGTATGACATAAATATATGGCAGTTACCACTAAGCCTTTGAAATTTTCTTGGACACATATACAAGAATCACTAAGTATGTAATCACAAACTCTTATGTACAGTTACAATAAAAAGGCAAATATAAGTCATGGAGAGGGTGTCCACGTAGGATAGTAAAATCAACCAATCAGAGAGCCCGAAGTTGCCACGTCATCTCATTTATTTTTTCGTAAAAAATGAAAAAACAATGCAAAGGAAAGGATCGAGAACTCGGGTTAGTATGACATAAATATATGGCAGTTACCACTAAGCCATTGAAACTTTCTTGGACACATATACAAGAATCACTAAGTATGTAATCACAAACTCTTATGTACAGTTACAATAATATGAATTCAACTTTCAAGACTTCGATACTTTGTTTTGTAAAAAAAAAAAGTAAGTGACTAAACTAATATATTCGTTGAAAGTGTGAGAACATTGACCAATATGAAAAAACATAGATTTTTGTTTTCGTGATAAAGTTAAGAATTTTGTAAAAATAAGTTTAACATATAAATTTTCGTGACAAATATGAAAAAGCATAGATTTTTGTACAATTTTGACAAAACAACTCAAAACATAGTTCTCTAATGTCTTAATAAAATATTATTTAAGGGTGCAATAATTAAATATATCAATTCAATAAATTTTTTAATTTATAGACAAAACAATAACACAACAAATTTTGAAACATTTGTTTAAGCTATCGATTTATTTTCATGAGAATCCAACTAAACATGATAAAAAAAATAATTAGATTTACAAATATTTAATTATCATTTTATTCAATTTTGATTAATTTCAAATATACAATACTAAAATGTAAATATAAGCCATGGAGAGGGTGTCCACGTAGGATAGTAAAATCAACCAATCAGAGAGTCTGAAGTTGCCACGTCATCTCATTTATTTTTTCGTAAAAAATGAAAAAACAATGCAAAGGAAATGATCAAACCCGGGTTAGTATGACATAAATATAGGGCAGTTACCACTAAGCCATTGAAACTTTCCTGGACACATATACAAGAATCAATAAGTATGTAATCACAAACTCTTATGTGCAGTTACAATAATATGAATTCAACTTTCAAGACTCCGATACTTTGTTTTGTAAAAAATAAAAAGTAAGTGACTAAGCTAATATATTCGTTGAAAGTGTGAGAACATTGACAAATATGAAAAAACATAGATTTTTGTTTTCGTAACAAAGTTAAGAATTTTGTAAAAGTAAGTTTAACATATAAATTTTCGTGACAAATATGAAAAAGCATAGATTTTTGTACAAGTTTGACAAAACAACTCAAAACATAGCTCTCTAATGTCTTAATAAAATATTATTTAAGGGTGCAATAATTAAATATATCAATTCAATAAATTTTGTAAAAGGCAAATATGAGCCATGGAGAGGGTGTCCACGTAGGATAGTAAAATCAACCAACCAGAGAGCCTGAAGTTGCCACGTCATCTCATTTATTTTTTCGTAAAAATGAAAAAACAATGCAAAGGAAAGGATCGAACCCGGGTTAGTATGACATAAATATAGGGCAGTTACCACTAAGCCTTTGAAACTTTCTTGGACACATATACAAGAATCATTAAGTATGTAATCACAAACTCTTATGTACAGTTACAATAATATGAATTCAACTTTCAAGATTCCGATACTTTGTTTTGTAAAAGAAAAAAAATAAGTGACTAAGCTAATATATTCGTTGAAAGTGTGAGAACATTGACAAATATGAAAAATCATAGATTTTTGTTTTCGTGACAAAGTTAAGAATTTTGTAAAAGTAAGTTTAACATATAAATTTTCGTGACAAATATGAAAAAGCATAGATTTTTGTACAATTTTGACAAAACAACTCAAAACATAGTTCTCTAATGTCTTAATAAAATATTATTTAAGGGTGCAATAATTAAATATATCAATTCAATAAATTTTGTAATTTATAGACAAAACAATAACACAACAAATTTTGAAACATTTGTTTAAGCTATCGATTTCTTTTCAAGAGAATCTAACTAAACATGATAAAAAAAAATAATTAGATTTACAAATATTTAATTATCATTTTATTCAATTTTGATTAATTTCAAATTGTAATAATGTATTTTTTTGAAGTTACAAAAAAATATTGTTATTTCTTTATTACACTAGCATTATATATAGATTCCATATACACAAATAAATATAATATAACAACATAAGCTTGCTTTCCCTGATTCATATGAAAACTTTTTAAGTTATCCACCAAAGCAAATTAATTAAATCAATCAAATTGTTAGAATACAGTTAATTAATATATAATTTTATTTTAAATTAAATTATTTAAAAAGTATATTTTCGTTAAAAACAAAATAATAAATAAGTAAAACTGATTTGATGGTAATTTTTATGACATATATATATCAATTCTGTGAAAGAAATTGAAGCTTAATATGGAAAAAAAATCTTACATACAAAAAACTCTAACAAAAAAAAACTAATAAAAATTAAACTATGATATTACTTGAAAGCTTCTTAGACAATATTAATAAAATATTTAAGCGATAATTAGACAAATTTGATTTTTTTGCCAGCCAAAAGTTTATTATTAATTAGCATCAGTTATTTCAAAATGTTTAAGAAAGGATGGACAAAAAAATAGGATGGACATAAATGATATATGAATTATGAATAGTACTTTGTAAAGATAACTTAGATAACATATCTACACATCCATTTCCAGTCTTTTTTTATGCCTAAATTCAATTTCTTCAGAGCAGTTATTCCACAAAGAGATCGTATGAGATATTATTTTGATATTCAGATTTGTTTCTTGACTGTTAAGAAGATTGATAACTGTAAAAATGTCTTCTTCGAATATGATATGTCTATAACCGAGTCCCCAACATGAGACAAGTTTGTTTAAAAAGTAAATAATTTCATTTTTCTTATATTATATAATAAATATATATTATTTACTGATAATAAAAATATAGTTATTCATCTATCACAAATACCTATGCAAATATGTGAATCAAGTACAACAATCAAACAACATAATGATTTCCACAAAGAAAATTTTAAAAATATATTTATGTTATGTAGTCTTATTTTATATTCTTTAAATAATGTAATACAATATTATACATTTTTTTAGAATTGAGAAATACATATATCAATTAGACAAATTAAGCGATAATTAGACAAATCTGATTTTTTTTTGCGAGGCAAAAGTTTATTATTAATTAGCATTAGTGTTTTCAAGATGTTTAAGAAATGATGGACATAAAAATAGGATTAACATAAATGATATATGAACTATGAATAGTACTTTGTAAAGCTGACTTAGATAATACATCTGCACATCCATTTCCATTCCTTTTTTATGCCTAAATTCAATTTCTTCAGAGCAGTTATTCCATAAAGAGATCGTATGAGATATTGTTTTGATATTCAGATTTGTTTCTTGACTGTTAAGAAGATTGATAACTGTAAAAATGTCTCCTTCGAATATGATATGTCTATAACCGAATCCCCAACATGAGACAAGTTTGTTTAAAAAGTAAATAATTTTATTTTTCTTATATTTTATAATAAATATATATTATTTAGTGATAATAAAAATATAGTTATTCATCTATCACAAATATCTATACAAATATGTGAATCAAGTACAACAATCAAACAACATAATGATTTCCACAAAGAAAAGTTTAAAAATATATTTATGTTATGTAGTCTTATTTTATATTTTTTAAAGAATATAATATAATACAATATTATACATTATTTTTTTTAGAATTGAGAAATACATATAATATCTTATCCGCGCGGTTAAAAAATCTAGTAAATAGTAAAACTTGAATGGATCATTTGAATTTGGTACCAAAAAATTGAACATCCAAAAACTGAATAAGGAACATGAACGTCAAAATCAGACTCAGAAAGATACAATCTTGTTAGAAAAAAGAAGAAGAAAAAAGCTCTCGTCTTCCTCGTTGGCGTTACGGTGGCCGGTGGTTCTACCACCAGCCGGTCACCTTTCAGTTTGCTCTTTGTAGTTCTAGTCTCTGCTTTTCCTCTCTGTCTTCTATGTCTTTGGTTTGGTCTCTTTGTTGGTGTCTCTGGAGCTATCTTTTATTGGAAATAGATCTGCGTTTTAGTTGTTCTTTTGCGCAGCTGGAGCACCGGCGAGACTATTACCCATGATGTGAAGCCAGGGAACTCGGGATTGGAAGTGTTTTGTGTGGTTTTAACCGGATCTGAGTCAGATCTGGCGGACCTGTGATAAGGTTGGAGTTGAGGCTTCGCCGGTGGTGAAGGGGTTCTCCTCCCTTGTCAGATTTGATTCCGTTTGCCCACGAGCTCTCCACTTTTCGACCTGCGGAGACATCCGTTTTAAGTGGTCTAGAATATCTGTTTTCCATTGTTGTGTGGAAGTTTGTCTACGGTTTGTTCTGCTCTCAAAGAGAATCGCTGGCCCTCTTTTGGTTGTTTGGTCTCTATACCTGCAATTTTTCGAGTTCTTGATGTGGTAGTGAATGCTTCCTGTCTCCTGCTGCCGGTTTCTATATGTTTTCGGTGAGTTCGGGTGGGATTGACTTCGTTTTATCTCTAGATCTGTTGAGATTAGAGTGTTGGTTGTATGGCTTTTATTGAGGCGTTGCTTGGACGCATGAAGTGTGTCGCAGCCGTATCCGAAAGAGGAGAACTTTGAGTGGTTCTCTCTTGTTGGGTTATAAAGTCTGGTTCTTTAGGTGGAAGAGATGTGTTCTCTGTGTTCGTAGAATTTGATGTTATCGTTCGGTGGGCAGTGGGCGCCAACGACAAATCTCGTTCAGAAACGCCAAGTGGTGTCGGAAGGTTGCAAGTTCAGTGTGCTAACGTCATGGTGGGTTTTTGATTTATCCTTGTTGTAGCTATAGTTAATTATGTACTTGGTATTCTCCTACGTTGCTCCGGAGTGGGTTCTAGTTGCCTTTCTTGTGGGCTTGTGTTCCTGGGGATTTCTAGTTCTTCCGCCGGCTTTTGTATTCTTCCTTTGAATGAAATTTAACAACTTGACGGAAAAAAAAAAAACATGAACGTCAAAATTCAATATAGAAACTAACTACATATTTTGTGTTCAAAAAAAAAAAAAAAAAACTAACTACATATTCAAATATATATTTTAATTAAGATAGATGTGTAAAGTAAATTTAACAATTTCGATAAATTAGTTTAATCTAAGCTTTACCGTTTACCGCTAGGCCTGGGACTTATTATCCGAAATCCGGATTCGATCCGAGATCCGGATTCGATCCGAAATCTGCTCTAGATCCGCTCCGAAAATAGGATATCTGTGGTGTCCGGATCCGAATCCGGATAGTAAAATCTTGGATCCGTCCAAACCGAATCCGGATCCGAATATTTTAATTTTTAGGTCCGGATATCCGGATCCGGATCCGTATTTTTAAAACACATTAAATTTTTAAATTTCAATAATATTTATATTTGATATATTAATATTTATACATGAATTAATCTTATAATCTTATATTTTAGTTTTTACAATAGTATAGACATATATAAATATAGCTATAAATATTTAATTTATCTATTATATTAAAAAATTAGTTTAAAAAAAAATATTATTTTTAATTATTTTTACGGATCCGGATTCGAATCTGGATAGCCGCAGAGAATAGAATATCGAGACGGATATCCGAAATTCGGATATCCGGAAACTACGATTTCATATCCGAATATTAAATTCACGGATCCGACGGATCCGGATCTAGATCCGAATACCCTGAATTTCCCGGATAGCCGGATGTGTCTCATACCGCCACCAAACTTATTGGATCTCTTTCATTGAGAGGTCTCCTCACTATAAAAGAGCCACACCACTTGCTCTCCACCACTTCCTTTCCCACATATCCACACTCCTCCAGATTCAAAACCCAAATCTGAGATTCGATCTCACCGACGACTATGAAGGTTGTCGACAAGATCAAATCCGTGACGGAGCAAGGCCAAACCGCCTTCTCCTTCGAGTTCTTCCCTCCGAAGACCGAAGATGGAGTCGAGAATCTCTTCGAGCGGATGGATCGGCTGGTCTCGTACGGCCCCAGCTTCTGCGACATCACCTGGGGCGCGGGAGGATCCACCGCGGATCTCACCCTCGAGATCGCGTCGAGGATGCAGAACGCGATCTGCGTGGAGACGATGATGCATCTCACTTGCACCAACATGCCGGTGGAGAAGATCGACCACGCGCTCGAGACGATCAGATCCAACGGGATTCAGAATGTGCTTGCGCTTAGAGGAGATCCGCCTCACGGGCAGGATAAGTTCGTTCAGGTGGAGGGAGGGTTTGCTTGTGCTTTGGATCTGGTGAATCATATTAGGAGCAAGTATGGTGATTACTTTGGGATTACGGTTGCTGGCTACCCTGGTAATTCAAAGCTGCTTCCTTTTTTCAGCTTCGCTGTTGGGTTTGTTGATGTTTCTCTAATGGGTTTTGTGGGTTTGAATCAGAGGCTCATCCGGATGTGATTGAAGCTAATGGACTTGCTACTCCTGAGTCTTATCAGAGTGATCTTGCTTACCTGAAGAGAAAGGTTTGGACTTTGTGTTTATGGTTTTGGGTTTTTTGTGTATTTGGATTGGATTAGTGAGTTGGTTTGTGGAACAGGTTGATGCTGGAGCGGATCTGATTGTGACTCAGCTGTTCTATGATACTGATATATTCCTCAAGTTTGTGAATGACTGTCGGCAAATTGGGATTAACTGTCCTATTGTTCCTGGGATTATGCCCATTTCCAACTACAAGGGGTTCTTGCGTATGGCTGGTTTCTGCAAGACCAAGGTATGGTGTCATCTCTTACAACAATGATGATATAAGCTTAGGGTGACATATTTAGACCCTTGGTGATGCCTTATGAGAGTTATGACTAATGTTTTCGTAACACTTCATTCATGCTATTATTGGTATAGATACCTGCTGAGCTCACTGCTGCCTTGGAGCCTATCAAGGATAATGAAGAAGCTGTGAAGGCCTATGGTATTCACTTTGCGACCGAGATGTGCAAAAAGATTTTGGCCCATGGAATCACTACCCTTCATATCTACACACTTAACGTGGACAAATCAGCTATTGGAATATTAATGGTTGTTCCTCATTTCCTTCTTAGTTTTTTTTGTTTTTCTTCGTTTCACACACATCATTTACATACACTGGAGAACCTAACAATGGTGCTGAAACTGCAGAACCTTGGTCTGATTGATGAGTCTAAAATCACTCGTTCTTTACCTTGGAGACCCCCTGCAAATGTTTTCCGTACCAAGGAAGATGTTCGCCCCATTTTCTGGTAAACTGCATTTTGTTTCTCTTGCTCTGATTTTGTCTCGCCAGTTAATGCAGATCTTCAACTTGTATTTACGGAGAAAATGATACCATTGGTTTCTGTCTGAATCATTGCAGGGCAAACCGTCCAAAGAGCTACATATCTAGGACAAAGGGCTGGAATGACTTCCCACAGGGACGATGGGGTGATTCACGCAGTGCATCATATAGTACACTTTCGGATTATCAGGTACCACATATTCATTCTTTTTTTTTTATTTTTTTGACAATCTACTTTTGGATTTTGAAACTTGAGCATTGACTGAGACTCTTTACAGTTGCTCTTCCTTATTTGCTTAGAGCATTGATTCATCACAGTGCATCATATAATGAGATGCTTAGTTTGCTTGCCACAATATCCTTGGGGTTTGATAATTGCGGTGTCTTCTTTTGTACCTTTCTTTGCTGAATTATTGGCGCTGATCTAAATGCATAATATGTTGATAGTTCATGCGCCCACGAGCACGTGACAAGAAGCTTCAGCAAGAATGGGTTGTCCCATTGAAAGGCATTGAAGATGTTCAAGAGGTAGCCTTTCATTTTCCAACACTCATAGAAATTGATTCGTTCTCTTGTTTCTTCTCACTCACTAATACATTGTCTTGTAAAAACTGTCAAAAATCAGAAATTCAAAGAGCTCTGTCTTGGAAACTTAAAAAGCAGTCCTTGGTCTGAGTTAGATGGTCTCCAGCCAGAAACAAAGATCATAAACGAGCAACTCGGAAAAATAAACTCCAACGGCTTCCTGACCATCAATAGCCAACCATCAGTCAACGCAGCCAAATCCGATTCCCCAGCTATTGGTAATTAAACTCATTCTTTGATCACATATTATACTGTAACTTGGCTTATTCCAGAAGTGCTTAACTGCATTGGGAACTTTGCAGGATGGGGTGGTCCTGGTGGTTACGTCTACCAGAAAGCTTACCTTGAGTTCTTCTGCTCAAAGGATAAGTTAGACACACTTGTGGAGAAATCCAAAGCTTTTCCTTCTATCACCTTCATGGCTGTGAACAAAGCAGAGAACTGGGTATCAAACATCGGTGAATCCGATGTGAATGCAGTTACTTGGGGAGTGTTCCCAGCTAAGGAGGTTAATCAACCGACAATTGTTGATCCAGCAAGTTTCAAAGTCTGGAAAGACGAAGCCTTTGAGATTTGGTCAAGAAGCTGGGCTAACTTGTACCCAGAAGATGACCCTTCTAGAAAGTTGCTCGAGGAGGTACATAATTTTCTCCATTTACATTCTCTTCTTTTCTCAGACCAGATTGGCTTAACTGTGATGATGATTGGGATCTAACTGAATGTGCAGGTGAAGAACAGCTACTATTTGGTAAGCTTAGTGGACAACGATTACATCAACGGTGATATATTCTCCGTCTTTGCTTGATCTCTGAGAAACCCCCAACGGTGGGACGAGGAGACATTCGATTTTCACGATTTGTTGTAACCTTTTTAAAGATATTTGTGAAATGTGATGAACCAACTATAGACATCAGTTTCCATTGTGGCTTGTTCTTTTATCTTTCTATCAAAACAAATAAATCAAGAAATGTTGGTATTTTTTCAATGTTTTCGACTAACAAGACCAGAAAGATGTCGGCATGAAATGCTCCTTAAGCATCAAAACTCCAGAATCATCAGTTTTTAGAAGCGGTTCAACCAATTCCCACATCTTCTTCAACGAAAAAACAGAAGAAGTATGAACAATGCAAAGAAACCTTTGTTACTGAAATGAATAGAGTAAGGCCTTGTTAGGAGGTTCAGGCTTGGGAAGCTGCTCGACATCTTTTACCAAACCAAACTCTATCTCGAGGAACAGGACCTTTTGGTGGAACCAAAAACTCACTCGGGAGGATTTATTTGTTTTCTCGCCAAAGCAAGAAGCTCTACAAGTCTACTTCTTATCTTATGTAATGGAGATTACTAGTAGGATTGATGCGCAAGTTCATGTTTAAGGCAACTACATAGACTTTTAGCAATGTATTGAAGCTCTATAGAAATGATTCAAAGCTGTGATAACACAAGAAGAAAAGAAAGCAGTGTACAATCTCAAGAACAGTATATGAGAACAGAGTATAAAAGCAGAGAATCTGAATCAATAGTCGTCTCCCTTGGAAAGAACTTCTTTGCAAGTAGGTCGGAGTAAAATAGTGTGCTCATACTGTGATACATAGCTCCCCTTCACATCACACAGAGGTGGATACGGCTGAAATGAAATAGAGACAAACGATTAAAGCCTCGTTTTCGTCAGTCTTATTTAGACTGTGGTGTGTAATTAGTGTGAGAAAAGTTTACCTCAACAATGCCAGCGTCGCACAGATTCTTTAGAGCCATTAGATATTTGGTTTCACCAATGCGGTCCAAATAACGTCTGCAGAAAGCGAGAGTGGAGAAGTTGTTGTTGATAGTAGCAAGGAGTTGTTTTGCTCTAGGCAACCTCAAAGGGACATGGCCAATGTCGAAGTTCTTCATGTAGTGGCTACATTCTAAGTCTTCTCTCACATATCCTTTCCCTGCAACAGAACCACAAAACATAGGATCAATCATTGGTGACCTTTTTTTTCTTTCAATAGCTCATGAGCTGAGTTTTATTTTACCAGTCGATCCAAATGTTTCAATTGCATAGAATTCACCCTCTTCCATCTTTGTCTGCTCGCCTCCTTTAACTATTGGAACTGACTTGCCAGCATGTATCTGATAAGGTCCAATGCTATGGCCATTCAAGTTCCGGATACTTTTAACTGCCAAAAAGACAAAACAGGTAAAGGTTTATTACATTAGTATTGAAACCGGTACTGATGTAACAGTCAACATTGGATATTAGTACCTGGGAAGACCTTTCCATTGATTTCGACCTCATAAGACTCCATGACCTCCTGAATTGCAGCACCAATGTCGCATAGACGAACATCGATTCCAGCTTCCTGAACCAGCCAAGAAATACACACAAAGCAGGTTAAGAGGTGGTTCCTAACAATTCAAAGCCTAAATGAAATCACTTTTCACACTGAGATGAGTAGAACAAAGCACTACAAGAATTATTCGTCCTACTAGTAGTTGTGCATTCATAAAGCAGTGAAAGAACAATAAGCACCTTGATACCGGTATAAGTAGCTTCACGGGAGGCTGCTAAGAGAGGATCATACATAGGATTGAAAGCAACTGTAAATGCACAGTCGATAATATGTCCTACAAAAAAAGAAGAGATGTTAATTCATCTGACATTTGTAAATATCATTAAATATTTGTCTTATACCATCAATATGTGTTCCAAAGTCCAGTTTCATTACATCGTCGTACTGAAGTACAGTCTTGTCTCCGGAGTTTGGTGTCCAATGAGCAGCAACCCTTGAAGGTAAAAAAAAAAAGCCATTAGAGAAAAATGACTAGTAAAGAAGAAGAAAAATGAAGGAAAATGTTATAACTAACCAATTCAAAGAGCATCCTGTAGGGAAAGCAATACCAGCTTTAAGACCATTCTCTGATATCAGCTTACGAACAGTATCCTCCAATGTCTCACATATATCAGTCATCAACATTCCAGGCTTCACTATGCTTCTCACATATTTCCTAACCTGAAAAAAATCTCTCCGCGGCTGTAAATGAAAAAAGACAATATTTGGCCATTAATCAAGAAAAGAAAGTGAACCTGGCGATGAACTTCTGCAGCCTGTCGTACAGAGTTGTATATAGGCTTTTGCAAACGCTCCAAGTCTCTCTTCTCTTCAGATGTTGTTCTCCACAAGTTGCTGCATTACCAAACATCTTAAACTATTATAACATATGTAAGATGTCCCTTGAAGGTGTGTAAAGAGTGTTGTATGAAACTTACTCATCCTTATACTGCTGTATTTCACCTTCAGGAAACTCTCCAGATGGGAAAAGCTTAACGACAGGGATTGAAGGTGGATCAGTCTGTTGGGGCTTCTTCCTGCAAACACAATCATTAAAGTAAGCAAACACCAAAAGTGGAAAACTGAAGAATGTACAAAAAAACACTTCTTACTTGCTTTTATTCCTCTTCTTTTTCTTCTTCACTGTTGAACTCTCAGCTTACATAACAAACAAGAAGTAACATATCAGTCAGAACAATGGATCAAAAAATCTAAAACCATCAAACCTACTCAAGGGCAAACTCAACTAGACAAAGTCTTAGAAAGCTAGCATAGTGTAGAGACATCAAAAGGATCCATTTTGTATTTAATTATTCACCTTTGCTTCCTTCTTCTTCTTCTCCTTCGTTCTCCTCTTTTCCATCTTCTGTAACCTCGAGCTTCTTGGAAAGCTCAGTTTCCAAAGGTTCATCTTTTCCTCTAGAGGATGATTCGGCGCCGCCATTCTCCACCGTGGGAGCTACAACAACTTCAGGGTTCTCGCTCGCCATCTCAATCGATGCTTTGCAGTAATCGTACAACAACAAATTCGATTAAAGACAATCGGACACGGTTGATTATGTCAACTAATAGTTCTGCTCCTTATTGGGCCTTATGGGCATCTGTTAATGGGCCGGGTTTAGTTTTACACTAATTTTCTGTAATCTTCTTCTTTTTTTAGTTAAGCATTTTTTTTTGGAGCAAATCTCCAAAATAGCACGTTTCTAAATTTACGATGAATACAAAATGTGTAATTATTATTATGATATAAATGTATTTAGTCTTCACTCTTCACCTCTTTTATCCTTTATTTACTTTTTATTATTGTATGTGGATTTTGAATTGCCTTTTTCTTGTTCTGCACGATAAATAATTTTCCCCGAGGAGTCATCTTCTCGAGCGCCAAAACAAGAGTCATGTTTAGTGAAACACAAACTCTTGTTATCTTGGCAGAGAGTTAGTTGGAAACAAGATTGAATACTCAAGTCCTATAATCAAGAATTGGTACAGATACTTTGTAGAGCTTAGCATATAATCAAGAATTGCTCTTACATTTCTTAAGCATAAGCCCTTCTTGAACACGAAATCAACGATAGTCATCGTATCTAGAGATTCGAAGACACAAAAACCAAACAAAGAACATAAAAGAAACTAGTTAGGGTATTGATTCTCCATGCGAATCGCTTCTACTTCCTCTTCCGTAAAGTCGTTCTCGATGTTGAACGTCGATCGAATCTTTTTCTCGTCTTCGCATGCAGCGATCATATCGGCAACTTTCTGGCACGTGACATCAAGCAGGCTCGGGATGTGTAGGTAATTCGCAGCCATGATGAGATCCATGAGCGTGGGCTGATCAATTTCCCCGACGAACTTCACGTCCCACTTCTTGAGATCATCGGAGGAGGACGAAGAAGAATCACCACTACCGTCTTCCACCGCATGCTTCTTGCAGTACTCGATCACTTTCAGGAGGATCTCGCTTGTCAGGTTCGTAAACCGTAATTCTTGATCGGGTAATTCTTCAACAAGAAACGATATGATCTTCGACTGACGTGCGACCGCTTCCTCGACCACAAACGATTCACCGTCGGAGCTTTTCAGCACGATCATCTTCTTCGACATCGTTTCTTTGTTGCGTGGCTATCAAGAAAGATTGAGAGAGCGAGTGAATAGTAAAGGTGATGCTTGAAGCTATGTTATGAGCCCATGCAATCTTGTGTATTTATAGCATCTCATTCGAGTAACTTGAACAACAAAATATCAGTTGCTCAAAAAAAAAAAAAAGAACAAAATATCAATAATTCAGTTACAAAAAGAAAAAATATCAATAATTTTAAGTATGTTTGTCACCCGCTTGGAAAATAAACTATCATAATTTTCAGCATTTAATTTTATATTTTTCTGGGATCAGTATTGTTATATATTTTTTTGAGAAAAATTATTGTTATATATTACCATCATTTTTATTTTAAATAAATATTTTTTTATGACCAATATCATTATTTTAAAATTCAAAACATTATGTTGTTATAAAGGTTATATATTTTAATGATAAAATTTGTATGTTCAGTATACTAATACTAGCTGACACTGTGTTAGAATCAATATTAAAATCTTAAAATATGTAATTTTAGATGAAAATTTACTAACAGAGTAAATTATAGTTGATTTGTTATAATGTGGTTTATTATTAAAGAAAACAGTTTAGTACATATATATATTTATTTATTTTTGAAAAACAGTTTAGTACATATATAGATATTACAAGTTACACTTTTGTTTTGTTTTTGAATGTAATTAGGCGAACCAAAACCTCAATTAACAAAAACAAAATTCCTTAACTACGTCTCCTATATTTCATCATCTTTGGAACTGAATGAACATAATGCCATTTCTTCACCACGTTTCTTAGTACCTTGCGAGTCTGAATAATTTAGTACATACATTATACAAGTTTAGTACATACATACATTATAGTGTATAATGTATAAAATCCAGATTAGATGTCAGTAAATTGTTATCACGGTCTAACCTATTCTTAATGTATAAAACCATCGTCTAAAGAAATTGAATGTCCTTTTCAAAAAAAAGAAAAGAAATTGAATGTCACGGACGGTATAACATATTCTTAATGTACAAGTCGAGCATTGTGTTTTAAATCGCAAAAAAAAACTATCTTTTTGTCATTCTATTACGGCTCAAACAGGGGCAGGGGATTCGATAGTGAACCAGCAGCTTTGAGCTCCATAAAGAATGTTATAGCGACACTAACAAACGTGTCTGGAGCTGACACACTAACAAACGTGTCTGGAGCTGACAGCATGTTTTATGCTGATGGTTATCAAAATGAGCGGTAGACCAAAATTATATAAAACAATAAATCTCTAAAAGTGTAAAAGAGTAGTTCGTCGCCTGAGAGATTCGAACTCTCGCGGGGACTTTTGTAATTTCTTCACGCCAAATTATAAACTAACAATGTGGATAGATAACATATGTTTATGTTCGTGTTTTTTTTGTCAGACCAAGGTCTCTTATTTCGACGCAATCATTGATGAAAATAAAGCGTATTCGTAAGGAAATGACTATTATATTTACAACTTAAAAAAGATATCTTAGCAAGTTGCACATATGAATCGTGTAGTGCTCCAGCATGACCGTAGGTACAAACAAAATCTTCTGCTCTTTTAAATAAGGTTCTTGAATCCGGCCATAACCAGTGAATTAGTTGGAGCCAAAACAAAACAGTCAAAAACACAAAAGGAGAGATGGACAGCCAAGAAAATTGTAGGATCAAATTACCATGGTCGGGATAAAACATCAACCGAACCGACAAGAAAAATTATATAAAGCCATAGCTGAAACAGTATGTCTAGCTTGAGAGAGTTTCAGCTGACAGGACATGCTGAGATTATTAATTTGTTTTCTTACGTGGACTGAGGAGATTAAGTCTACAATCCCGCGTATAAACATTAAAGAAATATATGTTTATGTCCTACATCTACTTGCACATAATTGTCCAGTCTCTATAAATTTTTATATAACCAAACACGCCTAGTGTCAAATAATGTTCTATTTTAGGAATTAAACAAAAATAAATTTGACCTTTAACCAGGTTGATGCAACATACAAGTAGTAAATAGAAAAACTCGACTGCAACAAAAAAAAATCGTTTGGTGTAAGTATATAATAATGTTGGACTATTTTGGCTAATGAAATGTTGTGACCTCTCCGTATGATTATTGGCCGTTTTGTTTGTTTGAATTTCGAATAATCAATGTAATGCAATAAATATTAAAATCAAACAAAAGACTTGCACGTGCAGAGATGAAGCACATATCACGTGTGACGAGTGCCTGTCGTGTGTGTTAAGTATTTGTAGGTCGTGATTAGCTATTTGGGTCGGCTTTATTTATCTAATCCCTGTCCAACAGAATAATATCAACCAAAGTCTGTTTTACATACATGATACATCACTATAAAAGATGATGACATTAAACGTTTCATATATATTGAAATTTATTTAAAGTAACCAATGTTTAAAAAATCGATAGATGAAAGTTAGAAACTCAATGGAGAAGTAGCTTTATGCCGATTATTCGGGATCTAGGTAGGTGTACAGGTTAACGAAGTAATTGATTATTGATTATATATATTATATTTATATTACATATTTTAAGATTTTTCTATTTAATTAAAAATATTTTTGATGAAACAATTAAAATGGAATATAAAAAAAACTGGAGAAAAAACTTTCATTTATTTATAAAAAATGATATAATTAAAGTATTCACGTTGATTTTATTTAATTTAACCAATTTATATAAATTTAGATGGATTAGACCGGTTTAAACGAATTAAATCGGTTTATACTGTTTTAAGCCAATTTAAACAATTTAAAGTAGTTTAAAAAAATTATTTCTGACCGATTTATGGCTTAAGAGATACTTATACCGACTTTTAGAATATTGAAAATCATGTTATTAATATGGATATTACAAAATGGAAGAAACTCTATTTCTAGAAGCCATGTAAGATTAATTATGCTGACAATTAACAAATTCGTAAACAAAACAAAGTCAGCTTCGCATCCCATGGTAAAGTTGATAAGCTTAAGTCAACCCCAACTAATCATAAAATAAAACGTTGCTTACACCATCTACCTTATGCTTTTTTTTTTGCTTATTTGTTGAGTTTTAATAACAGTTGAAAATTAATAATTGTTTTTCTTCGATAGCGTAAAAGAAACAGGTAATTCTCTTGGGAAACTTACAGTTTATTTAAAATCCACCTGTTGTTATGTGTGTAATGGAGGGCAGGTCCATAGCTGTTTTCTTCCTAGCTATACTTCTCAATATTTTGACTATTTAATATTCAGTTTGTAGTTAATTAATAGAAACATTTACCTTCCAAGACACATTATGAGTTATCAATTACACATAAAGACACATTGGGTCAAGAGAGCACTTTCTTATGCTCATTTGTCTGAATTGCCCTTCAACTAGAGAGAAGGTGTCGGTAACATTTGTCAAAATTCTTTTCAATATTCTCTATAATTAATTCCATTCAACTTTCACCTTTTGGTTTCATATTTCTTAATTCCCTAAACTCAATCTTGCCTCAATCTATCGTCATCTTCATCTCTCATCTTTCGTATCCTTCTAAAGCTTCTTCTTCTTCACAAAATTTGTAGATTTTTTTATAATTCTAAATCACTAATTTCTGTTTGTCGCTTTATCTTTCACTACTTTATGTTTTAAATCTGGAAATCATGGAAACCTCAGATTGAGGCTAAGGAAAATCTATTATGAAATCTCAGATTGGGAAATTCCAGATCTTCACCGAATATATCCAAGGTTTGCTTTTAACTGAACTATGAGAATTTCATATACATATTTTTTTTCCTCTTTCATACTTGTTTCTAATTGATATACAAGAAGATAAGAAATAGATAAAAATTTGATTTTCTTCTTAAGCATACATCGAAGCCTATGTCTCTCCTGCAACATTTGATTCACATGTCGCCCATGCTTTTCATGTCCAACAATTTCCTTGTCCACAAATGGGCTATCCATAAAGCTGTCGTCCATGAATTTCATGTCCACCAAGCTCGTATCCATCCATATCCTCCCCATCGTTCTCTTACCCACCAATCTCATATCTGCATCTCTCTTGTATATCAATTTTTGGATATGACTTAACTATGTGTGTGAGGTAACTATTATCTAAACGGTGGTATATTTTGAGTTAAGTGTGACTTCTCCCTGTTTGTAAGCAAATAAGGGTTTGGAAGATAGTCTCTTGTTGTTGCATCTGTTGCTAATGTTGTTCAGACATGAACTATGGAGTTCACTTCCAAGGTATTACTTTTATTACTCTGTTCTTTCATGTGCTTGATTGGCCTATGTTGTATCCATTAACTATTGAAACCAATGTTACATTTGAAGTTAAGTTGGTAGCTTCCATGTTTGGTATCTAATTGGCACTATACAAAAGTCTGGGACAGTTCACAATATTCAATATGCTGCTCAACTCCACAGATCTGTCTCCCACAATCTTCCTGTCCACGCCTTTGTCGAAGGCATCCACGTACACACATCCCCTGTCCACAACTCGTCTATCTCCAACTTCGCAGTCCACACCTCTCTTGTCCACACACACACCTAGACTAGAAAAAACTTCATCAATATATGTTTTGTTGTATCAAGAACTACTTCATCAGTGTTAAATTGTTTTGAGCATGTTGTCCTAAATGATTATTTGTTGTTTTTCTCTTTTAAAGGAACTAATCAGTGTGTCTTTCTTTTCAATGTTATTGTTTTAAATGGTTAGTTGTTTTAGTAGATCATGGTCATTATCTATACGAACCAACATACACTTCCACATACACACCATCCATAACTAGCACCATCCATAACTCATTCTTTCAAATTGCACATACACTTCCACATACGCACCATCCATAACTAACACCGTCCATCACTCATTCTTTCGAATTGCACCGTCACAATACATTCTTTCAAATTGCAGTGTCCACAATATATTGTCCACGATAGTGTGTCCACTTAAATTTATTATATATGAAAGAAAAGTTTGATCATCTTTTTATGAAAATGATGAACTTATAATCCACTAAAACCATCCACAAGACTTCGTCCATGAAATCTAGTCTACGAAACTCTTGTAAGATTAAAAACCTCGTCCACAAAAATTTGTCCATGAAGCCTCGTCCACACGTTCACATATCTTCCATCCACGACTGCACCATCCAACATAAAACCCATTAGCTGTATCCAATATACCTTTACATTTATTACAACTGAACTGTAATATAGTTACAAAGAAAGAAACAAGACTTCTAAAAAGCTAACACTATCTTTACAATAACCAAGGGTAGTTCTGGACAATAAAGGACAGCTGGCGGGATAAAGTGGAAGGAATGTGTGCCAAATTTACATTGTGTCTTCCACCGAGAAACAAACACACAATGTGTCTTCTTGTGTAACTGTCTCTAATTAATAAATGTTTCTTATACTAATGTTTCTGACCAACCATCAATAATATTATATAATAATTGTATTTTCTATGGTCATATCCATTACTTTTTGTGTATATGTACATGCTCAGATAATCCAAAACATTTGCATATTAAATCTTCAAACAATACAAGAAACACAATCCAAACAAAAACCAAACTTTTGTTTTCTAAATGGTGAGAAATTCAATGAAGGCTGAGTACGATCTTGATCATTTTCCTCATCAAAGCTTCTATGGAGATAATTCAAGAACTTTGGTTCCTATGAACAAGAACTCCCAAATAATCACCAAGATCAAGCCTAAGATCCGTATCATCCATATATTTGCACCGGAGATTATCAACACTGACGTCAAGAACTTCCGTACACTCGTCCAAAGTCTAACCGGAAAACCGGAGATCACCAAAACGGGTTCTAAGAAAAAGATAACGAGAACAAATATTCCTGCGCCACCGCCTCCACTTCAAGAATCCAGCCCAGAACATACGGCAGAGCCGGTCAACAGTTTCATAGGGAGCCACGTGGTGAAGGAAGAATGGGGATCATGTTCAAACACAAACACTTACTTTGATTTAGATGGTTTGATTGATCTTGACGAAGAGAACAACATGTTTTCAAGTCGATGGTTTGATCTTCAAGAGCAATAACTAAACTAGTCACACTTTGCCCTAATATTTAGGGCTTCAACTAAAACGTCCCTATTGGTTCTAATGATTTAATTAGTCGTTCTATTTGGGATGTAACAAGACATGGTTTAATGAGACAGTGACATCATGATGAACGAGGTTGACGACGATCATCATATAAGTAGTGGGTATATACATAGTTTGTATAGATATATACACATGTTGTGATTATTTTGTGCTCTTTGAATTAACTTGGTAGACTGACTTTGCTAAAAACTGGTGTAGCAGTGTAACACGTTGTATTCACGCGTGCGTGTATTAATTCCTTTGATGTATTTGTGATTGACTTTTGCGTGGGAATGAATGTGCTGGAATTGTTTTATTAATTCGTGGGAAAAAGAAGAAGATAAATATATGATTATTGGAATCAAGCAAACAAAAAGGAGACCTTACACGATAACTATAGAATTCTGGATGTCAATATGTGCTCGATGGGAATCTTAACTCCTTCCGGACAATCCAACCAAACCCAAGGAACTCTTGGTTAATGAACAAGTTGATCAAAATGAGAGGTATTGTCTACAGCTGGATAAAATTGAGAGTTGGAAATGGTATCACCTACCGTTTCTGGACAGGTAATTGATCATCATTTGGCTGCCTCAAGAGTTATTTCTACAATGACTCTAACTTCTCTCTTCGGTTAGCGGAGGATGCAACTCTCTCATCTATATACAGAGATGGCAACTGGATTCTTCCTCATGTTCGGTCCGAAAAACAACTGAATCTTCAATCATAACTAACAACACTTTCTCTGACAGAGAATGAGGATTACTATGAGTGGAGAAGTGGAAGTGGAAGGTGCAATAAGTTCGAGATACTCTACGGGTCAGGACTGCAGTGCTCTATATGGGCAAGGCGCTATCGTACCTTGGGATCATATTGTTTGGCTTGCAGGAGGAATACAAAAACTGAAGATGTAAGATGTTCGCACTGAAGTAGTCGCTGATGTAGTTGCTGAAGCATACGTCGTGTTGAGTGGTGAAGACCATGTGGAGTCAAGATGCTGAGCTGGAGTCGTGTAGACTTGGAGAGCAAGGGAGTATCTTGGAGATATGAAAAGAGGAATAAACTTTGGGAGCAAGTTTATGACTTAAAGGAAGAGGAATAAGTGCATTCCAAGAAAAGGATAGTTGCACTTATTGTTATGGAAGATGTCCATATTGTGGGTTCCTTAGAGACTAGGGTTTCAGGAATGGGAGATTAATATAAGGTAGCTATGGGGTCGTCTGTAGAGAAACAGAGACACAGAGGCTGATCTTATAGAGAGAGAGAGAGAGAGAGAGAGAGAGAGAGAGAGAGAGAGAGAGAGAGAGAGAGAGAGAGAGAGAGAGAGAGAGATAAGCTCTTGGAAGTGTTCTGGGTCGTACTGAAGCAGTGGCTGAAGTACTTGACGGTAAAGAGACATAAGCGGGTAGCTTAGGAATCTTTCAGTAGCGTGTGTTAGGGTGATAACACTAGACGTGTAAAAGTTGAATTAAGCAGATTTTGTAATAGATTGTGTAAGGAGATTCTAATAAAGCATTGGTATTTGCTTGTGTATTTTGTCTCTTGATTTATCTTCTGCAGTACTATTGTTGTGTCATCTTGCACTAACAAGTGGTATCAGAGCGGGGCACCTAAGTTATCGGTGTTATCCTAAAGGTGAAGATGAACACGATTATTTTTGTGCAGAAGGCGATCATGTTGAATGCGGACCAGTATGGTCATTGGAAAGCTCGCATGAAGCAGATGATTCGAGGAATCAATGAAAATGCGTGGACAGCTGTGGAGATTGGTTGGGAAGAGCCTACCATAGTCATAGGAGATGAGAAGAAGCCTAAGCCAAAAGAGGATTGGTCAGAGGCAGAACGCAATGCATCTAAGTTTAATGCAAAGGCGTTGTCGGTGATTTTTGGAGCGGTTGAAGCAGAACAGTTCCAGCTGATTCAGGGGAGTACTTTAGCTAAAAAAGCGTGGGAGATCCTGTTGAATTCGTTTGAAGGAGATGAGAGTGTCAAGAGGACACGTCTGGATCATCTTGGGTCGCAGTTTGATAATCTCAGGTGGTCTGATAATGACTCTGTGGCGAGCTTCAGTGCCAAACTCAGTGCTATGGCGCATGAAGCATGTGTACTTGGGAAGAAGTACAAGGAGAAGAAGCTGGTAAAGAAGTTACTACGATGTCTTCCAGCGAAGTTTGGAGCTCACAAGGCGGTCTTGAATATGACCACAAACACGGATGAGCTCAAGTTTGACAAGCTTGTGGGTATGCTAAAGGCAGAAGAGATGGAGACAGACAGTAGTTCAGTCTTTACGTTAGGTGGTGCATCAAGGAATATAGCTCTTGCTGCTGACAAAGATGGAGATAGATCTCCGAATGTTGAAGATGCCATGGGGATGTTGGCTAGGAATCTGGGTAAGATGATGAATTCTTCTGGTGGGAGGAATCAGTATGGTCACCAGGGAGGTGATCGTGGCAATAGCAGAAGAAGAGAAAGTCTCAGGTGCTACCTATGTGGAGGCGTTGGTCATATAAGGGCTGACTGTCCTGTAGCACAACAAAGAGAACTTAAGTGTTCTGAGTGCAGAGGTGTTGGACACACACGGCGTGAATGTCCAAACTCAAAGAAGGGAAAAGGAGTTCCATTGCAGTCGTCTGATGATTCAGAGTCTGAAGAAGATGGAAAGGTGATGAAGAATATGGTTGCATTTGGTGCACGCAAGGAGAAATCTAGTGAATCCTCGGATTCAGATGTCAATACAGACTCTGAGGATTATCACGTGATGGTCAACAAGTGGTTGAATCTCAAGAATGAGAATCTGAGGTTGCAACACGAATTGGTGCAGGGACGTGAGCAGTATGAAGAACTTGCTGCTGTAAATGAGAAGAATGAGTCTTTGGAGAAGGAGGTTAGCAAACTGAGGGAGGTTGCTATTGATGAACGTGAGAGAGAAATGATGCTGGAACGTGATTTGGCTGAGAATCGCAAACAGATCAGGATGCTCAACAGTGGATCCAAAGATTTGGATAAGATACTCTCGATGGGTCAACCAGCCAAGGCGAATTGGGGACTGGGATATCGAGGAGCTGAGAGTACTAAGGAAGTACAACAGAAGGGGCTATCACATTTTGTGCATGGGAGCACATCAAAAAGTGGAGCCAAAGGAGCTTGTCAGGAAGTGCGTAGACGTACGACAAGGAGTACGACAGGAAGTACTACAGCGCGTAGCTGTAAGTAACAAGCCGAAGGTAGTACATCAGTGCAACAACATGAAGGTCAGACAGAAGGTTCTGAAGCATGGTTGTGAAGCTGGTACAAGGAAGGAGACTGATTGGTGCATCAGCAACTGTGTCAGGCCGAGCAAGAAGCAACATCGAATGTGCTGTTGGTTCTGTGGGAAGCTTGGACATAAGAAGGTGGAGTGTTTTTCTCGTGAGAAGAGCAAAAACATGGCCAAGAAGGTGAAAAAGACGTTCATTAAACCCAAGAGGGTTGAAAAGGTGTCCTTAGCCAAGAGTGGCTTACTTGATGAGATCAAGGATAAGACATCAGAAGATGGGTGCAACTCTGTTAGGAGTGATCTTAAGGTTGATCAAGAAGCATCAAGTCTGGAGCCAGGACACGAGGTTGTTTGTGGCACAAGGGGGAAGGAGATCGAAGTGCGTCAGGAAGTGATGTGAGATGATCTTCAGGAGGGTGATAGTGAAATCACTCCAAGACAATAGCAACGAGTGCAGAGGGCACTCGGTGTGGATGGGGAATGGCTTATGGTCAAGAAGACGACACATGACAGAAGCCAAATCCTCAACAGAAGCTGGTCGAAGGGTAGTTCGACAGGTGCGTCAGGTCATGATGCAATACTTGTTATTCCACTGCAGCAGGGGCTGTGTCATGATTATACATGAAGAAACACACGGTTGGGTCTGTAAGGTTTGACATCTAAGCATCTGTTTTAGCTTAGTATGCAATCAAGCAGGGGGAGAATGGTGATGTTCTGGTACAGAGAATGCATATCTTATGGGGGAGAAAAGCATGGTGTGGTGCACATCTCGTGGGGGGAGAAAAACACATTTGGTGTGGGAGTTTTCAGGTGAGGAACGTGGTTGCAACATGGTTGCTGAAACAGAAGAATGTTGTGCTTGATCGGCACACAAAGCTAAAAGGGGGAGATTGAAGATGTAAGATGTCCGCCCTGAAGTAGTTGTTGATTTAGTTGCTGAAGCAGACGTCGTGTTGAGTGGTGAAGACCAAGTGGAGTCAAGATGCTGAGCTGGAGTCGTGTAGACTTGGAGAGCAAGGGAGTATCTTAGAGATATGGAAAGAGGAATAAACTTGGGGAGCAAGTTTATGACTTAAAGGAAGAGGAATAAGTGCATTCCAAGAAAAGGAAAGTTGCACTTATTGTTATGGAAGATGTCCATATTGTGGGCTCCTTGGAGACTAGGGTTTCGGGAATGGGAGATTAATATAAGATAGCTATGGGATCGTCCGTAGAGAAACAGAGACACAGATGCTGATTTTATAGAGAGAGAGAAGCTCTTGGAAGTATTTTGGGTTGTGCTGAAGCAGTGGCTGAAGTACTTGACGGTAAAGAGACATAAGCGGGTAGCTTAGGAATCTTTCAGTAGCGTGTGTTAGGGTGATAACACTAAACATGTAAAAGCTGAATTAAGCAGATCTTGTAATAAATTGTTTAAAGAGATTCTAATAAAGCATATTTGATTGTGTAATTTATCTCTTGATTTATTTCTGCAGTACTATTGTTGTGGCATCTTGCACTAACAAAAACACTCTTTCTTCTACTGGCTCTTCATACTTAACCAGTGTCCTACCAAAGACTGATTGCTAAGCTGGGAATTACAACCATCTCCAAACTGTTTGCTCTGTAACTCAGCTCCAGAATCGCGAGATCGCCTCTTCCTCCAATGCCCTTACGCTTGGAACTAGTGGTGCCTTATGTGTCATCGATGTGGCTTGACTCCGGAAAGGAATTGGCAGAATGTCATTTCTCAACTACAAAGATTTTGAAGTCAAACTTGGTGAGGCAGACTTACCCTCCTATGCTGGCAAAGCTGCATATACTAGATTTGCCATGAAAGAAATGGGCGCCTTCATCGCAACATTTTTTTGTGAACTTCATTTTTCATTTTAGATACGTCAAAACTTGGAAATTAAAACCACTCACTCAAAAGGAAAGGCCATTCTAGCTAGCAAATGGACCTCCCCGGCACTGAATTCATTAATTATGTTATGTCTCTATTCATATATTTTAGTAGAAGTCAAGATCGGAGTAATCTAGTTGGTTCAATTGCGCACGGCGCAAGACCGCAAGCTAACAGCGATCATTTATTATTTTTATTTCATTTTTTCTTCTTCAAAAGGTCAGCCGGTCAGCATGCATAGTGCAGTGGCAACAAATTTGATTGCTTATGAATTTTCCACGTTTCTTCGCATAAAATTGCAAATCGCTTTGCCTATATATACCTTCACATATCTCATCACTTCTCTCACAACTCAGTAATCTCTACATTATTCTTTAAGAAAAAGGTAGATTCATTAATTCATTATTTGTTTTGCAAAAACAAAAACTATTCACTCATTCCATTCTTTCATATTAGACAAATAAAACTAACTCCAGTCGACTAAAAGAACGCAAAAGATCTTTCACTCGGTATATTATTCTCCGCTTACATATCAGTTATTTAAATATTTTTTTATTCATTGATGTATAAGTGTATATTAACTCATAATCTTATGTTCATTTCTATGCAGATTTAAAAGGTTTCTCCAAAAGACTAAAGTCTAAAACAGCTTATAAAACTTTTATAAACAATGACGCAGAAAGTAATCAAACTTCAATAACACCACAAGGCTCAACAATGTATATGAAAAAAAAAACATTTTCTAAAACCCTTTTTTCAAAAAAAAAAAACATTTCGCTAAATAATATTTACAGAAAAAGGAACATTTTCTCAAAGAAAAACTCATTCGGCCGTTCTGACTTTCCGGACGGTTTCCTCTTTGGGACAGCCTCATCAGCTTATCAATACGAAGGAGCCATACACGAAGCTCCTCGTGGAGAAAGTGTTTGGGACACATTTGTCCCAGTGGCGGAGCTAGACATTCATTTTATACGAGTCATAATTATTTTTCATAGCTAAGGGTGTCATAGATGAGTTTTGAACTCAAGACATGGGAGTCAAAAAAAACATTTCTGACCAATTTACCACAGAAAAAACATTGGATATAAGCCTAAAAGTTTAATTTTGTAAATTTCATAGGGGTCGGTTGACCCCCCTACTTACAAAGTGGCTCCGCCACTAATTTGTCCGAAAGTATCCCGGTTTGTTTATTGAACCCTTCTTGTAATATATAGGTTTATATATATCTGAATAGTTACTTTCTTATGATATTCATCAAACTAATATAAAAATGAAACTTTTGCAGAAAGAAATTGCTACTCTAACGCGGACCAAGCAATCGAGTTCTATAACCATTACAAGGAAGACATCCAAAGAATGAAAAGATATAAACATGGATGCTTTCAGATTCTCTATCTCTTGGCCTCGGATTTTGCCTCATAAGTTCTTAACTCATATTATCTAAACAACATTTTTCTTGATTAAACATACTGATGAATGAGTTTTGAAAATTTTAAACAAAGATTTAATCCTTGTTCTCTTGTTCATTTTCCAAAAAAAAAAGTTGGAAAGAAAAACAAGAGAGTGAATCAAGAAGGAATCAATTTCTATAATGATCTTATCGATGAACTCCTAGCTAACGGTATTTAACTAATCTCTCGTACCTATATAAAACCCCAATATTCTTTTTTTTTTGTAACACAAACTAATATTCTAAATAAATATATTCTAACATGATCTTGATCAAAAAAAAAATTCATCAAAAAAAAAATATATTCTAACATGATCATACATATGTATGAACAGGAATCACACCTCTTGCTACTTTGTTTCACTGGGATATTTATTCCTCAAGCCCTTGAAGATGAATAGAACGGATTTCTAAGCGAACAAGCTGTGTAAGTGATTAAAAATAATACATGTTAATTTCTAGAGATCTCTAATTTCTAACTATATTTTAAAATCAATGTCTATAATACGCATACAAAAAAAAATCTTTTTGCAAAAAAAAAAAAACAATATTGCAGTGATGACTTCAAAGATTTTGCTGCCATATGTTTCAAAGAATTTGGCGACCGTGTGAAATTGTGGGTTACACTAAACGAGCCATGGTATTGGTGGCTATGACCAGGGTCGTGCCTGACTTTTTTGGGCCCCTAAGCACAAAATATATTTTTGGTCCTTCAATTACTTATCATGGAAAAAACATTAAAATTTATGGGGCAAATAATTGAACCCTCAACCCTTTGTAGGAAAGAATTGGACAAAGACCAGTAGAACTAACCATACTTTGTTAAAAAAATTGGCCCTTAAAATACTTATACACATCAGGGCCCCAAGCATGTGCTTGATCAGCCTATAGTCAGGCACGGCCCTGGCTATGACGCAAGAAAGAAAATCGCCTGGACGTGCCTCCAAGTACATGAATGAAGCAGCTGTGGCTGGAGAATCTGGCCTGGAGGTTTATACTGTTAGTCACAATCTACTTCTGGCTCATGCAGAAGCCATTGGAGTCTTCAGAAACAATCCCAAAGTAAGGATACAACATATTTGATTTTGTTATATAAAGCACTTAAAGTCTTTGGTAAGACATATTTATTGACAATATTGTTTTTGTTTGAATCCCAGTGTAAAGATGGCAAGATTGGTATCGCGCATTGTCCTGTCTGGTTTGAGCCTTTTGACATGAACTGCCCTGATGACAAAGAAGCTTGTGAACGAGCCATGGAATTCATGTTTGGATGGTGAGTGTTTTTCTCATCAAAATATAAAACACACACACACGTTCTTGACTCATGACCGGATATGAATTTCATGAAATTTGTGAGATAATAAATATTTGTAGGTTAATCTCAATAAAATTTTATTAACAATTTGGGGACTATACGACCTTTGTAAAATAATTTTTTTTCAATTTAGGATCATTGCGAAGGTTTCATTCGTCTGTGTTGGGAACCAGCATATCTTGACTTAAGAATATAAACATACCATACTTTTTGTTAATTTTCTAATTTGAGGAATTCTTTTTGTAAACAGGCATATGGATCCAACTGTGTACGGAGATTACCTTGAAGTGATGAAGAAATCCATAGGGAAAAGATTACCCTCATTTACCTCAGCACAATCCAAAAAGCTAAGGGGATCTTTGACTTCGTTGGAGTGAATTATTACAGTGCTTTCTATGTTAAAAGCATTGCTGAAGTGGACCATAATACTCCCAAGTGGAGATCAGACGCACGCATTGAATGGAGAAGTAAGTAGCGTTTACAAAATACATATAACTCGTATCATATTTTATAGGGTTTCTATTCATTTCTTCGCTCACAAGCTTCTTAAGGGTTTATTAGTTTCTTAAGGCTTTTGGTTACGGATTTTGTTGTCTCACAAGTTTTATATATATTGGAAGTTTGGAACAGAACAAAACAAAGCAGGACAGACATTGGTTGTAAGAAGTGCATGGTTCAGAATGGGACTTTCTATACCCACAAGGGCTTTGAAAATTTCTAACTTATGCTAAAAATAAATACGAAAGCCCAAAGTTCATGATCACTGAAAACGGTAATAATTTTATACGAAGCTCTTCCATGATAGTTTTACTCATTTGTTTCTTGAAATATGGTGTATACTAACTCTCTCTCTCTCCTTTCTTTGCTTCAGGACATTGTGATATGGATTATGAGGAAAAAACAAAGCTTTCTAATTTGATGGATCTCCAAAGGACAGAGTACCACAAGAAACATCTCCAAAGCATCCAACAAGCCATCCAGTAAGTTTCTTGACACACAAGAAACTGTATTGGAACCCTAGACTTAGCTTCTTACTGATGATAAATGTTTTTTTTTTTTTTGCTTAGGGAGGATGGAGTTGAAGTTGAAGGATACTTTGCATGGTCGTTACTAGACAACTGCGAGTAGAACGAGCTAAAACGTTTCCCAAAAATTTCTGCAATGTGGTTCAAAGAGTTCTTGAAAAGAGCAGAAGAGATTGAAGAATCTGAGAAGGAAGAGTACTTGTTGAAGTCTGCAATGAAGAAGAAGAGATTCTTATTAGCAACTGGTTCGGCTTCATGTTTTATTCCTAAGATGTCTGAATCTTCTAAGGCCCTCGAAGTATTTTTCTAGATTAATTTGTAGTGTTGAAAAGCTTTGAAGCAAAGTAGAGTTTAAACAACCAGGGCTAAGAATTGTTTGTGGTTATAAAACTTTTTTCCCTTTTTAATTAGTCTTCTTTGCTTACAATCATTCTTGGATTAAAATCAACTGAAATATTATCAAAGTTAAAACAAATAGTGCATCAGCACTACCATGGTAAACTACGACAGTATATCTTTTTATTTTCCGGCAGAAATATAAATATCGACATTCTTTAAAGATGATTGAGCAATAATACATTTGTATAAAATTATAGATAAGCTATCCTTTTTTTTTTTGAAAAGATGGGAGAAAGTCGACAAAGAGATGGGAAAAAGTCGAAAACAAGATGGGCTATAGATCTCTAGTTCTTAAGATAATGTTATGTTTCTTCTACTGATTTCATAGGATAAGGTTTCTTGAACAATTGTAAAATCATATATAGATATATACATACAACTAGTAGTAAGAAAACAGTTGTTCCTTGTACAATAACTCCCTCAACTAACAACTCTATATAAAGATACATCAATATTACAAATTATAAAATCCGAACACAAAGTTTTGAGTTTGACAACCAAATTCTTATAAATTAAAACAGATAAATTTTACTAAAAATGAGAAGTGAAGGTCTCGTCTTTATGTTGCTCATTACTTCGGCCTACGTTGGAGTTTTCGCCAAGAATCATTCCTCAAGACCTAAACTGAGAAGAAGTGATTTCCCACAAGGTTTCATTTTTGGATGTGCTACTTCTGCGTATCAGGTTTAGTTCTTACTATATATATATATTTACTATTTCGTTTCATTTGATAACATTTTCTTGATTTTGCAGTGTGAAGGTGCTGCTCATGAAGATGGTAGAGGACCAAGTATCTGGGACACCTTTTCTGAAAAGTTTCCAGGTTTCTTCTTCTTACTTAGAAACCCTAAATGCTTTAAAACTTTATACATCAAGATTCCAATATCTTGAAATGTAGCTTCTTTTTTTCTTATGGAATTGGGTTTATGTATATGCATCTGAATTTTTTTTTGGATAGCCGAGTCAATATTCTGACCACAACATATAATATTAGTTTTGTGTCACTCAATCATATATATGTTAGGGACAGTACAAAAGTTGGAAAATATCATAATTAGTATATAAGCGATATGGGTTAGTGCACTTACTATCGATTGGTTTTGAGTTAGAATTTCATCTAATTTGCGGTGGTATCAAGTCAGATCCATACAATCCAATATGATCCTAAAAATGGTCCATCAATCTTTGCCAACACATTCTAAAATTAATAAATAATTAGTCATCATCTTATAGGACGTATTAAAGACAATGTCCACAACAGAAGTTGATATAAATCATTACTAGTGTATAAAAAATATGAGTCAATCCATTTACTGTTAATTAGTTTTTAATTAGAAGTCCATCTGACTTAAATTCATGTGTAATCCTTTGATTGATGCACCTGATTTACCTTATGTAATCCTTGTGTCTTCTTTTCAGAGAAGATAATGGGTGGTAGTAATGGGTCCATTGCTGATGATTCTTACAACCTTTACAAGGTATAGTACTGCCCTGAACATAGAAGGGGGTACTTGCTATTTTAACTAATCATTACATTTTTTGTTCATGAATGCCTTTTGGAAAATCAGGAAGATGTGAATTTTCTGCATCAAATTGGCTTTGATGCTTACCGATTTTCAATCTCTTGGTCACGGATTTTGCCTTGTAAGATATAGATCCTAACAAATCCTTCTAAATAGTTTTAATATTCGTGAGCGGAGTAGTAATTAACTGATTCAGGTGGGGATTTAAAAGGAGGTATCAACCAGGCTGGAATCGACTATTACAACAACTTGATTAATCACCTTCTGTCTAAAGGTAACAATGATTATCTGTTTCGCAGTTCTTGGTGATACTAATGGAGTCTTGGTGACATCTAGGATCTTGCCAAACCCACTGAAAATTATCAAGATTCGTTAAGAGCAACATTTAATGTTTTTTACAAAAAAAAAAAAAAATTAATGTTTTTTGTGTGTGTAATGTTTGTTAATTTTGTAGGAGTGAAGCCATATGTCACAATCTTTCACTGGGACTTACCAGAAGCACTTCAACATACTTACGGTGGCTTCCTAGGAGCAGAGATCGTGTAAGTAAAAAATGTTGTTCGTTGGTTCTTTTTTCTTTCTGGTTGTTTTTGAGCGTTTGCTAATGAAACAGGAATGATTTCCGGGACTATGCGGAACTCTGTTTCCAGAAGTTTGGAGATAGAGTGAAGCATTGGACGACATTAAACGAGCCATTTTCAGTGGTACACAATGGTTTTACAACTGGCCAAGAGGCACCTGGAAGGTGTTCCAGTTTCGCTAATCCTAATTGCACCGGTGGTGATGGAGCCAGCGAGCCTTACATCGTCGGCCATAACTTCCTCCTCGCTCATGGAGCCGCCGTCAATATCTACAGAGAAAAGTATCAGGTATGTTTCCCTTGTTTCTTAACTATTCTCTAACGCCGGCCCTTGTCCCCCTTTCATGTGTCCACGGCACTTTCTATAGACCTGTGGGAACAAACCACTTTCCGATAGGTCATTTATCGTTATACTACTCTAGCTCAAGCACGTTTAATCCTATAATTTTTCTCTTGACAATTGAATCACTTTGATAATACATGTAATCAAACCAATTATCTTAAGTTTTTCAACATACAGCACTATATATTAAAAAATCACAATGTGACAATATTCATCAGTTCCTTGTTTGATTTATGTTCCAGTGCTGGCTCTGTTTTTACTCTGTTTCGGCTCTGTTTTACTCTGTTTCTTCACCGTGACAACACTTGAAACCGGGACGGTTTTAAACTGTGATTGCGTTTCGCACCTACTGCTGTGTTTTCAGGCGATTCAGAAAGGTGAAATTGGCATCGCCTTAAACACAGTATGGCACTACCCTTACTCAGATTCATATGCTGACAAATTAGCTGCGGCTCGAGCCACGGCCTTCACCTTCGACTACTTCGTGGAGCCAATTGTCTATGGCAAATACCCGACCGAAATGGTCAACCATGTGAAAGATGGTCGTCTTCCTACATTTACACCAGAAGAGTCCTCCATGCTCAAAGGATCATATGATTTCATAGGCATTAATTATTACTCGTCTTCTTACGTCAAAGACGTGCCATGTGCAACTGAAAACATCACCATGTCCACTGATGCTTGCGTCAGCATCGTAGGTCCGTGAACTATATGGTTTTCTTTTACCTACAATCGGACTATTTTCTTTAATTAATATCGAAATTCTATGTTATTTATATAATAATGTTGTTTACTGTATTAGGTGAACGAAATGGAGTACCTCTCGGTCCAACGGTATGATTATTCTATTCAACCTTAGTCAAGGTTCAAGAATTTAGATTAGTCTCCCAATCAAATCAAGATTTCCATTATATTCTAAGTTAATAATAAGAGTATAAGAACATGATTATCCCTCGAACCTACTAAGGATTTCTTAAAAAAAAAAAAAAAAAAAAATTCTGATTAAAAAAAAAAAAACTAAAAAACACACCAATCGCGGACCGCAACGTGTCGCTAGGGTCCGCGAACAGTTCAAAAAACAGACCAAAGTCGGTTTTTATTTGGTGCTTTCTGTGACCGATTCTTATGTTTCTATGAAACCCACGCAATATTTTTTCTCTAAAAAACCCCTTTAAAAACCAGAGATAATCATGCTCTAATGTTATTAGATAGATTTTTCTCTTTTAGGTATTTAAAGAGTTGTTTATCTGTAAAAAATAGCGGTTTGTCTTATGTAATTTCTGTAACTATGATGATTAATTTCAGGCTGGCTCGGATTGGCTTTTGATATACCCTAAGGGTATTCGTGATCTTCTACTACATGTCAAATTCAAATTCGATGATCCTGTCTTGTACATAACAGAAAACGGTAAATGATAACACATCTGCAAAATATATATCTAAACTAACTGAACGTTAAGAATCATGAGCTAGCTTAGACTAATAATACTTTGTTCTCGTATCTTTCTTAAAATCATGTAGGAGTGGATGAAGCTAGCATTGGAGAAATCTTTCTTAATGATGACTTGAGAATTGACTAGTACTACGCTCATCACCTTAAGATGGTTCGCGATGCAATCTTGTAAGCTCTTTTTTTTCCGATCACATATATAAACATAATATATAGTTTCCATAAACATTACATAGTTCTTTCAAACATACTGATTTGCCTTTTGACATAACAATATTGAAAACTATATTTTCATTAAATTGTAGGACGGGTGTGGATGTGAAAGGATATTTTGCATGGTCGTTGATGGACAATTTCGAATGGGCGCGGTCCGGTTCGGGCTAGTGTTTGTGGACTTTGAAGATGGACGTAAGAGGTATCTGAAGAAATCAGCCAAGTGGTTTAGGAAACTGTTGAAGGGAGAGTATAATGGGACGAGGCAAAAGGTGGCTGTTATTTAATAAACCATGAGTCATTGCTTAAATGTATTCGACTAGTTGTTGTTTCCGAGGGTTGGATAGGTTGTAGACATTAAAAACAGTTTTAAAAATTGGTGTAGATGGTGTCTAGATCCCTGCCTAAACACCAATCCTCTATAAAACGTCTAATTAGCTCTTAGCAATTTCTTGAACATTGCTAAGCACTGAGCTTAGATTTTAATCTATAAAAGTTCTAAAGCTTATTACACATGCGGCGGTTGTTACCATATTATTGTTGCATTGAAACTTTTCTTATATTACAGCTGATAAATTGAGTTTTGTATGTAACCATACAACAGGTTCCTGCTTTATTACATTGGTGACATGAAATGTTCTCTAACAACAAACTGAAAAAAAAACCACAAACATTTGTGATTGAAATAATATAAAGCATACTGAAGAATAAATGTTGAACTGAACTTTCCTAGATGCACCTTGCTTCTAAGTACTAACCATGGTACTCTCTCCATGTAATAAATAGATAGTTAGAAGACTTTTAACTTAGGTTTAACTGTTGTATTGGTCTTTCATTTTCTCTACAACAGAACATCAACTCACAGTGTCACACTCAGCTGAGAAGATTATTTGAGCCAGTGAAGTGTTTAGATCTCATTGAATACTCCTTTATTAGTTTGGAGAAGAAAGAATCTTCCCTCTCTAGCAGTTTTGCAGGTGAGTCAAACTCTGCTATTCGTCCTGCTCATGAGAAAAAGGTGGTTTAGACCTCATAACTAAAAAGATGTGTATGTATATTGTTCTTACCGTCACTAAGAACCAGAACAAGATCACTCTCAATCACTGTATGGATTCTGTGAGCTATAGTCACAACTGTTCGATCTTTAAACTCTTGAGTGATGATTTTCTGTATCACACCATCTGTTGCAGAATCAACTGAAGCAGTTGCCTCATCAAGCACTAGAATGTTGCTCTTCTTCAACAACACCCTCCCTAGACACACTAACTGTCTCTGCCCTACACTCCAGTTATCACCATTCTCAACCACTGTTACAAGTTACAACAACACATTCAAGAATCTTTAGTTCACATAGTTTTGTATTCTACTCATGATAATGTCAGAAACTATCACCTGTAGCGTTCAGCTTCTCATCTTTTGCACGCAGAACATCTCCTAGTTGGCACTTGTCAAGCGCCTGAAACATTACATTGCATCATTATGTTTTGTTAAAGTTAAATCACAGAAGATTGTGCAGTATTTATATACCTCCCATAGTTCCTGATCTGTGTACTGAGCTAGAGGGTCTAGATTCACTCTGACTGTTCCATCAAACAGTGCTGGATCTTGAGGAATGATCCCAAGTCTTGATCTCAGATCATGCAAACCTATCTTGGTAATATCCACGTTATCAATGACTATGGTTCCATGACTTGGCTCAACAATCCTAAACAGTGCCTGAATCAAAGTCGATTTGCCGCTTCCTGTTCTTCCCACAACTCCAATCTTTTTCCCTCCAGGAAACTCACAAGTGATGTTCTTCAGGACAGCTGGGAAGTGTTCTGCATACCGGACCTGGAACAAAGACATCTATTACATATGTTCAAAAGATAATGTAATAGCATCTACTTTGTAGTTTACCTGTAGGTCTCTGAAGACAATTGATCCAACATTTGGCCAGTTATCAAGAGGCTTATGAGCATCAACTACTAATGGTGCCTCACTGGGGATTTTGGAGTATTGGAGAATTCTTTCTACAGAGATCATTTTGTTTTCTGCATTGCATATGTTCCATATTACTGTGGCTTGTAATACATTCAGACTTAAGCCATATGTGACTCCAAGACCAGCAATACCTATATAAGAAAAAAGGAGAACATGAAGGTAGAGTTCTGATTCCATTAGGCAATGTATTTGCTGACTTACTTGGATTGATTACACCTTCAGGGAGAGTCACAAGCAACACCAACGAAAAAGCAAATACAAAATGAGAAAGCAGATTCAATCTGAAGGAAAGCCATTCCATTGCTGAAGCAACATGGAACCATGGCCTTGAATGGTTGTCAATAAGAGTAAGGTTTGAGCTGATGAAGCGATCTCTCTGATCAAATGCACGTATTGTTGTTGCACCAGCAAGAGATTCAGCGAAATGGTGAAGGATAGGAGCTCTTTCTACTCCTGACATGCGTGACAGTTCTCTTGCTGTTGGTGTGTAATATCTCTGAAGAACAACAAGAGAACAAACTTAGCAAGACAGTTTACATCATTGCTAAGGAATCAGACTTTGTCTTACCTGATAAAACACGCAGGCTACTGCTACTGGAATGAAGATGACACAAACTTGCCAAGCAACTTGAGACATGACGAAGATAGTTCCAACGATCTGAATGATTGAGAAGGCACACCAACCTAGTTTTATTGCCATTTCCAAATCCAAAACACTTTGATCTGTGGATACCTATTATTGAACATGTAATAAAACAAAGTTACTTGAGTCTTAAGTAATGAAGAAACTATGTTATGTTGGACTGATTCAGAACACTCACTCTGTTCAAGATTCTTCCTGTTGGAGTTGAATCAAAAAATGACATAGGAGCTCTGAAAATGCTGCAAAGCATCCTTGAAAAGAACTTCTCTGCTGTTGAAAGTCCACCGATAGCTACTAGAATCGTCCTTGCCAACACACAAAGTGAACTTCCTGCAGCAAGAAGCGCGTAAACGAGTAAAATCTTATCCATACTCATTTTTGGTTTTGATTCAGCAGTAGGAGGAGCAGTCCATGCCATCCAGTAATTGCTAGCAATCTGCAGCATTTGGAAGCAAGACTGAGCCAAGATTATGATCGGCACAAGCAATCCTCCTTTAACAGTTCTCAAATACGCTAAGTAAACTTCTTTCCCAATCACTCCTTTCTCTGTCTCCTCATCTTGAACTAGCTTTGCTTCTTTCTTTTTGTTCTCTGTTGAGATGTTATGCTCTGAGTCGCGCTGTGTCTGAAGGCTCTCTGCAATGGCTGATGTATCATCTTCATCTTTGGCTTCCTCTTTGAAGTTCCTGCTTGACTTCTCAATTGATAGGATTGAATCAAGAGCTTCGTTATGAGCTCCAACAAGAACTTCAAAACCTATGTTTTGCTTTAAAAGCTCTTGGAACTTTCCTGCTTGCATTACTCTTCCATTTTGCATCACCTTGTATAGTACAAAGACTAATGTCAATGGAAATTTAACAGTTACTTCAGTAGTTAGAGTAAAAACTCTATAAATTAATAATATTAGGACTATAATATTTTATTAATGTATAGAGTTATTAATTTATAAAAAGTTTTATTTTTAAGATATTTATATTTTAGAATTTATATTTTTACACTAAGAAAAATAATTTATTTTACTGTATATACATTAATTAAATTTTAGAATTTTGACTTACAAATTGTTTTATTATATTATTTTGTGGTATATGAAATGTGTTTCATATTATATAAATGTGATTTTAAATATAATTTTACTACATATTATCAAAATATATTGAAGTGTTAAGAGAAAATAGAAATAAACTCCACCGTGAATTAGAAAAACTACAAGATTTTGATTGTACTTAAATAAATTTTATATATATGTTATTAATTTATAATTTTAGTTGGACCATATATTTGCTTAAGATTTTCTAAAAAAATATTATCTTATTATCTTATCGATTTGTGTCATATTTTGAATCAGCCCAACTCGAAACCGAAAAAATATTAATTTATAATATTTATTAAATTATCGACTATTAATTTATAGAGTTTTTATTCTATATAAATGGTGGTTACACTTACGAGAATGAGATCTGCTGCTGGAAGAAACTCAACTTGATGTGTAACATAAAGTACTGTCTTCTCTTTCAGTATCCCCATTAAACACTCCTACAAAACCAACAAGAATACAATGTCATTAGTGGAGTTTTAAGAGACTAATCATAATCAAAGATTACTTTCATTAACAGTATCATTACTTCAAAGAGTTGTCTTCCTGTATGAGCATCAACAGCACTAAAAGGATCATCAAGCAGATATACATCAGCATCTTGATAAACCGCCCTAGCAATCTGTATCCTTTGCTTCTGACCACCACTCATGTTGATCCCTCTCTCTCCAATCTCTGTCATGTCTCCATTAGAGAACAGCTCAAAGTCCTTTATCAAAGCACATGCTTTAACAGTTCTCTCATACTTCTCACTTTCATAGATGCTTCCAAACAGAATGTTATCTCTTATAGTCCCGGTTAGTATCCACGGTGACTGAGGAACATAAGCTTGCTTGCCACTGACTCTAACTGTTCCTCTCAGCTTCTGAATCTCCCCTAAGATCGATGATAGCAAGCTTGACTTTCCTGATCCTACCGCTCCGCAAATCGCCACTTTCATTCCTGTCTTAACTCTCAGTTCTATCTCATCTAGAGTTGGTCTGCTTGCTTCAGGCTCCCAGCTGAATGCACCGTTTTCAATCTCAACACTCAGCTCAGTATCATCCTTTGAAAGATACTCAACTGCATCTTTCTGAGTCTCACTTTGTTGAAGGTAAGAAGCGATCCTATCCGCAGAAACCTTGCTTTGAACTAGAGCAGAGAGGAGATCAGGCAAACCAAAAATCGGACTTTGCAACATTTGAAACGTTGCAAGAGCAGATAAGACTGCACCAGATGTTAGCTTCACTCCAATGAGCATGCAAGTAACAAAAGTCACCACAGAGATCAAAGAAGGAGCTCCCCAGAGTATAAAAGTTGTGAAAGCTTGCAACCTCAAAGACTTCCACAGACAATCATACTCTTTCTTTCTCAATCTCTTAACCTTGTTGAGAAACTGATTATCCCATGCCTGAAGCTTCAGAATCTTCATGTTCTTAAGAATCTCTGAAGTTGCTTTCATCCTCTCATCTTTAGCATTCATGATATCTGACTGGTAAGTTCTCTGAATCCTTGTCAAGGGGTAGTTGCAAGCCATCACCATCAAAGTTGTGACCAATGCAGCCACAGCTCCTAGTCCCAGATGCTTCTGCAAGATGAAAATCGCCGCGGAGATTTGGATAGGCAACATCCATATGTTGTTTACATACCAGATGAAGTCAGTGATTCTCTGAACATCTACACTCATGTAGTTGATGATCTCTCCGCTCGTGTGGCTTTGCCGAGACTGGCTAGATAACAGTAAACCCTTTTGGTAGATATGTGATATCAAAGCTGCTCGTAAGCGCATTCCTAGCTGGCGAGCTCCGAAGATCCACTGTCTTTGAGTGACTGTCTCGACGATCTTGGCGCTTAAGAAGCCTAGTGCAAGAAGGTAACCGTAGTTTAAGCTCTGGTCTTGTTTCTTGGTTAAGAAGACAACAAAGTCGTTGATGAGGTACGGTCCAATGTAAGCTGTGCTGGCGTTTACGACTGCGAAAAGCGCGTTGATGGCTGCTTTCTTCCAGACGAATCGAAGAACCGACTTGTAGAAGAAGGCTCTCCCTGGTCCTTCTTGCTCTATGGTGGTCTTCAGGTTCTTGTCAAAGGCTTGAGAGCAAGTTTGGGCTGAGTCTTTCACGTAGATGTTCGGTACGTCGTCTTTTTCGAGAGGCTTCTTGTATCCGAGGGAGAACAGAGGGTTGATCCATGAGAAAGTGATGCGTTGGAAGAGAGTTGCGTTTCCGTACGGAGAAAAAGAAGAGCTCTTCTTCTTGATTTGCTCTGTTTCGGAACAGAGTAGTAACGGCTCTGTGACTTCGCTGGATTCCAGAAATTGTAAACCGGTCTTCCCTCTGATTGAGACAGTAAGCAAGAACAAGGATGCAACAAGACAAGTCAAGTCAGCATAGTCCCTAAACTCGAGAGGCTCGTCTTTCGCGGTTATGAAATGAGCAGTGAAGGTTAAGGATAAGATGAAACTACAGAGCCACCATGTTCTTAACATCCAAGGAAACTCTATAAGTCTCCATTTTTTTATCTTCATCACATAAACAGAGACGATAAGCCACGAGAGAGCTTGTGAGATCTCAGCGGAGAAAACAGAAACAGAGGAATCACACTGGGGCACCGTGCTGTTTTGAAACAGAAGAAGCAAGATGAAGCAATGAGTCCCGAAGATGGAAACAGAACAGAGAAGGGAGAGTTTGTAAGAGAAGCTCTGTTTCTTCAAGTCTTCTTCTATATCATTACCTCCTCTGTTTCTCACTGCACCAAGCCGTTTCCATGCGAAATGAATCACAAAGAAAGCGAGGAAGGCCAGTTGCATAGTGATGCTTATATGTTCCTTCATACAAGGCGAGTTTAGCTGGAGCCATTGCGTTAAACCCATCTGTGCTGCTCATATCAAAGAAGGAAAGATTTTGAGTTAATAACAAGTTTTTCGATTTCTACTATGAAGGGGAGCAGTTTTTTTATGTTACGTTAAAGCAGTGTCGTGATCATATACACTCTCCAGAAAAATATAGAGTTTTTAAGTTTAAAGATCTCAACTTTTTTACCTGCGGAACCAAAGGGCATGGACATAGATAGATTCTTCTTGTATTGGGAAGAGAAAGTGTTCTCGCACTTAGTGAGAAGCTAGAGATGATTGGAGACGAAAGAGTTCATGTTTTCAGATTGAGTTGTAGAACCTGAAGAGGCGAAGAGAGAAAGTTTGAAAAGTGTTGTGAGATTATAGTAACTGATGTCAGCAACAAAACAACACGAGCCGCTTCAATCCTCTTATTTATTATTCTTCGACATAATTAAATGAATTTGGACCTATTCCATATATATTAATAGAAAAACATTTTAAAAGTTATAACATTTAGTTTGAATTAACTAAAAAAGTGTCATGATGAATTTTTACGTAATTATAATACTATTTTTGTTTACATGGCGGCTTAAGAATCAATTAAGAATTTTGTTAGTTCAAAATTAAATTGCTAGATAATGTTGTATTATATAGTATGTCCATTATGAACCATTCATTTATCAAATTGAAATTATTATATATTTTTTCTTTAAATAAAACATACGAAATTATGATTAAGATATATACGGCAATTAATGATTTTAAATAATAAAGATTTGCTAATAATTTGTATACTTTCTATCATTTTTGTTTAATTATTTATTATTAAAATAAATTACACAATTACATTAGTTATATAATAAAAATTTAGATTTTTTGTATATGTTGTATTTTGAATTTTTCAAAACGAGTATAAATACTAAAACTGTTAAAAATCTCACATAAAATTTTGTGATCAAGGTTTAATTTTTTTCTATAATAAGATACAATGATTATAAAATCATATGAATAAATAATTTATTTTAATAGGTGTTTATGTTAATATATATATATATATATATTTTATATCGTTTAAATTAAACTATACATCATATGAAAATACATACTTATATTTTGATATCTACATTGAACATATATTGAAAAGTTAATATTTTAATTTTGAAATCTTCATTATTTTATTAAATGATTATATATTATTGAAACCACTAAACATTCCACATTAAAAAACAAATCGTTGGTATAAAATTTTGTTACAAAAATATGCAAATAATCATAAAATCATATGAGTAGAGACCTCATTTAATAAATATCCATATTAAAAGTATACTATATATTTATGTTAATATCATTTAAATTTAATTATATATCATATATGCTAGATAAGATTGATTGTTTTGATTTATTTACCCTAAAATGATTGCGAATAAACAAGAACGGTCGTTTGATTTATATGTGCACGTCAATTTATTACATAATAGTAACTGTTTTCTTAATTATTTAATATATAATTATTATTTCATTATATGCAGAAACACATAAAATAAGTAATGAATATAAAATATGTACTCTGCTCAAGGCGCAGATCTTAACCTAAGTATGTATCTCTTTAATAATTCTAAATCTTAAATATTTTCTAAATCTCTGGCCAAAACAAAATAACAAAATGAGAGTAAACTCAAAAATCAATATTTATATCGAGGAATAACCAAAATGAAAAAAAAACGACACAAAAATGATAAAAATATTGAACACATATAGGATTAGCACGTGAACGTAAACTTCTCATAACCATAATTAACTTTTAATTACTAAATCATAATATAAAATTGAGCTGTCATAATTTCATTGTAATCAAATAGTAGGACTGAGATTCTTCGGCCTAAATGTTAGGTCTTTATGCAATAAGTGATTTTTTGACCTAAAATATTTTAAAAAATGGGATCAGCTCATCGGTAAACAAATTATGTAATTAATAAAAAAAAAATTTTAAAAAAATTGTTTAAGGGCCAAAAATATTTATTCGATCAAGAATATAAATTTTATTTTTACATACGATATTTTTTAAATAATTTTCATATAAATTCACCTTGCGCATGTCTTATCCTAATATTTAATGATATTTGACTTCACCAGACCCTTTCAAAAACACCACATTTTATGTATTTATTCAAATTTCATTTTCTTTTCTTTTTAACAAAAAAAAAAAATTCTATATTAATATTCAATTTTTTTAAAAAATAGGTTTATAAAATGTTAAGGAATAAAATCTTTGATACTTTAGTAACCTTACTAAGTTTTTAGAAGCCTTCCCTACAATTCATCTCAAACTTGTTAGTTTTTACGATAAAAACTTATGTTCTACAAATTTTGTCAAAAACTAACTTAAGCTATACAAATGTTTTTGGATACTCTTTTTATATGTTTTATCGGCTGATCTGATCGGTTTCAGGAAGAACACACTCAGTGCTACATAGTCCATTACGTCGAAAGCGTACCACACTGCATAACTCGAGTTTAAAATACATTCCGACTACTACCAGGATGGACTGATCATCTGTTATGGCAAACCATGTTAACCACCTAGACCAAAGCTCAAATCTAGATTAACCAAATAGTGATAATTTAGTTCAGAAAGAGAATCGAATCCATGAATGATGTGGATACACACCATGTAATTACCACTAAGTAATTACCACTAAACTACCACCGATTATCAGTTATTTGCCAAGGCGCCTAGGGACTGCAAGAATTTGTAGCTTGTACATAATTGTTTATAAATTGAAAAGAGTAAAATCTCAGAACTTCCAGAGTTTGTCACTTTGACTTTATGTTTAAAATAGTGTTTTTTAGTTTCTTAAAACTGCCGTTTTGACATTTTTCATACATATCTAAAAAATGATTAAAACGTATTTATGTTCTTATTACATCTATTTAATTAATAATATTTGAAATAAATTAAAATTACTTATAAGATCAATGCAGTTTATAATTAATATTAAGTTAAAAACAAATATATTTCGTATTAAATTTTAAAATGATATTTTTTTTGTTCAACTAAAAATATATATTAAAACGACAACTTTTAAAAGACAGAATGAGTGTAGATTTTAGAGAAAATTACATTGACAGACATTTTTTGTCTTTTCAATTACAATCAAAGATACATACTACTTGAGAGACACATTTTCATTGTTGTTTGTCCTTCTTACCCTTCAACTACATCTGATCTTTTTTACTTTTTCTCTCAAAGTAAACATCACTTTCTAGTTCTTCTTTTTCATTTTACTGTTTTCTCTCTCTTAAGATTTGTGGTTTCCATTTTATTTCAAAACTTTTTTGACAAAACTAACAGAATCTTTCTTGACGACGATAGAAAATCACAATATGAAGAAGTGAAGATAAACTCGACCATCCGTCATCCCGTACAGAACCGACCCCAAAGATCGCGACTCCGCTTCTCTTGTAAATCGTAGATGGCTCAAAGTAGACTTCAAGGCGAGAGAGCATGTCACCGATCACCATGGCTCTGTGTTACACCTTGACTCCCAGTTGTCTTAACCGTAGGTTTACGAATCTGAGATTTCAAGTTCAACCTCATGATTTTGGTTATACAAATATACATTAATCAATCCATTGTTGTTGAGCATGTGATTTTTAAAAATTCTTGATTTTAGTTTGAAAATGGCTTAATCGGAGTCCAAGTTGGAAATCACATGGAAAATAATAAAAACAGATATAAGATGTTCGACAAAATTTCTGTGAGAGATATGTGTGTCCACAATTTTCATGTCCATAACTCTAATGTCCACAACTCTTTGTATCTTTGTTTAAAATTTTGTAGAGAAACGAAAAAGACCACCGTCTCCCTAAGAGTCTTTTTGCAACCGATAGATTCCAATGTTTGGGTGAATGTAATATGCTACTCTATCTAAGATTGTGTACCAATGTTTTGTTACTAATCTAGTATGCAATTATGTTACGAGAGAGTTATCTAGTATTAAAAAATGATAATGATAATGACAGAACATGGACACAACCATAACTTCATCTTCATTCAAAATACAAAGATAATGACACAACATGTCCACAACCAAAAATCCGCATGGGAACCTCCACAATTTCTGACAACGCAGAAGTTTATCCGCGAACACAACAACCATTAACATGTATCCACAACAACAAAACAACTCTTTCTACCTAGTGTCTAGATCTCATGCTAGTGTTTGGTTCAATTTAAATATGCTACTCTCTCTGAGGAAAATCCCCACGTACTTTTTAAAAACTTACAACGAGACTGTACCATTTGTTACTAGTCTTGTTGCTTGTCAATGTTACTTATCTAGTATGCAACATGTCCACAGCCAAAAATCCACATGAGAACATCCACAATTTCCGAAAACGCAACAGTTTGTCCACGAACACAACAACCATTAGCGCGTATCCACAACCTCTATCCAGTGTCTACATCTCTTGTTGGTGTTTGGTTCAATGTCCACAAACACAACATCGACATGTCCACAAATACAACATCCACATGTGAGCATCCACAAGCAGAGTCGGAAAGAAGATGTAGACATGTGAGCATCTACAAACATAAGTCTCTCTTCATAAGTGAGCATCTACAAACATAAGTCTCTCATGTGAGCATCCACTTGTCCACAAATACATCTACCACAATTTCCGAAAACACATCAACTTGTCTACAAACACAACATCCACATGTGAGCATCCATACCCAAGCAGAGTCAGAAAGAAGATGTCTTCACCTACTCTCACCACCTACGTATCCCTCTTAATTGCATTCTCTACCAATATACCAATATTTAGATTATATTCTCAGCCTTAGATCTTATGCATATAAATAGATCTAACGTCCCTAAACAATTAACTTTTTCCCATACACTTACATTTTTCTTTTAACCTTTATCATTTATTACAACCAAAGACAAACTTAGTTTCTACTTCCTCACTTTACGGTTGTCTTTTTAAAAGAAACACACTCTCCCTTACACAAAAAACAGAGTTATTTATGTCTTGAAAAATATAGCTGTCTAGAGAAAGTGTGCAAAGGAGACAATGTGTCTCTTAATGTAAACATAAGTCATATTGTGTCCTATTATGTAAGTCTCTCTAGATTTTATGTTGTGTATGTGGTTTTAATACTATAACTATGCTGTATTTTTTCATCCTTTTTGTTCTTCCCCCTTGAAGGAACCATTTACAATGACTGCCTGAAGGAAATCACGCAAAGTGATCTGTTTGTTGATAAAGTAGATCATGCAAAATAGTGCACATTTTAAACTTCAAATGAATGAAATTTTTTGTGAAAAAAAAAATGAATGAAATTATTAGGCGTATTTTTAAGTCTTATTACCAATGATCCTCCTCTTCGTGATCAGACATTCAGACTTCATGATACACGGATAAATGGATCTGGTTTTCTATAACCAAGTAGTATATGCCTTCCATTTATTGTGAACAATAATCACTTGTATAATCAATACATTCTATCAATTACTAGGGGTGGGGAAAAAACCAAACCGAACCAACCCAACCCAACCAAATCAAACTGTATTTTTTACATAACCAATTGGTTCATGTTTTACTCAATCCGAATGGTTTAGTTTGGTTTTAATCAGAACTCACCGATAACCCAAAATGTTTTTATCTATTAATAAATGATATATATATATATTTATATTAACATGTGAAATTTTTAGTAAAATTTTTTTTTAGTAAAAATTCCGTTTTACTTTTTTCTTAATTTCTATATTCTTTTAAGTTCTCAAATATGATGCAAATAATACTATTATATATATTCTCTAATTATAATCATAATATGTAATACCTAAAGATTGTACTAAAAACAAAACCTAAAAACCATAAGCATCTAAATTTGTGTCGCCGTTTCGTCTCATCCATCGTAGATTCTTCAATTTTCATTGTCTAAAAATAAGATTATCTAACATAAGTTTTTCTAGGATCAATAAAGACCAAATGTAGATACAAATAGTCTTTTAATCAAACTAATACCAACATATTTTATAACACCGAACCAAACTAAACGATAATAAAGTGAATCGAACTAAATCTAAACAAAAAAAATGAACTAAACCGAACCAAACTAAACTCAAACCAAACTACTTCGGTTTTGATTGGGTTGAGTTTTATAAAACCCAAATTAACCAAACCACACCAAACCCCTAGCCGTGGATTAGTATACTTGATTTTAAGGGGAGATGTCTACCTTCCACTTATTCTAAATAAGGAAACAATCTTCTTAATGGGGAAACAATCTTTGAAGATAACCTCTTGGATTGTACAATTTATTTCAATCGTACATTCACCTATCACTACTCAATGTATCCATTCTAAAGAGTGTATATAGAGTCGTACATATATAAAAGTTTGGTGTTGAAGGACTGTGATGTAACCACATGTGAGGTGTTTTAATTTTGTTTTCTTCAACTCGGCTTCCAGGAATATATCCACACCATTGATATGATCTTGAATGGTATATACATATGATCTTTGAAAAAAGATTTCAAAAGGGCATTATTAACGCATGAAAAATAGTGCGTGGGAAAAAAAAAGACAACTAACAAGACGATATGGGACAATGGGTTTACTTCAAACGTCTATATGCTCAATTTTGTTACGATATAGTGACATGAAAGTGGCTGTGATCACCAAAATTCACGGCAAAACCGCCCCTTACGACACGCCCATTCGCATTTTTTAAATTGTCGAAAATTAATAATTATAAATATGTTTTTGTGGAAACAAAACGTGGAAAAGGATGGGACGTGAAAGATGAGTAAAACAAACTTTATTTTGATTGGATGTAATTTTTCTCCATTGTGAAGACAGTGACATATATTCCTCTTGCACATCTCCACAGGGGCGAATCCAAAGATGTTTTTAGTGGATGCACAAATGCTAGAATAGGTGTAAACTTAGATGTGATTATAGGTGTAGACATCAAATTTGTTAAGAAATGTAATAAATTTTAAAAGTTATTATGGGGCAAGTGCAGCCACTCTACTCTACCTAGGTTAGCCACTGCATCTCCGTACACTAATCACTCTGCTTTCTTACATCATCTTTATCCTATATACCCTAATGAGTTTCTTAATTTATTTTTAATAGTATTTAAAGAGTTAATTTTGGTAAGAGACATGTTTAAGAATCTTGAGATTTTTTTCTCTTCCATTGCAAGTTTTTTATTTTAGGGTTTTTAAAAAAAAATATTAAATTTTTTTTATTAAAATTTAATTTTTTAATTATATAAAACATAATAAAAGATAACATTTTAAAAATATATTTTTAAATTAAAACATGAAAACAAAGATTAGTAAAATAAACAAGAATTATTTGAAAGAAGCATCCGAACTCAGTTGTTATCTTCACACGTCCAAATTTATATCATATATGTTGAACTAAATAATCTTTCAGTTGTTGATGCATTTGTCTATCACGAATTCTTATCCGAACACTCATCTGGTTTGCGATATTTGTAGGGATATCTGTAGAATACATGAGATCGACATGTGAACTTCCGTTGTCTTCTCCTTGCTGGAAGTCTGAAACATCATATTGAGTGTATCCATCTCGTTTGTTTTCTACTATCATATTATGGAGTATGATACATGCTCTCATAATCTTGCCAATTTTGACTTTATCCCAAAACAGCACTGGATTTTAACAATAGGAAAGCGAGCTTGCAATACTCCAAAAGCACGCTCGACATCTTTTCGGGCAGTTTCTTGACGTTGAGCAAATAAAACTGCTTGCGGCCCTTGTGGTAGAAGAATAGATTGGATAAAAGGTGCTCATTACGGATAAATACCGTTAGTGAGATAGTAAGCCATGATACTCTCTTCCATTGACAGAGAAAGTGACATTCAGAGCTTGACCTTTTATTATGTCATCAAAAACAGGTGAACGATGAAAAACATTGAGATCATTTACTGTACCTGGAGGTCCAAAAAATGCATGTCATATCCAGAGATCGTATGAAGCAACCGCCTCTAAAACGATTGTTGGTTTACCCGAACTACGAGAATATTGCCCTTTCCAAGCGGTGGGACAATTCTTCCACTCCCAATGCATACAATCGATGCTTCCTATCATCCCGGAAAATCCACGATATTCTCCAACATCAAGTAGACGGTGAAGATCAGCCGGTGTTGGTCTTCTTAAGTACTCATTGCCGAACAAATATATTATTCCTTCCACAAAATTTTCCATACATAACCGAGTTGTTGTTTCACCGAGCCGGAGGTATTCGTCGACCTTATCAGCTGCAGAACCATACGCTAAGACACGAATGGCTGCGGTACACTTTTGAAGAGAAGAGATACTAATCCTTCCGATACCATCTTTCTTTTCCCGAGAATAATGAACTTCGTTGGAGAGTCGATCAACAATGTGCATGAACAATGACTTGTTCATTCGAAAACGTCTTCGGAATAAATTATTAGGATACATTGGAGTTTCACTGAAATAATCATTCCATAAACGAATATGTCATTCTTCACGATTTCTTTCGATATAAGCTCGTTGTTTTCTTTTTTTTTTGTTCTTTTTGAGCACCACGAATAGTAAAATTCTCAAACGCTTGATCAAAGAATTGATCAATTTTTTGAACAAAGTTTTGATCAAATATTTCATCAGATGTATCATCAAATGATTCATCTAAAGTGTTTTGAGAAGAAGAAGCCATAGAGGTGATTAAAGAGTTTTATAAACTTGTGATCAAATAGAGAAAATTGAGAGAAGATGAGTTTGCTCTTGTTAGAAGTAGAGAGAAAATAGAGAGAAGATGAGTTTGCTCTTGTTAGAAGTAGAGAGAAATATATAGACACAAGCTTTTGTGTTTGGTACACGAGAATGCAAGAATACATATGTATGTGATGAACATGAAAATACAAAGTGCAAGAAACAAAATAAAAGTGACTTGACAAGAGTACTACACACAAGAGTACAAAACATGACAAGAGCACAAAATAAAAGTGACACTACACGACTTGACACAACAAGTCTGTGATCCTTCGCCACTTCACTACAACAAGTCCGTGAACCTTCTCACATTTCTCATCTCTCTCCGTGACTCTACAACAAGTCTGTGATCTTTTTCAGTCACTTCACAGTTTCTCCGTGACTCTACAACAAGACCACACAGTCTTCAATTCCACCTGCAAAACATAAGCCGAGATTTTAACTAAACAAAACATAAGCAGAGATTTTAATTAAACATAACCAGAGAACATGAAACATAAGGAGAATTTTAATTAAACATTAGCAGAGAACATGATACATAAAAAGAATTTTAATTAAACATAAGCAGGGAACATGAAACATAAGGAAGACATAAAATGAAACAACTAAAACATGAAACAAACAAAGAGCATGACCGAGAGTTACATTAACTCATTTATGAGCTTTTTCTTGAGATCTTCTTCATAATCAGCTAGATTTTCCTTTGCAACAAGCTTCTCAAGTAGCCTCATCTTGGAGAGCTGTTGCTTCATTGCCAAGTCATCCTTCTTGATGCTCCACATGAGCTGACAATCATACACATCTTGCCCCTCAACCTGCGGCTTCTTTCCACGAGCTTTTGCAGCCTTAACACCAGGGGGACGAGATGTTCCTTCTACACCAGCATCGTTTTCATTAACTTGAGAGCTTGATCCTGAAAGTGAACCATCCGCGAACTTCCTCCTTTTGGAGCTGCTTTCAGTTTTAGCTGTAGCGAGCTCACACCACTTCTGGTTGTTGCGAAGCTCGTTCCACGTATGTTCAAGGCTGAACTTCTTTTGTTGGTTGTTGGAGAAGATTTTATGGGTTAGTTTTAGAATGTCATTGTCATTCATGCCACTGGTTTTCTCTCTTGTGGATGCTTCATACGCCCCAGAAAACTTGCAAATTGCTTCATTCATCTTGTGCCAACGTTGCTTGCATTGAGTACCCTCGCGTTTTTCACAACCAGCAAGTTTTGGACTAGCCGAGAAGTATGCTGCAACTCTTGTCCAGAACGTTGTTGACTTTTGATCATTCCCTACAACGGGGTCTTTGCTCGTGTTCAACCAGCTGCTAATAAGCACTATATCCTCTGTGACTGTCCACGTCCTTCTTTCCTTACACTCTGCTGGAAGCTCCACAGCTTGACTGCCTAAGGACGGCATTTGCGATAAAGAGAGTGAAACACGTCCTTGACTGCCAAAGACAACATTTTGTTGACTATGGAGTAGTTCAACAAAATTTGCTGAGTCCTGAAATGGATTGAAATCCATTTTTGAAGTCAAGGAGAGAGGAGAAAGAGAAGACCGAGGAGAAAGAGGAGACAAAGGAGACAGAGGAGAAAGAGGATAAGGAACGAGAAGGCACATTCATCTATTGGAGAAGGAACGAGAAGACACAGCTTATAAATTTTTCAAGAAAATGAGGAGAGAGGTTTCGCATTCAACACACAACTAACACGTCTATGTAACTTAATCATCTTTAAAACAAAGCTGGAAAGAACACTTCAAATGTTATGACTTGACATATATCTAACAACAAACAACAAACAATTTTAAAGCAACAAACAACCACACCATCAATTTTATTTATTACTGTGAGACAACCATAACCTAACACTAAAGCAACCATTAATTACCCTAAATACAATTCTGACAGAAGCTAGACGATTTCATTACAGACCAGAAGCTACACGGTTTCATTTCTGACCAGATGAAAGAGAGAAAGACTAACTTGTGATGTTGTGTATTCCTTTGTCAAATGACCCTTGTTCATCTCTCTTGATCCAGCCATCAAACACACAAAGACCGAACATATCAAGATGTATTTTATCTAAGACACAAGAGGATTAAGAAACAAAGACTGAGACTTTAAAATTTACACAAAGAGACATTATCTCATCGATATATTTATCAGTACACATCACAGAAGCTAATTCAATTCTTTTCATTTCATTTCCAACCATATGGAAGAGTAACACTAACCTGGATTGATGAACCTTCCTCAGCTTCCGCAGAACATATCAAACGCGATTTGATCCCTTCATCTCACCATGCAAAAGACAGAAAAAAAAATCACCAGAGAGAAGCAAAATCAAAATTGTTAAACTTGCAACAAACAAAACGGGATTGAAAGAAAATATTTGAACCTAAGACATGTATGATTAAAGAACATGGAACAAAAACTTTACATGAGCGATTCGCGGAGAGCCATCGACAGAGAGCTCTGTCAGCTGTCGAGGAGAGCCACCGCGAGACAGAATTAAACCTACAAACAAATAAAACTCGCTATCAGAACAAGAAGAAGTCTAATCTAAGCATGCATGATTGAAAAACACAACAATACATTTGCCTTCCGATTCCAGTAAATCCACAGAGAGAAAGAATCGTCGTTTCATCGACGAGCCACAGTGAGAGAGGATTCCGTTTCGTAGCCACGAATAGAGGGAGTATCAACGGTATGTCCACGAACCACAGCGAGAGAGGGAGAATCGTCAATCGCCTTCTCCGATCTCCGATACGAAAATGGAGACGTTTCAAGAGAGAGAAATGACGAAACGAAGACACGCTCCTCCTTTCTTCTCTCATTTTGCCTACACGTGTTCTCTAAAACCGTCTCTCGTTAAACCAAAATAAGAGACGTGTTTTTCATTTATTTGTTTTTTTTGTTTTTTTTTTAAACATAGGAAACCCTCTAAATACGTCTGATATGATGCTATTAGTTTCTTTTCATTATTTGTAATGCGTCTCACTTGATGGGTTAAACGCGTCAAGGAAAAGGTGATGTTAGTGCTAGACTGCTAGTGAAGAATGTCAGGGCCACATGTTTGTTATTTTATTTTATTTTATTATTCTTTTTTTTTTTAAGAACGAGGAAAGGACGGTATTGTTTTTTGGTAAAAAGGAAGGGAAGGTATGTTTTCAGAGCTTATTTTATTTTTCCCAGAAATACAACTGAAGTATAGGGGCTATGTTCCTATGTTTTACTTTTAAGGATTAGGATATTATAACATGAGAGTTCAAGAATGCAAACGCAAATATAAACGTCAAAAGAACCATCATACTTTTATTCTTCAGTATTGAGAAAACATAATGTAATATAATAGAAAAATAATAATAATTGAAACACAAAAGAGCTAGTAGGTCTATTGCATTATTTTACTTTTTATTTTGCTTAAAAGGTCTATTGCATTATTATAGTAATCGGAAATCATAAGTCGAAACACCAACTAGTTTTCAAATCTAATCACGTGTTACACGCTAACGAGAAATATAAAGGATAGAAATCACTCTTATGGAGTATAGTGATATCGTTGAACAACTAGGGTCGAGGTTCATAAATTTTTAAATTTCTATTATCAGAAATGCATATGTGATAAGTGTCTAGTTACTTTTATTAGACTAGTATTATTGAATTTTGTTGTTTAGCATTAGGTTGTACGTGGTGAGGATTTGGCGACAACGACTAGTGCTCGAGCCGTTTGGGAAAAGATCAGAGGTGAGTGAGAGAGATTCCACCACTTTGTTTTGTCCTCTATCTTTTTCTCTTTACCACTTACATCGTATCTTCAATTAGTATGAACATATACGGCTACACATGCATACATATATACAATCATGATGACGTACTTATTAATTAGTGAAAATAAAATATATTATTAGTTCTATTGGTGTCGAGAGATTGATTTTTACCATCACTCTTTTCTTATGTAAGTATAGTATAACATTAACCTATAAAAGGAGGGTGGTCGATATATATATAATGCGAGTCAATTAGTATTCCTTTGATAAATGAAATGGTTTCATATGAATCCCTAGTTAATGCATTTGTTGATTATGAAAACTAATTTCAAATAGTAACTGCTATCGGTTGCCACTTTTTTTTGCTTAAACGCGATAACAACTTGCAGAAGCTATATATCAAAACTAATTAATAAACTAGTCCTGTTTTTTTTTTACACATGGCTGATACAAATACATAAGAGCATCATTATCGCACAAACCCTTAATGGATTTCTTATTTTTATTACTTTTTTTTCCGTTTTTGTTTGATTAAAAAAAAAAAATTAAAAAAGAACTAATCGCAGGCCGCCACGTGTTAGTGGGGCCTGCGAACAGGTGAAAAAATCCACCGAAGATGTCTCTTATTTGGCGACTTAAGCATACTGTATTTGGCGACTTGGGCAAACAATAGTGGGTTCCCCCCACATAAGTAACGCGCGATGCAGATGTTCCAAGGGCATAATTAATGAGAGAGACTCTAATAAAGTTCTTAGATTGACATTTTTCTGCATTTATGATATGTTTCTTAGTTAAAAACTATTTTTTTAATTTCTAATTACACTAAAATAGCCTCCTTAAGAGACCCAATTGATCATGGTCTAAACACATGTTTTCGGTTTCTTAAAGTGAAGCTGGCAAAAAGATGATTAAGTAATAAAATAAATATATATCCCATCGGCAGCAGGTATGTATACCACTAAGTGTTGCATGAAAGCCTGGAAAGCATGGAGTCCATAACCCCTAATTCCTTAATAAATTATTTTGGACTTCTCTATTCATTCTTAAATATTTCCAGAATTATTAACATTTTCTAATAAATATTTATATATTAATCGTCCCGAAACGGGAAATAGGTTCGAATTATTAACATGAAGATATAAGAATAATAACCAAGTGGTCTTGGTCTAGTGGTAAAGAAGTTACAAATAGAGTTTTTCGCAATGGATTCAATTTTCTTTGGCCATCCATAGACGTTTTAAGTGGCAAGAAAATCCAGATTTCTATGGGCTTCTTGATGATTAGTTATTGGGGCTAAAAACCTTTGGGATCACACCAGGGTTATCAAAAAATATATATATATAAAAGAATAACTTAAGGCATACGTGTGCAATATTCATTTATGTATCAGATTGGAGGCACGCTGGAAAGAGAAAGGCAAGCATATATGATTGATAAGTCAATGTCTTTGGTCTATAATTGACTTGAGATGCTGCCGAACGCAAAAAACCCTAAATGATATACCGACAAAGCAAACGCTATCATCAGTATCCTCTCTCAAACTGGAATAAACAAACACACACAAATCTGTAAGGAAGATCTTTGTCATCTTTTAACAAAATGTGTCACATGTAGTGATTTCCACGTGAGTTTCTTGGTTGTTTCGGTCCTTTTTTTCTTCTTATGCTTAGCTGCGTCATCGACTTGCCTTTTTCTAACTTTGGAAAAATACAAGAAAATATTTTAAAAAGGATCATATCAGTCCAAATCGTAAAAGTCCGTAATTTATAGCAATCAATAAGAACCACTCATGGTGTTTCTGTTCAGAGTCCACATTCATTGCATAGGTTTTGCTAATTATATGAATTTTTAAGATTATAGTGGATTTGATATACTTGTAATCTTAAATGCATATAATTAGTAATAAATGCAATGAATGTGTAATGTTTTTGAGGGGACTAAAGGAGCAGTGTAAATAACAAGATCGAAGATATTATTACATTAGTGGGATTGGGCTGGCTGATGTGAGCGAAACTTGGATACATAATCAGATGAAAGCAAAGTGTTCATGGGCCAATCTATGAATATTATGTGGCTGTGTCATAATGCAAACATCTAAAATGTAGAGATACTTGCATATACATAAGCACACATTTATAAACCCAACATACACGAAAAGGCAAGTGGGCTTGGAAGTCTGTGTTTTGTTTTGTTCGGCGAGACTAGTCTGTGATGGTGACAAATATAGAGGCCAAACCAAGCACTGATGATATAGGGTACTTTTTTGTGTTTCTTGCATGTTCACATACTTTGAACATGAGGTATACTTTCTTCCTTGCTTTAACTATTTCAGTCCCCAAAAAACTCTTTTGATAGACAAATTTTCTAACCATGGTTAAGTCTAAAGTGGCCAAGTAAATTCCTTTGATATTTGTCGTTACATGGGCTTGGTCGCAATTAAATGGTTAAAGTTTTGTAGTACATGAAACAGAGCTATTATTTGTGAGCCGTTAGATGCATATATTTTTGGAAAAGAATCGGACCTCTTGTTGAATTCAGTACAACGATGCTTTAAGCGGTAAAGTAGGTTTATTAATTGCTTGTTCTTATCTTCTTTCTTCTCTGCTAGCAGCAAAACTTCCGGCAACCAAATCTGAGAGTAAGGTTTTTAGGAGTTATAGATCTAGATGCTTCTATATTTCTTCTGGGTTTTGCAATGTATGCAGTTGTTATGAGTTTTTTGACCATCTTTGTTTTGTCGGTGTAACAACTTGTGGTCACGACATGGACGAGTATTGCATGGTGATGGCCGGCGACTGGGTTTGTGGAGAAGATGAGAAGTGGAATTTTTTCGTTGACAAATAGCAGATGTCTCGCATGGTCCCCTTCCGAGAAGGCATTACACTGAGCGAGTTGGAGGCAAACGTCATGAAAGAGTTCAGCTACGGGGGAAAGCTGGAGAGTGTAGGCTTAAGTTACTGGCCACCGTCATCCATAGAACTTGCGACAGGCATCAGGACACCCCCTGTTCTGCTCACCAACGACGGCGCGGTAGGGTTTTTCAGCAGACACCTGAAGGTCGGCGCCCCTATGAATCTCTTTGCCAAATTCGACGCCTTTGATCTTGGGAATCAAAGTTCCCGAGATGAGTCCAGGGCCAAAGGCTACCGCACACCAGCTCAGGCAATGAAGAGAAAGATGTTCGACGATGTTTGGAGCTCCGGTAAAGGTTGGTAAGTCTCATCAGCGGCCTCTAAAATCGACAATGTTGTTGTAGAGGAAGACGAGCTCTTACGCGAGGTCGAGAAGGTTGAAGAGAAAATCAGGGGCGAAAGCCTGAGGAGCAACGAGGGTGAGCCGTGCGAAACTAGCGATAGCGACTCCAGTTTGGCTGATGAGGTAGATGACAGAGATGTTCGTCCTAGAGGATACGACAAAGAGTTCTGGGCCCCGTTCATAAGAGAGGACAACGACGGTTCTGATGTTGTGGATAAGGTATTCAATGCTGAGGACACTACCCGTAGGACTTATAGCTGCACCACCAACAACGCTTTTGACAATACAGTCGTCGCAGGCGGCTCTAGTTCCTCCAATGCCAAAACAACAGCAGAGGCCGAAGACGTGAAGTTTCCATGGTCGGCAAACCCTGGTCACAGTAATGTGGTCACACCGACGCAGAGGGAGACGCGTAAACTAGAAGAGGTCGACGAAGAGGAGTTCGACATCCCGTCCCTCTTCGACGACACCACATACGAGGTTGAAGAAATACCAGACATTGATTCAGATAAAGACGATGGTCGTGTCTATGTTGGAAAGATGTATGGGAGCAAAGAAGATTGTCAGATCTCGTTAGCAATCTATGCTATCAAAAACCAGTTCCAATTTACGCAGACTGTTACGAAGTTGAATTACTTTGTAGTGGAGTGCCCTGACGATCACTGTGACTGGAGGGTAACGGCTCATGAGATGCGTGGTTGTGGTTACTACGAGATCAAGAAGGCACAGCTTGACCACTGTTGCCCTATTGAGACCAGAAATGGATACAGAGGGAAAGCAACCTCAAAGGTTATAGCTGCTGTCTACAAATCCAGATTTGGTGAGCACAATAGGAACCCGAAGGCAAAAGATCTACAGAGGCTAGTGTTGGAGGATCTACGGCTATCCACATCGTACATGAAGTGCTATCGTGATATTGATATAGCAACGTCTGAGGTTACCGGGACTGACGAGGAGTCCTTCCTGAAGCTACCAGAGTACCTCTACATGTTCCTTATGATCTCAAACTCGTCTGAGCCGCGAAGGACATGACTGAGGAAACAGAGTATGTCGGGTTTGGAATAAACGTTTAACCGTTTCATTGGGAAACGGTTTGTTGCGAAGAGCCGTTCCGGAAGCCGGCGATCTAGCCGGGAACACACACCAGTTTCTCCACCTCCAGTTAAAGGAAACTAGTTAGAATTAATGTTAGGTCAAAAAAATGCGAGAGATCAGAGTAGGAGATACGTACCAGTCATTGTTTGTCAGAGAATGGGCCAATGTCGAGGCGGCGATAAAGACAGCGTGGTTTTGTAGCTGAGCCGCGGAGAACACAAACAATTGGGGTTCAGAGGAACCTGGAATGGAGAGCTTGAAGATATGAAAGTGGGATGAGTAATCGGAGATTTAGGGGATTACGCTGTGAAACTGATTTGGGAGATGAATGAACGACATCTAGGGTTAGGAAAGAGAGGATGAAATTATGTGAGGTAAAAAAAATGACGTTAATACAAGTTAACTAAACTAGAGGTGTAAAAAGTGTTAACTAAACTAGAGGTGGGTTCTCAGTTTGTGGGGTAGTTAAGTTATTTTAGCACAATAAAGTACTCTACAAGTAGAGAGTTTGTCTATGTGATATGGAAGAGAGAAAAAGTATGTGTAAGTGTAAAATTTTCTACACAAAATCCGTAAGAGGACTATACCGAAAACTGTTTGTTTGGATGAGTACAAGATGCATATACATCTTTGACTTCCTCAAACACATCTTCGGTTGATTTTGCAGCATTGACCTTGATGGGGGAAAACGATCAAGGAACAACGTGTGATGGTAATGATCATGTAAGAAAACAAGAAAAGAACCGTACATGCTCTAAACTAATGAAGATAAGATTGAGATGCGTTTGAATGTTCGAATGTTGAAGTTCCACGTGAACACCCACAATACAGATTCTGTCGGAAAGACAGCATTAACTGGAATTAGAAAGCCAATAAATAAGGAAGACATTGGAAAAGCCCAAACTGAATTTAGGCCCATGATGATGGTTAGGAAGGTGGCAAGCGGTTGAAGAAACGGACGAACATTCGTGTGGGATGTTGGAAAACGACGATGGCTGGCTCGTTTTCACCTAATACACTTGTCGGCTTCTACCAGCCACCGGGGTCACATGCTTCCCTCCAAGATTTTTATATATATACACATTGGGTTTACAGTTATCTCATTCAACTGTTGAATGTTTCCAAGTCAGTGGCTGAGGTACTAATCACTACATACATATCCAATGGTGTTGGTCCGAATAAGTAATAAAGCAATGTCAACTATAAGTAGATTATCTTCTCCAATAAAGCAGAAGGTTAAAAAACAGTTAAAGATGAAGATGATGTGTCAAAATGTTAGCTTGCATACTAACCTTTCCCTTTTATCTACGGTGATTCTCATAGATGCTTTTCTCTCTCATCTCTCTTTAACCCGACAAAACAGAGAATGCTTTCTTCTCTCTCTCTATCTTAAAACAGAGAGATCATAGAAGAAGACAAAATCTTTACCACCAGATCTTCCTCTTCTTCCTTGTTCTTCTTACATGTTATCGCATCACCACGACTTTCTAGGAACAAAGACTTGGTTTTTTCTTCTTTTTCTCCGATGAGGTGTAAAAGACACACCGTCGATCTCACCAGCACCGGCGGCGTATGCGCTTCTTGTCTCCACGAGCGCCTCCTCTCCCTCGCCGCCTCAATCGCCGTGGAAGAAAACAACAACCATCGTCTATCGCGCAAATCTAGTAATCCCCCTCCTCCTCTCCCTCGCTCTGACGCCGGAGGAGGAGGAGGAGATCTCGGAGTTTCCGGCAAGGATTTCGAATCGAAAGGAGGTAGCGTTTCGAGAATCTCGAATCCGTTCAGAGCCAGATCTGATTCCAATCCCAAATCCGAGTCTTCCTCCTCGTCGTCGCGGTCGTGGATCTCTTCGTTTCTCTCCACCGGTCGCTCCAAGAAGCAACCCGCCATAGATGACGTGATCTCCGGCTGTCGAGGAATGTCGCCTGCTAGAGATACGGGAGCAGAGGATGGCAATGAGGTACCGTCTGGATCAATCGAGGAGACGCCGGGGAGAACGAGGAGAACTCCGGCGGTGAAAACTCCGGGGAGGAGGAAGATTATGACGGGGATGGGTTTCTGTTTGAGCCCGTTGGTGAGGGCGAGACCTAACTGTCCTTTTAAACGGAAAAGTAGATTTCCGTCGGAGTTTGTCGGAAATGCCGGAGAAGTGACGGCGGCGGAGAAACCACATATATCTGAAGCGGCGTCGTTTTGCGCGAATAGATCGAAGAAGCTAGCGGATTTAGGTAAAGGCAATCACCGCCGTTGAATTTTTGTTGGAGTTTGGTCTGTTTTGATCACCTGCGACAAGGTTCGTGTGTTTCTCGGCGATGAATGGTTTCATGGTGACTAAGGTTTGTGCCCCCTGTGTTTTTTTGCTTCTTGTGACTGTGTCTCTTGCAATCACTAATGCTTTCGAATTGCATTGTTTTTTTCCTTCACCAGGAGAGAAGACGCTCTATTGGGTGGCAAGGTGGTTTAAAGGTTGAAGGATCTCGAATGTATGCTGAGCTCGCTACCAAGACACTCAAAGTCCAAGGCCAAGTCATCAAACCTCAGATTTGGGACACTGGTGGTCAAGGGAGGTGCGATTAGTTTGGTATCTTGTTTTTTTTTTTTACTGCTTAGTTGATTTGAATCCTTAGGAGTTAAGACAAGGCTTCAAAGTCATGCCTTTGGTTTCTCAGTTGGTGTTCATTGGGACTTTTAACAGATAGATTTTGAGATTTGTGATCGTAGCATGACACTATTCGTACTTGTTGTCTAATTATCTTGATCTTTTTTGATGATAAGCCCTTGGATGTAAGCGTCTTGCATTTTTAAGTAGACTGACATGATAAGCCCTTGTGATGTGATGAACTTGTGATGGTAGTTTCATTTGTTTTTTGGTCCATCACAGAGCTGAACTTTGCTCTTAGTTTCTCCCTTGATGCTAGTATTAAGATAGTAGCTTCTGAGTTACACTATCTCTGTACATGTTTCAATTGTGTTCTCTAAAACTTAGGTGCATTGTTACTTTCAGGAACTTAAAGGAAGAGATAAGTTCTTTCTATGGACGCGAACAAGCTGGACATTTGCTTGAGAGACGCACATAAGCTTGCTTCCTGAAGAATGTTCTAGCCCTTAGGCAACATCTTGGCCTAAGTTCCGACAAAGCTGGCTGTTTCAACATCTCCTCTCCAAAATGTTGATGTATATGTTGCATTGGTGCAGTGTGCACAATGTCTGTTTCGATGTTGTCTGTCTTGCTGCAACCGGAAGAGGGCAAAGAAGAGAGTAATATGATCCGGGAGAGCTTCAGGAATTTTGTTTGGATTCTTCTATACATTCTACACTCATATTCAAATTTATTTGGGCCTAGTAATGGGCCTTACAATAGACCATTAATATATCATTTATGATTAGAAAAGTCATCTCTTATATGACCGGAAAATGGCAAAACCAAACAAAAAATATCCGTAACTGAAGAAAAGTCTTCAGACACTGTATATGTACAGACCCAAGCGAATGAATAAAACGTGAGACTCACTCATCGTAGTCACACACCTGAAAGCCACCGGAAAAGCTCGCTTATCTCCTCTCCTGCATGATTATGATTGGCTTCTATATCCACCACCGCCATTTCCTCGCTCCGCCTACTACTCCCGGTAAAAAATCTCCCGGAGCTTCTAAACGACATCGCACGAGACGAAACACCACGCGAGAGTCTGTCCACGTAATCCTTAAGCCAGCTTCTTGAACCCTCGTTACCTATCTCCGCAGCTAAACTCGCTTCAAACACCGCATTAGAATCCGACGTCGTAACCGCAACCGCAGTCGCAGTTGCACCTTCCTGCTTTCGCGATGCGTTTGTGCCGTTGAAGTTTGACTCAGAGATTTCGGATTCCACGTCGTCGACTATGTAATCGAACGAGCCGATAGAGTAAGACCGGTGCTGGTCGCCGGATTCCGGAGTGGGATTGTTGCGACGGCTGATAGATCCGATTTCGAGACGGAAACTGTTATCTCCTCCTCCGCCGTTGTTTCCTAGAGACGCGGAGGTGTTAAGCGCCTTCATGAGATCAGACTCCGACGCGAACAGAGGAGAACGACAGAGAGGACACGTTTGATTCGACACGAGCCAGATATCGATACAATCAGCGTGGAACGCGTGGCAGCACAGAGGCAGAAGACGAAGCTGATCCTCCGGCTCGAACTTCGACAAACAAACGGCGCAGTCGCTGGAGTTAGAGGCGCTAGATCGGCGAGTGACGGAGGAGAATTTGAAAACCGGGAGCGAGTCGAGCACCGAGGAACGCTCCGTTTCGGGAGAGACTCGGCGGTTAGAGAATCGGAGTGACTCGGAGGAGGAGGTGGTAGAGGGAGAGAGAGGAGAGTGGTGGCTGCTACAGCGGTTGAGACAGCGGAGGAGGAAGCAGATGGAGACGGAGATGAGGAGAGTCATGAGGAGGATGAGGATGATGACTAAGACACTAGGTTTGAGACTGTCGAGAGAAGAAGAGTGAGAATCGCCATGGCTAGGGTCGATGAGAGACTCCATTGATGAGAGAGAGAAGAAGAAGAAGAAGAAGAAGAAGAAGAAGAAGATGAGAGTGTTTGTATTAATGGCGGTGGTGGTGGAAAGAAGAAGAAAGGAGGAGGGCACGTGAGAAAGTCATGGTGGAGGAAAGATTTATAAAGAAGGGGAACGCTGGGAGAGAGACAGAGAAATAAATTTCACCGAACCAACTCTAACTGTCGATATTTAATACCATAAAGTTAAATCAAATCAATGGCCTGCTAGTACTAGCTTTCAATGTATTTGTATTTTCTCCACCACTATTCTAAGGTTATACTAAGATTGTCAAGGTAATAAAATTGAGGAAAGAGTATTTGTGTAAACATTGATTGAGGTACCTAGGCATACTTATTTACTGATAAATTTACAAATGGCTAATTTTGCTGATAATGTTAGACGTGAGAAACTCAAAATTTTATTTATATATTAACGTGTTTTATTCTCTGTTCTAAAAATTGGCCGCCTAACCGTGTGGGCGCTGCGCGTCACTCTTCCACTCTGATTTATGCCAAATCGGTTTAAAATATCGGATATCCGATTTTTTCCGCTTAGACCGCCTAGCCGCCTAATCTATTTTTTAATTATTTTTTATTTTTATTTTATTTTTAATAATATATTTATTTATTTATTTGATCTAAAATTTTATAAATATCATTTATATTCATAATTTTGATGAAAATTACAGTATATTAAGTTTATATATTTTATTTGTGTGTTTTATACAATCTTAAACATGAAAATGTATTAATGTTATACACAATTAAATATTAACATGTTTTATAACATAGTAAACAATCTAAAAATTCAGCCCCGCATAGTTTCTGATTAATCTCCGATTTTTTTTTCAGGCGCTAGGTCCAACCGGACCGCCCGACTAGCGCCTAGCGCGTTCCTGAACAGGGGTTTTATGTAATTGCTGGCAAGAACAATATTAGAGCTTCTCTAATATATTTTTTAACACCAAAAATTAGTGCTTTTACCTGTTATAGTGGTGAATTGGCTACTATAGTCTATATGTTGCGACTAAATTGATTGTTTGAGGATATATGTTTTTCTTAGTGGATACAGTTATCTTGTCTTTTCTTTTTATTTGGAGGTTTTGGTACCATTTCTCGAGTCTTTCCTTTATGCTTACCTTGTTGAGCCTACAAACAGATCGATACCCTTTTTGACATTTTTACCCGACTCTTATGATTATTGTTTTAACTTTATGTGGCTTTTTATATAAAAACATATATCACATATGCTACGATTATTTTTCACACTGTCCTTTTCCGATATCCATTAGTAGTTTCTGCGGCCAAGTGTTACAAAATCCGAGGTTCTTATTTATGAAATAGAACCCGGAAAAGGTTTGTCTCGTTGCGTGAACGAAATCAAGCTCCAAGAAAAGTGCACCGGTTTAAATGGCGCAAAGTACTACAATTTGTTAAGAATGGTAATTCATCTAAATCTCTTATCATATTAAAATATTTATGAACTATGAGGTGGTTTAATGGTTAAAATCCTTGTTTATGTAACAAGCATTTTGGAGGGTACATATTCAAATTTGATTGAAAATATGTTTTTCAACTGAGAATCAAATTATATGATATAAATCTTGTTTTAAAAGATATGCGGACCTACAAATTTATATTATCCCAGTCATTAAAAATATAAAATATCAATTTTTAGACAGAAAACCGAGTCGCTTGTGACATAGGGTCACTTCAAGTTTTTAATTGGCTAAGTGGGTCGCTGGAAGTTTTTATTGTCGAAACAGGCCGCTAGGAGGAGAGAAATAAATCGGTGACGAATTTGGCCTTATGACCCGTAATGTTCTGGGCCGTGACCCATGAAACTCTTGAAAGTGACCCAGACGAAACGACCCTAAGACTTAGCGATCCAAGGGCCCAGAAGTTTCCGCATGTGTGAGTTCGAGATTTTTTTTTTTTTTTTTTGGGTGACCGGTAGCAAAGGTTAAAGGTAATATTAACCATTCATTTTTCCGCCGTTCACTGTTTTCTGATATTTGTGGTAATATTAATTAAACTAATATGTTATAAAACGCTAACTGGGTAATGGTGAGAAGCAGCTAAGAACTGGTGTACAACTAAAAGAAGCAACCCTACGATAAGAAGATATTCCCATCCTCTGAGGCCGTCGATGCTTATCCACCGTAACTGAAAAGGATGGAAACAATTAGCGGTGGTCGGAACGTCGGGTCAAGTAGTGGTGGCACAGGTAGTAAGGAAATCAGGACCAACACCGGCGAAGGTACAGAGTTTGAGCTCTAAGTTTCTGTATTTGTTTTTACAATTGTGTGCTTCCTCTATTTGGCAAATGACACTAACGGGTGCTCATGCTTGGACCGTAGGTCTGTGTAATTCTTGCATTGTGGTTATGGCTGGGAGGTGGATAATGTTTGACAATGGAGCTTGAGATTTCAAGATAGACAATGATAAAATGGGTAGAGCCGTCGATTCATCCAGAATTAGAGGTGCTGATGAGTTAAAAACGTGTATTGTAGCTGCGTATGGGCTTTTGGGAAGGGAAGTGTTAGCTGAGATGTCGTATTGGCTGAATGATGGAGAGAGTAAAATGGTGGGCCTAGTGGCTTCTCCCGTCGAGATAGCAACGGACAAAGATTTCAGGAATTTCAAGGCGCTTCACCGGGCAGACAAATCCGTCAATCTCTTCGTAACATTAAGAGAAAGTGTTGGAGGAGAAATGATATTTCTAAGGTCGGAACGAGTAATACGGGTCCAAATGAATGCACCCGTTCGACCTCCTGATGAAGATGTTGCTTTTTTGATGGAAGTACAGCAAATCGAAGAACACTACAAACGGAACTCTCAGTCTGGCGGCATGGTTGCGACGTCAAAGGACCAAGACAAAAGCGGAGAAACTCTTGCCGACGGGAGTGGGGCTAATTCAGAGAATTGCGAGCAAGAAAGGGGGAATGTTTGTGGAGATGACTTCGCAGTGGATAATCGAGAGAATAAGGAAGGCAAAGTCGAAGAAGGAGGCGCAGTAAAAACGGCGCCAGATAATCTGCCTCAACAAATCTGTCTCATAGAAGATACGAGAACGCTAAGTGTTGAACAGGTCTCAGTGGAGAATGGAAATAATGGAGGAGCTCACGAAGATGTTGCTGCAGAAGATGAAGGCGATGATAGCGATTACGACTACAATGGCTGGCATGATTATTGTAGAAACGATTGCGTGACGGACGACGACGACGACGATTTTGTAGAAGGTCCAGGCAAAGGAAGAAGTGGTGGATAGTCTGGTGGGAAGGGTATTCGGTGTCCTGGCGGTATTGGTGGCACAGGGGCTGCAAAATCGGCGTGTGGTAAGAAGCAACGATCACGTGGAGGTGGATATATATCCAAAAATAACGATTCTTCTGTGGAAATCACCGATCTAGCAAGAGATCTTGGATCACCCTCCAGATTGGAGATAGAAGTAACAGAGACCGAGGTAGGTGTTGATGTTGTTCTTGTGACGCCCCCTCAATCTAAAAACAAACACACCCGGGTGACTGAAGATAATGATGATGATGTTGTTGTTGACACTCCTATTCCCCAGCCGGCCGCATTTCAGGGTGAAGAAGTATTGACGAAAGCCGGAGATAATGTGAGTGGTACTCCTACAGACGTTGGTTGTGCGCCCAATCAAGCAACAGAGGCCGTTGAAAGTGGTGACATATGTCTCGAAACTCCCCCAAAACAATATAACACGCACAACCGTGAGCTCGAAGATAAGGACGATGTTGATCCTCCTGTCACCGCATCTAGACAAGTTCAGGGTGGAGAAGCATTCATGAAAGGCATACAAGTACCAGATATGTATGGATATAATGATGTAGATGGTGTGTATAATGAAATGGATGGAAGCAGCTGCAACCCTCTTGACATTGACATCAGCAAGGAGGACTCTGACATATACGTGGGAAGGACGTTCAAGCACAAAGCGGAGTGCAAGTTGACGTTGGCTATCTACGCAATTGCTAAGGTGTGCACGTTTAAGCTCAGGCATTGCAAACGCCGACTGACGGCGAAATGCTACGAAAAAGAATGCAAGTGGAGAGTAGTAGCTGTTCAACTCGGTGATTCTCCAACTTATCTGGTTAAAAAGGCAATTATGAATCATGTATGCATAGCCGACGTTAGAGGGAAGTATAAAAAACATGGTACAGCCAAAGTGCTTGCAGCTCTATTGCGTTCGAAATACGAGAGGCTCTACTCTGGGCCGCGTGCTATGGAACTTTCGGAAATGTTGCGAACGGAATTCAACTATACATGCTCATACTGGAAAGCTTGGAAAGCGAAAAAACTAGCGATTGCATCTGCGCAAGGAACAGATGAGGATTCATACAAGATGCTACCACAGTACTTCCATGTACTCAAGCTAGCAAATCCTGGAACAATCACCGATATTAAAACAGAAAAATACAAAGAAGGAAAAACAAGGTTTAAGTATGCGTTCATGTCCCTGAAAGCATGCATCGATGGATGGAAGTACCTGAGGAAGGTGCTAGTGATGGACGGCACCCACATGTTTGGAAAGTACAAAGGTGTTTTGCTAAGTGCCAGCGGACAAGATGCTAACAGCCGCGTATTCCCGATTGCTTTCGCAGTAGTGGAAAGCGAGAACACAGAATCTTGGACATGGTTTTTCCATAGGTTATCTACTATTGTAGAGGATGGTTCTTATTTAAGTATAATATCAGATAGATGCGCATCAATTTTCGCAGCGAAAGATAAATGGTACCCACGTGCACACCATGGTATTTGTCTCGTACACCTCCAGCGTAACGTGATGACTTCTAACGCTGTTTAAGGGGCTGCAACAGAAAGCAATGGTTGGCAGAGCTGGGGATGCGTTCAGAGTTTTAGAGTTTAAGGAGATAATGGAGCTTATTAAACTGACGGATTGGAGATGCTGGGATTATTTGGAGAAGATCGACAAGAAGCTATGGACACGTTCACATTTCGAAGGGGAGAGATTTAACGTGATGACTTCTAACGCTGTTGAATCATTGAATAATGCTCTTCTGCCCGCTCGTGATAGTCCTATAATGGCATTGTTCGAGTTTATTCGCCGGAAGCTGTGTACATGGTATGTGAGCAGTCGCACCGAGATCAGTAAGATGAAGGGAAATGTTCCAGATAATATTCAAAAGATACTGGTCAAACAGCTGGTGCTGTCAACGGGCCTTCTAGTTATGCCATGTTCGACTAGGTTATTCGAAGTTACGCACATGCCAACTAATTTTGGTTTCACGGTTGATCTGGATAAACGAACTTGCACTTGCCTCGAATTCCAAAAGCTTGGTTTGCATGCCGACATGCCATTGCTGCTGCTTCTTGCCGTAATGTAGGATACTATTATGTCAATTGAAACGTTGGATACAATTACGTCAATAAAAAACTTGCACACCATATTTAAAAGTTGCACACCATATGTCTGCCGGAATAGATACTAACAAATAGATGCAACAATATATTATATTAAAGTTTCTCAATAATTTCCTTGAGTAACGCAATCTCCTCGGTGTTTTTCTTCAAAACTTTCTCCATCTCGTGGATCTGATAACCAAGGTTTGCAATCTCACCGTCATTTTTTTGGGCATCTTCGTCAATTTGATTGATCCGATATTCAACACGACCTAAGCTACGTATCCTGGATTCGTGGTCGTCAACTGTTTTCTTCAAACGTCGGGTTTAGTCTTCGATAGCGGCGGTCCATTCTTGCTTTCTGTGCAACCCGTCATTCTGGAAATAGGATGGCTTGCAACACGACCTATGCAATGACTCGCAAACCCTACTGGGATGATGAGGTATACTTCGCTAGTTTTATGAGAGAAGCAGTTGGTACAATTGGATGGCTTGTTAGAATGGATGATGCCCCGTGGGTGCCGGTCGTTAACGAGGGGTTCTTAACAAAGAAGTTCATGTTCATGTCAATAGATCGACCTTTGTTTTATAATTGCCCCTGTGCACCTACGTTGGATTTCGATTGGGATCTGTGGCAGATGGAGTTAAGCAAGACTGAAGACATGTGTAACCGATGCTTCTGGATAAAAGAGGTTGGTCTTTTCCTCCGGGATTTTCGTTGTGCCACGAGTTTTCCGCCCTTCGACAGTTGGCAGTAATTATTATTTGTAGTAATGCATTTACCACATTAAGCATTGTTCTAATTCCGTTGTCGAGTATAACATTAGCTGTTATTTTGGAAAGTGACGTATATCATCAAAGCTAGGAGACAAACTCCAACATCGGTTTATCGTTTCTTTACTCATACAGTTATCATGAAAAGATAAGACTCGGTGTACAACATTAAAACAACGGTGTACACGATTTATAAACCAAACAATGCGTTTTACATAATATAATACAACAACCGTTACAAGGTCTAAGAAAGTCAATACATATGGTTGATGTGAAATGTCAGACTTGGTGTGCATCATTACGCCAATAGTGTACGATTTTTAAAGACCAAACAAAACGTTTCACTTTATATTGTACACCAAACATTACAAGGTCTACCACCGACAATACATGTAGTTCATTTTGTTCAATGATGTGACTTTATATAATACAATCAAACATCACAAATAGTTCTAATTATAACACAATAACATTCGCAATCATTTTGTTCAATGATGTATACCTTCACGTAGTTACAACAACATTACAACAACGGTGTACGAGGGTTACAAGGTCTACCAAAGTCAACACATGTAATTGGTGTGCAGCGTTTTAACTCAGGTGTACATATCTAGAAATACCAAAGTCAATACCGATAAACTTTTTTGTTTCTCGATGATCATAAACGCATAATCACACAAACAAACCATAAATATACCATTAAGTTCCATTTCGTTCACACAAACATAAGTACCATTGAGTTCAAACAACATTCTGACAAAGAAAACAACTTCAAGTTTACTCATTGTTTACATTAGCATCGCCCACGAATCCTTCATAGCAGTCCATTGCATACTGCTCTCGAAATCTGTCAACATCTTTGTCGGTAATCCGACTCATTTCCTCCGTTAAGCCGGCAGCATGCATCTCTATGAACTTGGCAGTACATGGCCCACAGTCGTCACCCCTTTTGTTGTGATAAATGCCTTCTGCGCGCCTCCAAGAGTAAATTCGAAGACCTTCCTTCACCTTATAGCATTTATGCCCCGCATATTTTTTCTAATATATAAGGCAACGACTGTACAACCGAACACATATGTCCTTCCGCAACCTCGATCTCAGTATGAGGAACATAGGAATCAAATACCGTCACATGACCTTCAGTCAGCTTAATGCAGAGACCAACCCAGTGATCTCCACCCCAATTCATCGGGGTGTACACGGTGTCGACATCGCGGCCAAGTCCCAACTTCATTTTCTGACCCTTGCTCTTTCCTGTCACATACTGTGCTACGTTTTTCCCGCATTCGAACTGAAGCTTATCATTGTCTGCGCTAAAGGCATTCCAGTTTGACTGAATGGTTTTTATAAAGTACTGATCCAAGATCACCATCCTCTTCTTCTGTAGATAAATCCCGCGACGCCTCCACAACATGTTCATTATCACATGCATTTGCTGTCCCAAAAAATATGTAACAAATATTAGTTACATAAGGTGACTGTCAAAGGTATAATGTGACGACGATGCATAGCTTAATAGTACCTCGTCAGACATCCATTTCCCCGGTTCAGCAATTTCAAGGAAGAAGTGATTACACACAGAGTGACCGGTAGCGATATCCCACATCCTGCAAATTTAACCAACAATCAGGAACTTATGCACGAGTGTATGTATATAACCTTAAAAAAAGTTAGAAACTTACTGCTCGGGGTTTTCCCTCAAAATTTTGGCAAACTTCTTAAACTGTGTTCGATTCGTTTTGGCAAGGGGCTTATACCCAACCTTCTCCTCGCTCTTAAACAACTTTTTCACCCTTGGGTCAGGGGTGTACACTCCAGAAATCTTGCTGGATCTCATGCGATGTCGTTTACCACCACTGCCCACATCTTCAGAGTTTGCATCCGTTTCACCACACAGATCACGTGGGTTCTCTTGTATCTGGCTATCAGTGGACATGTCGTCTTTACAACTGTCATATCTCTCTTCGTCCTCCGTCCCCTGTAATTCAGCGTTGATCTCCTTAACACTTGCCTCACAACCCGCCTTGGGAGGAGCAACTTTTCCAACCGCCTCCACAGGTTTTGGAAACTCCATATTTGATGTTTCAACGGAGTCAACAGATTGGGGCTGTTTGTCTGCCGTCCTCGCTTCTTCACCACCGTCAGGATCCTCCTCAACGAACTCACCACCGTTGTCGCCACCCGTTTTCTAGATGGAGTCAGTAACCTATGTCAACAGATGTACACCAAAAATAAAATGTACATGTGTACACCAATAATAAAATGCACACCACCTGCGCAAAGCCAATCCCCGCCGTTGGTGTCATGCGGGCAGCCACAGACTTGTTTTCTTTTGGCTGTGCACCCTCCCCACCCCTCGTTGCCCTTATTTCCTGAAATTTCAAATCAGTTAATTACGCTCTCTGAGAATTGTCGAACAACAACAGACCTAAACTATTGCCTAAGATATAACTACCTCGTCCGCCCCCGGGATTTCAGAGTTGATCTCCTTCACAAGTGCCTCAACAAACCCCATAGGAGCAGAGACTTGTTCAAGCCTCTCTCCATCATTCTGATTTGATGTTTGATCGGACTCACCACCGTTGTCGGCACCCGTTTTCTAGATGGAGTCAGTAACCTATGTCAACTGGTGTACACCCAAAATAAAATGTGAATGTGTACACCAATAATAAAATGCACATCACCTGCGCAAAGTCAATCCCGGCCGTTGGTATCATGCGGGTAGCTACCGACTCGTTTTCTTTTGGTGGTGCACCCTCCCCACCCCTCGTTGCCCTTATTTCCTGCAATTTCAAATCAGTTAATTACGCGGTAATTGAGAATTATCGAACAACAACAGACCTAAACCATTGCCTAAGATATAACTACGTCGTCCGCCCCCGGGATTTCAGAGTTGATCTCCTTCACAAGTGCCTCAACAAACCCCATAGGAGCAGAGACTTGTTCAAGCCTCTCTCCATCATTTTGATTTGATGTTTGACCGGACTCATAGCCCACCAGTGGAGCATCTACCCATTTTTGATGGCCCTCCCCACCTTCTGGAGCACTTCTTTCCTGCATCAGATCCGTTAATAACGCACTTCAAGTAATGTATAACAATAACAGGCCAAACTTAATGTGACAGATATAACTACTGTCTATGATATAATCAATAGCGGACACGTTTCAATTCCGGTGGATGCAACCTTAGATTTCGAGGAGGGGTTTCCATCCCATGAAGGATGAAAGGAGAGTACACTACCAACCGAACTGTAACAGTTCGGCTTTGTTTTCTCCCATGCAACTGGGGAGCCTTGCTCATACCGGTATGTTAGGTTTCTTTTCTGCCATGCCCCCGGGGAGGTTACCGCATGCTGGAAGGTAGAAGAAATCCGCAAATATTCACAACTATGGTTATTACCACTACTTAGCCAAACACTACACAACTAATTAAGATGCAAACGAACCTCTGCTGGTAACACATAGAACTCAGGCTCAACATCTAATACATCTCCAAACAGGACGAGGGCATTCGATTGTGTTTCTTGCTGCTGACCATCCCCCCCCCAGCGCTGGGTTAGAAGTCTAAGCAATAACACAACAATAAAACTATCTATCACATTACATGATCGCCTTTGTTTCCGCCGGATGGTGGAAAACGTGCATTGTCAGACTCGTTTTCTTTTGCATGATCATCATCATTCTGGTGACCACTTTCTCTCTCTGATGAGGGTGGGTTCTTCCTGCTCACTTCCTGGAAAACGGCAAAGGTATCAGGACAGTAAATGACCACGAATTTGTATATTATACGCAAAAATAACTTCGGTGTACAACCTTTGTCACCTCCTTTCCACCTCCAGATCGACGCCGAGGCAACGTTTTTTTCCCAACATGCTGAGTGCCAACCGTTTTTCTTTTTTTCCCCTTTTTGTTTCGCCCCTCGGTTTCACTCACAATACTATCATCAGGAGACGGAGTGCGACGCACCTGCGGATCATCCATCGCTTTCCTCTTCCTAGCGTTGCGTTTGCTCCCCTCGGGCAGACCCAAACTCTTGCAAATCAGTGTCCGCAACTCTTCAATATTGTTCCCCATCCCCTCAAACCGCTGGGATATCCAATGTTTTAAGTTTTCATGCGTACACCTCTCTGAGCATTGACGATTCTCTTCTCCGCTGTTTCCAGAAGAAGAAATATCTTCAACTTTAATGGGCGTTGTATTACGCGGTCGCAAATTTCTCTGGCGTACGGGAGTGGGACAAGCTCCCTCCCCCTGGGCAGCGTCTGGAACCTTAAACTTGGGGGAAAACGACTGGTCACCACCTGAAAAGTCCTCAGGTTTGAATGTTTCCCCACAAAACAACTTCTGCACCAAAGAAGTAACTTGCCTATCTTCATTTTGGTCCACAACAGCAGCCGTTCCTCATCAGGAATCACGGTGAAGTGGACAGAGAGCTGCAGCCAGGCAAAAAGCAATGGAAGACACGTTAACCACAAAAGCCGTAACCGTTTAACTTCACTGCATTTTTGCATCCGCTGTATTTAAAACAAAGGGAAAACAAACTTACGTCTGGGTCTTCCTCGACAGCAACTATTTCGTTGACTGTGAGAATAGTGGACGGCGAAGAGCAAGCTCCGGGGGAATCAATGAAAGTGGCGGTGTTCCCTGCGTCGGGAATTTTCTCCAATAGCAGAGGCACAACATCAAATACGAACAACTGAAGAGCAAGTGGAAACCCATAGCAAACTGTTGTCTTTTGCGATAGCTGATCACGCATAACTTGCAGTGGGTTCTCACCTGGTGCGACAACAAGGGGAGGCAGGAAACGCGGCACGGTCGTCAAGAACGACTCTCAACCCCACGGATACGCTAAAAAGCTCTCAACGTCTGACAGCATCTCAACTTACCTGGGCGTTAGTTTAAGATCTTTGTTACTGGGGCAGAGAACACCATCAACCAACGCGATCAGAGCCAAAGGGAGCCGTTTCTCCATAGCTAGATATTCATTTCCCAACATGCGCAGTACACTCAGGACTGTTAACTTACCGACAGCCGTATCAAAGAGCTTGTTCCACATCGTCGGAGGAACAGATTCAGATGCTTCCGAATCCTGAACATCGAAAGCTCCGCAGTTCAAACCTGTAACGTCTCGGAATTCATCTAGCGAGAAACGTAGTGGATCGGGCCCGAAGGTGAACCAGAACTCGTGTCTGCGAGCCGTAACGAGCTGTCGGCTGAGGAGGCAGCCGATGAGCTTCGTAAAGTTCTGGCAGCGTACAACGGGAAGCTGAAACAGCTCCCGAAACTGGGAAGCCATCAAAGTGTCCATCGCATCCGTCCCCTTTAGAGCAGCAGCAACAGAACCGATGACGTGTGATTTTGAGTAGATGTTTACTCACAACTTTGTCGGGTACGCACCATATGCGAACAGTCTCCGGGGCAACACAGATGAGGGCACCCCATCAGAGAATTGTCCCCCTGAGGAATCACCACCACCGAGGCCGTCCTCAGATCCAGAATCTACAAATAGAAGAAAAATAGATAACTCAAATAAATGGCTTCGAACACAAAACGGTGTCGACTAATCATTACTAAAGAATCTGTCCGATGACATGCAAAGACGGAATCCACATGAACGGAGGTGGACGAAACACATACCCGGATAGCGCTGCTGTTTCGAAGGAGGGCGCTCCGGGAGCTCCTCGCCAGAGGATCTGGGCCGACGACGAACGGTTGTCTGACTTAGCTTGGACTTCTTCATCACTGCAGGCGTCGTCTAGGGTCTAATTATCGCCGGGGAAGATTCTCCAACGGCTGCGACAGGCTAGGGAACACTGGTGGATCTAGGTCGAAAGACGAATAGTCCTCTCAGACTTTCACAGTAAATGAATTTACCAGAAGGTCGTTTACCGCCCAGTGCAGGTAAGACGACGAATTTAATGACCCGGGTTTTTCGGAAACCGGGAAAGTCGCCGAAATTCTCACGTGCGAGAGAGGAGTGGCATTTCCGATATTCCGCAGCTGGAGTAAGGATCGTTTCGTCTTTTGCTTTCAAGTCGCATAGGGTCACAAATACACGCGACCCATTTGCCGAATTAAAACTCCGCGCGGCCCAAAGCCCGAATTATAAACTCGAAAGTGACTCACTTTGCCAATATTTTCACAGAAAACCACATTTATTTTTAAGAGTTAGTTGAATTACTGGATCAAAATTCACATATATGCTAGATCAATGGTTAGGAAATAGTATCTTATAAATTTCTCCATATATTAGTCAGGAGCACTGAAAATGCGATGAGATTGTGAAATTACTAATTAATAATCTCTGACAAAAAGACAATAGATCAATATTCACATCTATCTATATTATTAAAAGAGAAGTACCCATTTGAAAATGTTCTTACTTCGTTAATTAAACTCTCTATTTTTTTGCTTGTCTTTTTCAGTTGCATTTATGAAATATCATAAAACGAATAAAACTGTCTAATTTATTACTTGTCTTTTCAGTTATATTAATGAAATATGCTTAAATGAATTTAAACTTTCTATTTTATTGTTTGTTTTTTTCAGTTACCTTAATGAAATATCCTTAAATAAATTTGGACATAATGTCATTTAATCAACAAAAAAAACTCATGAGGTATCCTTACGTGCATAATTTTAATAATGAAGATTTTAAAAAACGTGCATCATTAAAATGTTACCTAAAACATACATCACTAATATATAACATGCATCAATAAAACTAGAATTTGACTCACACAATTGTACGGATATTATTTTCAGTTGATTAAATTAAAAAATATTAATTTATTAAAAAAATATTTAAGAATGACTATGTTTTTTAAAATTATATGGTATTATTTGCTCATAACTCATTTGTCATTTGCTAAATTGTTAGAAATAAAATTTTAGCATAATATAACTCAGTTGTCATTTGCTAAATTTATGGTTTTTATTTATATTTTTTATTATTTAATTATAATATTTTCATTTTATATTTGAAAGAGAAGTGAATTTTCATTCAAATAATATTTTTGTAAATGTATTTTTAAAAAAATAATCAATTTAAATTGTTATTATCATTGAATATAATTATTTTTGACATAATTTGAGTTTTCGTTTACATCAAAATTTATCATATTTTAGGATAATTTTAATTTAAAATGTAATTTTTATATTTTTCAAACAAATTCTAAAAATATTTTTTAAATATTTTGTTATAATTTTTTAAAAAATATTGAGTTGCATTTCAAATAAAAAGGTAAAGATATTAAAAATATTCTAATTAAAATATGTAAAATTTAATATAGTTTTAAGGAAATAGTCAAAATAAAAAAAATTACACATAAAAAAAATCATGATTTTTGTTAACTGGGCGGATCATAATTTATATGATATCGCAAACGAAAGAAAAAATTATGTTTTTACAATTATCTAATTAACTATGTATACTCATTTTTTTATATGATATCACACATTCGTAAAAAAATAGATAGTTTAAGATGCAAAAAAAAAAAATTTACTTAATGAATATAATATGAATGAATTTTACAAATACATCATTTAATAAAATAAATAATTAAAAACTGAAAATTTATACCCTCATGATCTAGTTTATAGGTTAAGTTCAAACTAATATAATACAACTGGCAAGGATATGTTTAATTAGACTGAATCCATTGATTTGTTAAGGAAAAAAAAGGTAAAAGGAAGATAACACTGTTTTGAAACATATCTTGTTTGTGTTTGCAAATTAGATGAATAGAATGTTTATGAACATTCTATATTACACACAGAACCTTAATTAATTCATATTATGGTCAATTGATTTCAAAGAAAACTCGGTACGGGCCAAAACGAAAACTGTATATTATATGAATTCCACAAAGTTAGTTGGCTTAGAATTAATACCGATTCCGCAGGGGACATGTGAACACAGCTCTTATTAGGATATGCACAATCAGAATGACACTTGTAATATTAAGTCCATCACGTAATGCATAGACGTAGCAAGACACGTGACTACTCATTATTGGATATTATTGTTTTATGGCTTTGTATTGTATCTGTATTTTTTTGTTTGCGTAAAATAAGGTTGCAGTTGCACGTTCGTAGCATGCCTCCTTACACCATTTAGGTATAATAAAATCAATATTTGGTGTTTCCATGGTTTGTGTTTTATATTAAGAACATATATTATATAGGGTGTTATATAATACGAAGATAGCAAGCTATATCTATCCAGAAACTATGCCACCAAATACGTAAACTGCATGTAGATACAACCTGTCTGGAGCATCTGATCTGCGATTTAAATAAGTTACATCCGTAATAAACAACCATGGCTCGATGTTCGACTAATCATTCAATACATTGCCAACACTAACATTCATCACCAGTCAATTTCACATTAGTACATTTGAATTCATCAGTTTTATTTTCTTAATGAAATACTATACGAAAAATGAATACTTGAATATGACTTTACAGAAGAAATATATAAAGAAGGTTTGTTACTATATCATATAAAAAGTAGCTGGAATATACACATTTTTAATGTTGTTTGATATTTCTAGGTCTAACCTGTGAATGTGTTTCAAAAAAAAAAAAAAAACCTGTGAATACAAGTTATCCGAGATGGCTCGGTTTTGTTGGTGGAGGTCCTCCTCCAGCGGAGCTCTGGAGGCGTATGCTAGGCGCTTCTGTTGATGCCTGCTCGGAATCATTTCGGTGAGTTCTTGACCGAACTCTCCCTGGCAATTTTCTTGCTTCATCTGGTTTGTGTCCGGTAGAGTAAGAAGAGTTATAATTATGGTGATTATATTGTTGTTTTGCTTGATCTTTTGCCTATTAATTACAAGTTTTTGTATTAGAAACTTGGAATTAATCTCTGTACCCTAGTGATTTTTTAATTTTTTGCGATCACTAGGATCAAATCAGTTCTAAGCAAATTGTGGTTTCAATTAAATTTGTAACCGACTTTTCATTTTCATAATGATATTTGCCATTTAGCAGAAAAAAAAGTTCTCTTAACCTGTTTGAATCCATGGACCATTTTCTAGAGGACATGTTTTTAATGCTGTAGAGTTTAGTAGCTGCTTAATAAATCAATGAAACGAGGATATGAGAGAAACATGGTGGTGTGTTCTTGTGACTGGACCCCTTGAAAGGACAACAAAGTCATTAAGACAGACAACCTAACTTTTTTCATCTAAACCATGAATATTTCCACGTCACCTATCTATTCACTTTCCAAATCAATATGTTTACTCGATTTTGTCTACTTTACTTGTATTGCACTCTAAGCATGTTCTTCTTTTTCTAATCTACAACTTGAAAAAAAAAAACTGATTCTCTCCCCCCCCCCCCCCCCCCATTAACTTAGTCTATATCTTAGCTCCCTGGCTCAAAGTCAAAGGGTCCCAAAAAAGCAGCCTAAAGCTTATAGACAGATCGAACAAATCGTGAAGTGATGTGATTAAAGGGAAGGCTCAAAAGAATCTAATCAGATTTCACTACAAAAAAAAGTCTAAATTGATAGCAGATTGTTATAACACGTTTTACTAAATTGCTATCGTAGATCATTTAAAAAATTCATGTATTATATAATAGCGCTAGATAAGCGCTACGATAGAGTTTCAGTAAAATAGCGCTTGATAAATGCTATCATAGATAAAATTATTGATTCCGCCAATACTTAACGGAAAATTAGATTTAAGCGCCAAAGACATTATTTAAGCGGTTTCAGTAATGCTATCAAAGACATATAATAGCATTTTTCTAACGCTAAGAAAAATTATTTGAACCCTTAAACCCCAAACAAGATTTTAAACCATAAACAAAGTTTTAAACCCTAAACTCTAAAGACAACCCTTAAAACTCTAATCTTTTCATATTATAACTTCAAATCTTAAAATTAAACTCAAAATTTTATCTTCTTAATCGTAAACTATAATTTCCTAAACACAAATCTTTAATCTTTAATCAAATTCTATATCTCAAATCCTAACTTCAAACATAAACTATACATTCAATACTCTAAATATAAACTTCAAATCTACACTATTAAAAATTTAACTACAAATCTTATCTAGTCTTCAAATCTATTATCTTACAACTTTAATCCAAAATACTAAACTTTAACCCTAAACCTCGTATTCCAATATCCAAACCTTAAATCACAAAACTAACTTTACTCTTAATCATAGTTTTTTATAATCCATAAAATCTAATTTTTATAAACCATAAAATCTAATTTTTATATATATATAATATTTAAATTTTTACATGTTAGATTAAAATTAAAATAATCATCTTTTTATATATAAAATTAAAATTAAAATAAACTAAAAAGTGAATATAATCATTAATCTCCCCATTTTTAATAGCTAATTCATTAAATGGCGGATTGTAATCTGAACCGTTGATTAGATCTCATCTAATGGTCTAGATTGATCCATCTATGCTTCTTCCTCTATCTCCATGCTTCATCTCCATTGGTCAATATTTCTCACACTTGGATTGCTATCTCCATTGTTCATTATCTCTAATCCTAAGGTGCACAGTCTTAGTCACTTTATTTATTTTTAATGTACTTTTCTCATCTTCTCTTCTCCTCTCGCCGACAGGTTTTTACTTTTCTTACTTCAACCCATTTTCAACAAATCGAAGAAGAAGAACTGTTGGAGAAGAACACGATGGTCTCCCATTGAGGAAACCCCGCCTCTGTCGCTGTTGTGAAGGAAGCACTGTGACTCATCTCTACTCTGTGACGTCTCCCTCCTTCACGGCAAGCACTCATCTCAAATGTTTGCTCTTGCTGAAATCAATTTGTGTAAGTGATGTTTGTTATGCTGAAATCGATGTAGGGTTCATTTATTCTTTGAATCTCTGTGTGTTTAGGGTTAAATAAAGTTATTCGGATTTGGCTAATTGATGTCTATTGAAATCGATTTAGGGTTTGGTTGATGGCAGAGGAAGCTAGTGCCCTCGTCTTCTCCTCTCTGCTCCTCCAACAAGACGAAAGAGAAAGAAGCAAACAAGAAGAGACATCACCGTAACTTGCTCAGATCAGGTTGGCCAGAGAGGATGAAGAAGAATACGCCGTGTAGGTGGTTGAGGTGGTGAAGGAAGATGAAGAAGTTTAATGGACGTGGTGTTGATGGCGGCTGAGTTAGATTTTTTGTAGGGTTAGATTTTTTTTTGTTTATCTGGTTTAGTGTAAACCTAAACCAATTTGTAACTGTAAAGCAATGTAATTGTAAACCAATGTAATTGTAAACCAAAATTCAATTTATAAAATACCAATTTATTATTTTTAGTTAACTTAACCGATTTAATTATAAATTAGTTCTAATTTATGTTTTAAAAAGAAATTAAATATACATTCCGGATAATTTATATATATATATATAATTCAATGGCACTGAAAATGTATTATCAAGATTCATAGATAAATGCTATTATAATCTTCATTCGATAATAGCAAACTATAAATGTTATGGTAAAAGGTAATAACATCATAGGAGTATTGCTATGATATGTGTATATTTCATAGCATTCCAAAAAAATGCTATCGTAGAAGGGGTACCTATGATGGCTGCCGTATACATAGCATTTATGAATTCGCTATGAAACATCTAATATAGCATATTTTCAGCGCTAACAATGTACATATTTCTTGTAGTGTTTCATTGTAAGATCTTGAGTATAGTCTGAATTTATACAATTAACAATCATTGTACAAAAGGGATTAATCAACATATCATAAAGTATTCTTAAGATAGTTAAGCGAGGTTTAATCTTGTAAGCATTGAGGATTAAACTAGTGATATTTATTACAACGCAAAGTTATATTTATGCTCAGAAACAACATATGTGGTCGATGGATAACAACATGCAACATATTCTCAAACTCTTGACTGACATAACTTAAATAAGTTTTGTCGTTGAACAATTATGTGACAATACCCTAAAATCATTTGACTAATAAGTTCAGCAATAAGAACTGGAGTCAAGATAACAAGATCATCATTTTTTTTCTCATTACATGCGCTTACCACATGATAATGCGCACTGAAATGCTTGGATGCCTTTTCTTAAATCTGTAAATAAGTACGCCGTAATGAGTAATTAGACTTGCTGAAACACCCGCCCCTTCCCCATTTCCAACCGGGGTTCCTGGGCGCAGGGTTTAGGACACACATGTCTACTTTCCCGACATCTCCGTGTGCCCCGTTTCTGGTCCCATGAGTTCCAGGTGCGTTTCCTTTCTTACCATTGTCATTTCCACTTATAGTTCTGCAAAAAGGGAGAGGGAAAAAGAGGGGTGAGTATGAATACTCAGTGAAGCGATTCTAGACCAGTCTCCCCCATGAGCTTTTATACTGCTCAATGCGAAACGAGAACCGACTAGTCACTACACCCATTTCTTAACTAGCTATTAAGGTTTCATTTCACGAAAACAAGCAATGCAATGAACTCAATCATCACTCAATTCACACAATTCGGTTTATTATTTAAGACTCCAGTCATCCTAGAACTCTAGGACCTACACAGCTCAAGCGGACCAACCCTCCCCTTTTCTTGCTGCATTCCTGTGGAGCCGCCTGACCTGATACACTCGGCATCCGGTTCCCTTGGATGTAGTCTATACCCTTTGCAGTGTATTACGGCCCCTTCCCGCCAAGACTCGGCGTGACTCAATCTTACCGGCGCCTCTATTCTTAACCTGCCGTTTTTGAACGCTACGACCGCCGCGTTTTCCCATACTCCCCACCAGTCCCTCGGTGGTTCGTATTCCATTTCTATTCATTTCCCATACTCCCCACCAGTTCCTCGGTGGTTCGTATTTCAATCATTTAACTTTTCCTTTTTCCTTTATTTCCTTTTCCTTAAACCCTTAGACTCTTTCTTACTTTCCTTTTTAGATGCCACCCGTTCTCGGTGTCACACTCAATCCATTTAACAATCATTCATAGATATCCTATCATTCATCTAACCAGACCGGTTAACATTTCTCTTATAATCCTACGTTCATTTCTTTCTAACCATCCTAGCTCTCAATCAAAACCACAGATCTTCAACCAATCAAACAATCAAACAATCATCAACACACCGGTTTATTTAGAATCTTAAATCAGTATGAGGGTTCTAATGCAATATGGTCTATCATCCTAACCACAAACAGGATCTAATCAATCCTAGCAACCCATTCAACAATATAAAAGAGCATGAAAGAGATCTGGGTAGAACACCTCACCTTAGCCTAGATCTGGATCTGGATCTGAGTTGAGAGGCGAGGGAAACGGGATCTGAGGTCTAGGACACCGCGCGGCCACCACCACCACTCGCGGCTGTTCACGGCAAGGAGAGAGAGATGCGGCCGAGAGAGAGAGAAGGAGGCGCGGCGAAGAGAGAGAGAAGGAGGCGCGGCGAAGAGAGAGAGAGAGAGAGGAGAGACGCGGCGAAGAGAGAGAAGGAGGAGAGAGACGGTGCGGGGAGAGATAGAGAGAGTCGACGGCTAGGGTTTCTGATCTCTGGGGATTCTCTGCAGGGCCTCGCTTCTAGATTTCTGATGAGAGAAAAAGAAGTGGAGGCTTGCTTTTATAATGTGGGGAAAGGGAGAACCCTAGGGTTTTCTAGTTGGGCTGTAGAGAACCCATTAGCCTTTTAAAAATTTAATTGGGCTGGTTTTGGGGTGTTACAATTCTCCCCCTCTTATTCGGAATTCGTCCCGAATTCCAAATCTTCAGTTCGAACTTAACATCCCAAAACTAAGGTGAGTTTCCAAACACAATCAAGGGAAGCACGAAAAAGGCGTCCTACTTGCTCAAGATCATTTAAAACCAACAATGAATTTAATAAATGAAATGGAATAGGACTACAACAAATAGATAGGTCTCAAGGTATCGCCAAAATCCACGGATATCCTTATAACAAGAAGTGAAAAGCTAAAAACCAATAGGAAATGAAGAAAAATGTGTCCTACTCCTACTAGCTGATTCAGGAATCACAACTAGCCACTTCGAACTGGAGACTTCTGCTCCCCTTCCAGCTTAGGACCAGCCACGCGGCCACTCCCTGTCGACGACGCCGGCTCCTCTTCCCACTCTGAGTCCTCCGATGGATCCTCTTCCACCTCTACGTCTTCCTTAGAGCTCGAGATGGCGACGACCCGACGAGTAAGTGTCCGTTCAGCCTCCATTGCCTGATCGGCCATCCGGTTTACCAAGGCGAATTCCCATGGTTCCAACACACCAATCAGCTTTCCCCGAATTTCTTCGCGGAGTCCTGCCTTGTACCACCGGCACCAATCCTCCGCTGTCTTGGGCTTGCATCTTTTGGCTGACTCCAGGAATTCCTCTGTGTACTCCCGGACTGAGCGCGGTCCTTGCCTGGCCTGAATCAGTGTTCCACACCGACATACTCCGGTTATGCTCCTGAGACTCTCTGCATCAATGCTCGGAATCTTCCTTGGGCGTCCACGTTTCCTTGTTGGTACACTGTCCTCCGTCCGAATCGGTCCAAAACCTTCCCTGGTCGACTCCGCCCTCTTTGGGCGCCCTCGGCCCCTTGTGGGCAGTGTCATGTCAACTCCAGGTGCAAACTGGAAAGTCCCCTGACCCTGGTACAATCGCCTGTACTCGGCTGCACGCTGAAAATGGGGCATCAAAACCCGACGCCTCACGGTCGTCTCCTGGATGGGGGCGTTCGGCTGCTCCGCGAACTCCATTTCCTCTTCGTCTGGGAAGAGTGCAGGTACTATGTCACCCCAAGCGTCACATTAGGGCTTGCGGGTGTACACCCTTGTCCCTTTTGGTCCATAGCGCATGTGTCTTTCTCTGAGCTCGTGATGCACTGGTGAAGACATCCTGCAGCGTAAAAACAAAGACCTGATTAGAACATAATAGTAGTCATGCTTAGATGGCAGTTTTCAATCATTTCCCAAAATTAGTGCTGCTTTAGCATTCCATAGAATATCATCCGCGGTGTGGTTCTTATCGTCCCCTTTTTGCCCCAAGACGATCCTTTTTACCGTCAGCCCTTTTACCCTATGAAGATCCCATATCCTTATTAGCATTTTGCATTTTTCTCCAAGTTGATCCTCCATCATCCTTTTTACCCCAAGATGATCCTCCATCATCCTTTTTACCCCAAGATGATCCTTAGCTTAGTTCTCACAATATGAAATCGGCTTTCTCCTACTGTCTCGCCGGTAGTCCCTTGGCCGCCCTGGTTCACCTCTTCCTCATCGGCGGCCCACGCCATGGTGGTGGGACCCGCGCCCATATATATGTATTTTTTTTTTATATATATATATGTGGAAACGAGTTTGACTGTTATATCGGAATGCCAGGAGTCCATTTCTTTGCAGAGTTTAATTCCTCTGTGAAGCTGCGCACGCCTCGGCCTTGCGTCCGTCTCTCTTCCCCCGGCCTTCCCGGTCCAGTGTGGGGCGGTGTCGCCGGCGGGACGTTTCCTTCCGCTCGTAGGTCCGACTTTCCATTCCCCCTTAACTTGCCGTGCTAGGCGACTAATCCCTCTGTATACTTGCCTTACAACTCCTTGTTACCCATTCCTGAATCTCTGAAACTCCACTACACTGTGGTACGAGGACTTTTTGTTGACCTGATCTTGTCCGGAGACTCTGAGCTGTTCGAATTTTCCTTTAGCGTTAGCTATGACGGTCTATCAGAACCATAAGGGAAATGGGCAATATCGGAAACGCTGATCCCTTAAGTTAGTATTAAGGGACCTTAACCTGGCTCTGATACCAATTGAAACACCCGCCCCTTCCCCATTTCCAACCGGGGTTCCTGGGCGCGGGGTTTAGGACACACATATCTACTTTCCCGACATCTCCGTGTGCCCCGTTTCTGGTCCCATGAGTTCCAGGTGCGTTTCCTTTCTTACCATTGTCATTTCCACTTATAGTTCTGCAAAAAGGGAGAGGGAAAAAGGGTGAGTATGAATACTCAGTGAAGCGATTCTAGACCAGTCTCCCCCATGAGCTTTTATACTGCTCAATGCGAAACGAGAACCGACTAGTCACTACACCCATTTCTTAACTAGCTATTAAGGTTTCATTTCACGAAAACAAGCAATGCAATGAACTCAGTCATCACTCAATTCACACAATTCGGTTTATTATTTAAGACTCCAGTCATCTGAGAACTCTAGGACCTACACAGCTCAAGCGGACCAACCCTCCCCTTTTCTTGCTGCATTCCTGTGGAGCCGCCTGCCCTGGTACACTCGGCATCTGGTTCCCTTGGATGTAGTCTATACCCTTTGCAGTGTATTACGGCCCCTTCCTGCCAAGACTCGGCGTGACTCAATCTTACCGGCGCCTCTATTCTTAACCTGCCGTTTTTGAACGCTACGACCGCCGCGTTTTCCCATACTCCCCACCAGTCCCTCGGTGGTTCGTATTCCATTTCTATTCATTTACCATACTCCCCACCAGTTCCTCGGTGGTTCGTATTTCAATCATTTAACTTTTCCTTTTTCCTTTATTTCCTTTTCCTTAAACCCTTAGACTCTTTCTTACTTTCCTTTTTAGACGCCACCCGTTCTCGGTGTCACAATTAATCCATTTAACAATCATTCATAGATATCCTATCATTCATCTAACCAGACCGGTTAACATTTCTCTTATAATCCTACGTTCATTTCTTTCTAACCATCCTAGGTCTCAATCACAACCACAGATCTTCAACCAATCAACCAATCAAACAATCATCAACACACCGGTTTATTTAGAATCTTAAATCAGTATGAGGGTTCTAATGCAATATGGTCTATCATCCTAACCACAAACAGGATCTAATCAATCCTAGCAACCCATTAAACAATATAAAAGAGCATGAAAGAGATCTGGGTAGAACACCTCACCTTAGCCTAGATCTGGATCTGGATCTGAGTTGAGAGGCGAGGGAAACGGGATCTGAGGTCTAGGACACCGCGCGGCCACCACCACCACTCGCGGCTGTTCACGGCAAGGAGAGAGAGATACGGCCGAGAGAGAGAGAAGGAGGCGCGGCGAAGAGAGAGAGAGAGAGAGAGGAGAGACGCGGCGAAGAGAGAGAAGGAGGAGAGAGACGGCGCGGGGAGAGAGAGAGAGTCGACGGCTAGGGTTTCTGATCTCCGGGGATTCTCTGCAGGGCCTCGCTTCTAGATTTCTGATGAGAGAAAAAGAAGTGGAGGCTTGCTTTTATAATGTGGGGAAAGAGAGAACCCTAAGATTTTCTAGTTGGGCTGTAGAGAACCCATTAACCTTTTAAAAATTTAATTGGACTCGTTTTGGAGTGTTACACTTGCTACAATGCATATGTATCTAATACTACTCCACAAAGTGGAGAGATAGTTACTACTTACTGAAGCTAGAAACTATTATTATCAGGAGCGAATTTACAATTAACTACTAATTAAACATCTTTATAAAACTGAACTTTTAACAGGGGCATTACTAAAAATCTTGACAAATTTTACACTAATTCAAAAATTTATGGTGAACAAGTGCCCTTCCCAAAATCAATATACGTCCACCACTGTACTTACTACGAAACAATATAAATTCTCAATTTGAATAATCACACTGTGCTATCAAAGAATGTAACAAAGAACAGACATATTCAAGTGCTTCGGCAAACTAATCTGTTAAAAAAGGGAGTTTTATCTATTTCATTATATAGATTCCAAATTTTGCATTTCTTTTATTTAACATAGTTAACCTTTTCGTCTATTACAGCACAAAGAGCTCTACTGAGGTAATAGTGACATTGGTTAAAAGGAAAAGATATGAACATTTGGGCATCTTAAAGTGCTACTAATTAAGGTTTTTTCTATTACATAGTTACAACATAACATTGGCCTCACATGCAATTTTTTTTATTTGAAATCTAGTACATACGAAATAAAATCAGATGAGTGTCATAAGAACAACTCACACCTAAGCCATCATTTGATCGTGATGTAGCGGTTTGTACCGTGCTTTGCCCAATGGTCTTTGAGATCAACCGGGTTTGAGAGATCATGGTGCCCTTCTGCAGCAAGCCGGCTTAGAAGCTTGTTGAACGCGCTTCCACTCATTTTCCTTCCACCGACTCGAGCATGTCTTTTGTTGGGCAGTGCTGGTAACGGATACATTGATATTGTGGTCGTGCAACACGATGACTGCCAGCCTCCGTTTCCCCATTTGTAGCACTGTCTGAGATCTCCTGTACATGAACAGACCGGTGGTGGCATTGTTGTCTCGTCGTAAACAACCTGGTTCAGCCCCACCATTTCCTGGCTTTTCCAGTCTGATTTGGATCCTGTTAAGACGAGCTTGCTTGTCTCTTCTTCGCCGTAGTCAAGGGTTTTCACAAACATTATCTTGGTCAAGTCGTCCTCGTTCTCTTTCTTAACCTTCCTAGGATTCTTTGGCCCTCTCTTATTAGCAGTGGTCTTCGTTGTCGCCTTTGGGTCTTTCACTCTTTTGCCGCCACGTTTTGGTTTGGCAGAATCCAAGGCGGTTTCTGGAGGTGGTGATGTCGGGAGACCATCCATTTCTCTGGACTCATCATATGCATGATCACTCAACTGAAGCATGTGATGCTGATGATGCATTTGTGGATGGTGAATGTGCTTTACACCACGTGGCATTTGACATCCCGGGGGACATGCTGCAGCCATATTGGAAACTGCAGAAGGTGTAGCCATGGAGTTCTCACGGTATTGTAGAGCTGAAAGGGCACTGTCTCTCTCCATAATGGCGTTGTTGCGCTCGGCGATGGCTGTGTCTCGCTGGAGGAATGCCATGTCCCTTTCAGCTACTGCTGATTTTCTCTCCGATATCGCTAGGTTTCTCTCCTGGATCGCTGCATCGCGCTCTGCTATTATTGACATGACTTGTTTCATCGATGGTTGATGCTGCATCATCCACTGTTTCATGAACAAGGAGACATTCACATTAAAAATGTACACATTCCTATTAAATGATGTAGCTTTTGGGATTTGGAAAAGACTGTCAAGATACCTGGCCCTGAGGTGTTTTATGGCGACCATTGTCACGATGCCCACCATCATCCATTTGAGATATGTAAACTTATATATATGGAATCAACAAAAATGGAGCAAGCTAATGGAAAATCAAAATAAAAGACTGATCCATCTTCTTTTTCAATCCTGCACATAGCCAATAATTAAAGATATAGTCAGAAGAACCAATTAATGCTGCCACAACAAAAAAAAAAAGCATTGCTAGTATTAGTGACATACACTAACTAGGAAGCAAGAAAGAGCTTTTCTAATTGAATTGTAAAATATAACTTCATCAGAAATCAGTATGTGGTCAAAAATAGCCAGATAGTAAACATGGAACATGAAAGTAAAAGACAGAGAAATGATGTAATAATGAGAAGGCATCAGGTCCATGAACATCACCTATCAGCTCATTCCAAAACAACACACACACAGAGAAAGAAGAACTCCTAAACTCCCAGAATCAGTTACAGCTCATCCTAACAGAGAACAACATCATCAACTTCAATCATTTTAACTAGGAAGAGTTATGTCAGAGAAAAGTTAACCTTATAATCCTTAAAAGACAGCAGCTTTTTTGGAGTGACTTGTTTTACACAATCTCAAGGACTTTAAGAACATTATCTACCTAATTAAACCCCCTGACAGAACAAACATGTAATAAAAATAAACAGATGTGAAGTTGGAATCTGAGCAATTAGATTAGGTAACTAGAGTCGACAAGTAGCTCTCTCCTACTTATGAAAGTCAGAAAAAACTTGAGAATCTACCACAGAAACTATCAACTAATAATACGCCAAAAACGAATCCATGGATCAATTATTCTACAAACCCAAATAGCGAAAAGGAAGAGGACTTACCAAACCACCAACTACGGAATTGAAAGGAGGGAGCTGAAGTAAAGATAACAAAAAAAAAAAAGTACAAAGGATACACAGATTCGGATTTGGGAAGAGAGTTGGGTGAGTTTAGGTCTCAGTGCTCAAAGATACACGTTTCGCTCAGGAAAGAGAGAGAGAGAGAGTAATATGCTTTTACTTGTTTCTTAGAAAAGAGTACAAATAATTAAAGTTAAAACATTGAAGTGATAAGCAATAATATTAATAAGGCTTTTATGAGTTGGATAAATCTGAAAGCCCAATATTTTATGGGTTTATATCTTTACAAGGCCCATATGAAACGATACCCTAATACATTTCGTATAAATAGAAGACGGCTTCATTTGTGAGCTCCTCTGCGAGTTGTTCTCTCTCCCTAGGGTTTTCACACATTCGGCGGTAGTGCTCCGTTTCGGAAATGGTAATGATACCTCCTCTCTCTTCTTCTTCCAATCGTTAGAGATGTTACTCAACTTGCTGTCTTCTGTCTAGCTCGAGCTTTGACTGTTTTGAAATTTCTTAGTATTCTAGATTTGAGATCTAGCTTGCGATTGTTTTACTTACGCTCACTCTCTTATATTCTTCCACAGGCGAAGAGAACGAAGAAGGTTGGAATCGTCGGCAAGTACGGTAAGCCTTCTCTCTCCCTTCATCTTATAGTAACTCGTAATTGTATTGTTTAGTATTATTAGGTTGTAGAATGTCATTATATAACGTGGTTCATTCCTCAGTGGAGCGTTCATCATTGAAATGCTTAGATTGTAGAAAGTTATGATGCAACTTTCTGCTTCGTATATTAGCATGTCAATGAATGTATGAATACGCAGGTACTCGATATGGTGCGAGTATCAGGAAGCAGATCAAGAAGATGGAAGTCAGCCAACACAGCAAGTACTTCTGTGAGTTCTGCGGCAAGTACGGAGTCAAGCGAAAGGCTGTTGGTATCTGGGGATGCAAGGATTGCGGCAAGGTCAAGGCCGGTGGTGCTTACACCATGAACACAGCTAGTGCCGTCACCGTTAGAAGCACCATCAGGAGGTTGAGGGAGCAGATCGAGGGTTAAAATCACTACTTTGCTTTTTTTCATCATAATTTTGTTTCTCAGTTTTTGACAATTGTGTTCTGGAGTACACTGCTATGCTTTTGATTCAAGACTCGCTATTGCATTTAGACGTGAATCAATGTTTTATTCGTGTTTTGATTTGCTTTTCTGCTTACTCGTTAGTTTATCATTCATGTGAATTAATTCTAAACCTTACCAACCCACAAGAATCACGTATGACTTGTCTTAAACATGTAATCTAACACTAATTCTTAATCAACAATTAGTTAGATTCACTATATATGGCTATGCTTCAAACATGTGAACAATATTTTGATACGCGCTCTGGTTTTTGATATAAATTTGTAAGTTGATGTATAGGAAGAGCATTTTAGAATCGCTTTCTTCAAAAGATCACATTCTAAACCATGTTTCAGAAGCTATTGATGCACTAAATATTATTTGAACAATTTATGAGTTTTAAACATTAAAAAAAATAAGCTCAGGAAGAACATAAACGACCCATGAATTAGTAGACGAACACAACAGTGAACAAAAATCCAACAAGCTGGGGAAATATATTACAGAGACCAGAAGTATCTGTCTTCTTCCGCCCCAGCGAGCCAGGCTGTTGCCATCAGTTTTCTTGGGACTTCATGAGTTTCTTTCACTTTAGCTCGCATCCTTCACCCAATGGTTTGATTGTATGCGTCTCAATTGCTCATATCCGGATGTAAGAACCGAGCCACGAGATGTTTCACCAGAGCACTAGTATCATGGTTTGTGTACCTTAAACCCAAAGATTCTTGGCACATACTTCTGAGTCGGCTTCTGCGGCTTTAAGTTCCCGTAAGTCATCAAAAACAAGTGAGGGAATGTGGTTCCAAAGTAAGCCCCATCAATATCTGCAGAAAATCATTTAAGGGCAAACACTAAGACATGATAACCACTAGCATGTCTCTCTGCAGCATTTATGCGAATATTCAAGATTTGTTTGTTTCAACTGAAAGTAAAAAGCAGAGCTGAGCAGAGAAAAAGGATACTGCCTTGGAACTTAGATCTGGGGTAAGATATATCTTCGCATTTAGGGCAGTATATCTTCACAGTACTCGATCTCGGGATATCAGACTGTCCAACAGGTAGACAAGACTGTCCGCAACAGAACACTCTCGGGCACCTCCCGAAGTCACAGTTCTTGTACTTCTCAGTCTACATAGAGAAGTCGATAAGTTTAAATCTAAATCACAAACACTAAACAAGAGTTCACTAACTAACTAACCATTGCAGCCATTCCTTTAGTAGTCAAAATGTAACGAACATGAATAAGACCGTATAGCATCTCAGCAGCTGATTCCACAAGTTCATTCTGTTCTTCAGTAAACATCTCACCTAAACAAGATAACGAAAGATTTCAGACACCAAAAGTTTCAAACTTAAGTTGCTTTTAAGACAAAAGGGATTCACTTACTGTTTGAAGATTCGACATCAAGAATGAGATCAAGCGCATAGTCATAGTAAGGAACTTGACCACTTAACCCACAAAGATTGAAATCGTCTTGTATATAATCCTCATCGACTTCACAGAAGAAATCATTCCCTCTTAAATTACAAAACCACGAGATCCACGAGGTGTCATCATCACCCTCAGAACCACTCACGTCTGAACCTTCTTCACTGTCCGTTTCAGACTCCACTACAAAAGGATTGGATTCAGACAATGCAAATTAACTACACAAACACACAGGGATGTGAAAGAAGGGGCTAAAGAATAGAACGAACCATCGAGAAGCTGAGGTTTGGCAGTGGAAGCGAAAGCTCTAGAGGTGGAAGGTGAAGATTTCTCAAGCTTCTTGGTGAGTGCGTCGTTGATTCGTTTCCGATCAACTGCTCCGTTGAGGATCTCCGATCTCGATGAACCACCACCACCTCCGCCACTACGTTCCTTGTACATATTTCGAGGATGGATTCTCAAGAGTCTCGAGACTTTCTGAAGATTAGAGAAAGACGGAGAAAGCTAGGGTTTTCCTCTTTTTAATTTTTTTATTTAAAAATTTTAAATTTAAATAATTATGGTCACAGAGTGGAGGACAGGACAGGACATAGGAGATGTAAAGATGGTTTCCTCTTCTCCACTGTTTTTTTTTTCCCTTTTTTTGTTTTCTTTAATGGGCTTTTCTAACTGGGCCTTGCGCTACAAATATTATCAAAATGGGCTGTTGCTAATCTAATTGATTAAAAATAATCTGAGGTATTATATACACGTATCTTCAAGACTTCAACTAAACATGATTTTGGGATCTATGAATAGTTTGTTGCAAAACGGAGTTTTTGTCGGAGACAGTACATTCCACCGACTTTTGACAATTCCCGAGTTTTATATTTTCGTAAGTTTCAATTTTATTTTAAAACTAGTGGTTACTAATTTTAGTGAAGTCTTTAAGCATTAAACGTAAAATAAATGTATTAATTGAATGTCTAATCTACACGAACAGAAAGGAAAAGGCAATGTCTAATCTACCATGCTGGTGAGTAGTACTGGGCCACGCCTCATGAAATTGTCTTCCCATGAGACTGAGATCGCACTTATGAATTAATCTTTGTAAGACAACATTATTACTTCTAGAAACGAATCACAAAATGAATAAAAATGATTACTTCGATAATCAATACCATTAAAAGAGGATCATTCTCAAATTATATCCTTAATGAAAATTGCAGTTTTCTCAAAAATACCCTTATTTTTACAAAGAATTAATAAAATTCATTAATGGCATTTAAGTCTTTTGGTTTTGGGCCTACAGATGCACCTAAATGGATCTATAAATAATAGGCCTATATATATATTTAAAATATATATTAATTTTAAATTTAATATAAGTATAAATATATTATGAACAATAAATGAATTAAGAAACATGAAAATATTATTTTCTTAAATATACGTATCAATATTCAAAATAGATCATTTGAATATTATACATATTTTCAATACAAACCAAAATCGTATATCCTACACCATATATCATATACATATTTGAATATCATTTTTCAGTGTATAATGTCATTTTATACATAATATTAATATGGCAATTACGAGTGTTCAAGAATATTTTAAAAACTATCTTAAAATAAATTTTTAAATCCGAACAGGATTATATACAATGTATCGGGTCTATAGGTTCAAACATGAATCTAGGTCAGATATGAAAACAAATTTTAAAACTCAAACATTATTATAGAACAGCTACCATATTTCGAACAAATACCATATTTTGAAGAGAAAAAAAACAAATGATAAAAACCTAAAAACTCAATTGTTATGGTTCGAAATGAAAAATAATGGTAATTTGTAAATCAGTTTTCGATTAATAAATGAAAAACAAACAAATCCGCGCTTTCTAAGCGCGGGTCAAAATCTAATTTTGGTTTATTTAAATAGAAAATCAAGCTAGATTAGAAGAGAATTTTGATTAGATTCGATTACATATTTCTTGTGTTATTTATCAAATAATTATTTCTGATAATGCAGATGTTACCATCTGAGGTTGCATATCCAATATTTTGCTAATCATATCATTCTGTAAGATACACATTTATTAGGTAATTTTAAAGTGCTAACAACAAAATAGAAAGAAGTATTCATTAATTAAATACTAGATTTTGATTTGTTTGAAAGAATGTAAAAAAAAAAAAGGTTAGCGGTAATTTTTTTATTTGCAATATTTTATTAAAGTTTCGTTAATTTGTTTCAGATTATGTCACAAACAATATTATCCAATGTGTTCTCATGAGTTAAAAAAAAAAACAAATTCGGAATAAATGCTTATAAATAGAGATTTAAAGCAATAAAAAATATTTACCGACTAAATAAATAAAAATCAAAAGTGGTAGACGATTGTCGTTGACGTCCAACTTAAATACGCAGAGAGGAAGCAATAACCGCACGAGTCGTTTTAATTTTCCGTTATGAAGCTTCGATAGCGATTTAAACCCGAAAACGAAAACAAAAACAAAAGAAAAGAAACGGCCGAATCATTATTGATCTATTTTCGTCTCTCTCTCTGTGATTTCTGAATAGTGAAGGGGTTCGAGGTCGATACGACGCCGGTTAGCTCATTTCCCGGCGGTAAAATTGACTAACATCATCCTTCTCCTTCTGCTGTTGATTCGATTACTCTCTATTGTTTGTTTGTTTCTGATAAAGAGAGAGAGAGAGAGATTGGAGATGGATGATCGAGGAGGAGGAGGCTCGTTCGTGGCCGTGAGGAGGGTTGCTCCACGGCTGGAACAAAGAAGCGTTTACCATTCTTCATCATCTGGTAAAATTTCATCATCACTCTGCTTCTAATGCATTACGATTCTCTCTTTCTCTTTCTTCTTCTTGTGGAACAAACGCGTTTTCGTCTCTCTCTCTCTCTCTCTCACATACTTTTCTAACTTTTTTTTTTTCTTTCGCTCACACTCTCTTTCTCTCTCTTCGCTCGCGGTTACCTTTTTGAGATTTGGTGCGGCAGATCTATGTTTTGCCATTTGCGTTGTATTGCTTGCTCCTTTTTTGATAAATCGGTGTAGTGATTATGTGTGTGGATCTTCTTTGTAAGTTGCTAGCTTTTAGTATCGATAGATCTTCTTTGTACGTAATGTTCATGTTCATCTTTGTGGACTTGAAAAAAGTCTAATGCTTAAATGCAATTTTGTATACTTCTCACGTATCCTTACAAACTATAGAAAAGTCAGCTTAGCTACAAGATGTTTGACTCAGTCACTCCCTTGTATAAACATTCAGATTCTTTTATTAAAATAGTACATCAGAAAGCTCAGTTTCACGATGTGTGTTATATATGTAGCTGAGGTTGTGGCTGGATCGGCAGCTTGGTTAGGCCGTGGCCTTTCCTGTGTTTGTGCCCAGGGAAGCAATGGCGACACTCGTCTTTCTTTTGATCTTACACCTGCTCAGGTAAAACCACTTCCCTCTGTATTATGAATCTATTATTGTTTGTTTCTCCTCTCACATAAGGAGGTGACTTCTGGTTAGTCTCTACTCAAATAGCTCATAACTTATACTGTCGTCGATGCTTCCAGGAAGAATGCCTGCTGAGGTTGCAGAGCCGCATTGATGTTGCATATGACAGCTCAATACCTCAGCATCAGGTACGCTTTTCCTTAAGGCTTGCTTGTGTTTGCTCAAAACCAACGAACTTATGCCAGCGCTCCCGTTTCTGCTACATGCTAAGTGAAAATATACATGCCTTACATAAATACTGGTTGCTACTTCATATGCGTGTAGGAAGCTCTCAGGGATCTTTGGAAACTTGCCTTTCCAGAAGAAGAGCTACACGGAATTGTTTCTGAGCAGTGGAAGGAAATGGGTTGGCAGGGAAAAGACCCATCAACTGATTTTAGGTAATCTCACTATCCTTAGATATTTATCCACTTAACTTGTCACTCACACTTGAGCATCTGTCACTCGCAGGGGTGGTGGTTTCATATCTCTTGAAAACTTGTTGTTCTTCGCTAAGAATTTCCCGGTACGCTTTTGTAAATACTTGCATTCAAAACTATCTTTGCTGTTATTAGTTTCAGTTCCAGTGACACTGTATCAGTACATGATTTTATAGTTATCATAACATGATATTCCTGCCAGACAATGCCATTTAACTTTCCGTCACTCAGTTTATGATGCCACTTGCTTGTGCTGTGCAGAAATCCTTCCGGGACCTTCTGCGGAAGCAGGTTGGGGATCGTTCTGTGTGGGAATACCCGTTTGCCGTTGCTGGCGTCAATATTACGTTCATGCTTATCCAGATGCTTGGCCTTGAAGCAGGTACATCAGCATTACTTATTGCATACTTATTTCGTTTTGAACCTGCTCTTACATGCATTAGGCAGAGTTCTCTAGGAAAACTAGCTAAGCACTCCTAGTTTCAAACTACTAATTGGGCATTTTCGTAGTTGGTGGTTATGTTATCCTATTTTGAGATATAATCAGGTTCAGTAACAGTATCCTAGTGGTACATACTAACAATACAATACCCTTCAATTTTACAGTGAAACCACGAAGTATTGTTGGCGAAACATTTTTGAGATTCCTTTCAGGTAAATTACCAGACACTGCTGATTAAAAATTTCATTGTCTGTCACACAAGTTAGAGTACTAAGGGTGTGTATCCTTCGATTTGTATTGTTTGCAGTGAATGAATCTGCTTTTGACCTTCTGTATTGTATTGCCTTCAAGCTAATGGATCAGCAATGGCTCTCCATGCGTGCTTCATACATGGAATTTAACGTAAGCACTGGCTGTAACCTTTTTCTATTATCACTAGAAGTTTCATAGGGCATTTCGTTGTCGCATATTTGGCTGGTTTTGATGCTTTATCTTGGCTTAAACATAACAAGTTCACCAAATGGTTAATGGTAATTATATGGATAAATACACAGACGGTAATGAAATCGACAAGGCGGCAATTGGAGAGAGAGATAATGGTGGAAGACATAACAGGTATTGAAGATATGCCATCATACAGCCTTCTAAGTCAATAAATAGCAAGCAGCTTACGAAGGACTACATTGTAAGTAGAAAGATCTAACACCTCAAGAAACTCTTATGTCTAAAAGCCTAAGACAACAGCAGAGCATACAAGCAAAAAAAGAGGAGGAGGAGGTCTCTCTTTCTCTCACCACTTCACTTCTGGGACTGCTTAATCTTAGTGATTGGCTCCATGAGATTTGGGACATTGGGTTGTTATTTCTTTGAAACAGATATTCAGTCTTTGTTTCGTATGGGGTTAGTTCTAACTTGTGGTGCTTGTAAAAACATTGTTGGCTATTAAATTTACATGACATCTTAATAAATTTAAATGGAATGTGATTCTGTAGATCATTGTTATAATGACCCAGAGCTACGACCATGACCAGTTTATTTTGAAACCCTTTTGTTTTTTTTTTTTTTTGAAACACACGACCATGACCAGTTACAAAGTGAAAATAACAAGGAAAAGAAAATATTTTGTTACACACAAGAGCAGGTGAGTGAGGATGTAGTAGTAGTTCCAAAGATAACATCGACCCAACAAGCTCTATCTCCATTCTGTAGTTTAGCTCATGACATCAATAACATCATGACACCCAATGTTGCGTGGCATGGAGACGGTGAAGGGGTTGTGTGGACTGGTGGCTGTTGAGTTTTGCCTAAGTGTCGAAGAGTCTCTACACGAAGCAGAGGGTCTCAGCGGGTCGTTAAGGAAACAGTATCACGCACGGGGAGCTCACGTGTGAGACTTAACGGTATTGAGAGGCAATGGAGTAATTAACCATGCCTCGCTTCTCGCTGGCATTTGTCTTCTTCCTCTGTACGGTAAAGCAGAGTAAAACAGAGGAGAGAGAGGAGCGTGGCACCGCCTTCACAAATGCTATAAAGCTGATACAAAGTTGAGACATTAGGGTTAAGAGAGCAGTTGAGAAACACATAGAGCAGCCGCAAGTCTAGCGTTTTGTTCGGTCTCTAAGGGTTAAGTGTAACCAAGCTTTCTAGTGGAAATCCGAGTAAACTTCGGCCAGACGTAACGTCCTCACACTGAGGCGTGAACTGGTTAAATCTGCGTGTCTTTACTTTCCGAAAACAAACGTAATACACACGAGTGAAACAACGTGAGAGGTGAGAGATACCGAAATCAAAGTGAACGAAACAGAGCAAAGAAACGAAATTTTCTTTCTTTTCTCAACAATTGGTATCAGAGCCAGGTTGGCTGGCTGGGAAGGAGGAAAGGTTGAAGCTTTTCTGTAAAGCTTTGTCCTTTGATGCGTATCATGACTTCAAGACGTACAGAGGTTGAGAAGTTCGATGGACAAGGTGACTATGTTCTCTGGAAAGAGAAGTTGTTGGCTCATCTGGAGCTACTGGGTTTGTTAGAAGGGTTAGAAGATGAAGAAAGCGTGGATGTTGAAGACTCTACAGCAGAGAAAGGGATGTCTGCGACTGAAGCTTCTGACAAGCCGGAAGAGAAGATTCAAAAGGATAAAACTCTCAAGGAGAAGAGAGGAAAAGCTAGATCTGCGATCATACTAAGTCTGGGTGATCATATTCTCAGAAAGGTCATCAAGGAAACGACTGCGGCCGGTATGCTCAAGATCTTAGCAAGTTGTTCATGGCTAAGTCATTACCCAACAGAATATACCTTAAGCAAAGGTTGTATGGGTACAAGATGTCAGAGATCATGACTATGGAGGAGAATGTAAATGACTTCTTCAAACTTATATCTGATCTGGAGAACGTGAAGGTTACAGTTCCAGATGAAGACAAAGCGATTGTGTTGCTAATGTCTTTACCGAAACAGTTTGATCAGTTGAAAGAAACTTTGAAGTACGGTAAGACAAGTCTAGCTCTAGAAAGAAATCACTGGAGCTATAAGGTCGAAAAGTCTAGAACTTGGAGCGAGTGGTAAACTGAGCAAGGGCAACTCAGAGGCTCTATATGTACAAGAAAGAGACAGATCAGATAGAAGAGGAAGGAGTTCAGACAGAGGGAAAAGCCAGAACAGGTCACAGTCAAGAGAGAAGAAGACTTGTTGGATTTGTGGTAAATACGGTCACTACAAGAAGCAGTGTTTTGTTTGGAAAGAAAGGAACAAGAAGAACAACAGTCCAGAGAAAGGTGAATCTTCGAATGTTGTGAGGCAAGTTGTCGATGTAGCTGGCTTGAATGTGGAAAGTCAAATGCAGTATGTGAAGGACAAGGAGACGAGTGGATCATGGACACAGGGTGCTCATTTCATATGACTCCAAGGAGAGATTGGTTTGTTGAGTTTGATAACTCGAAAACGGGAAGAGTGAAGATGGCTAATCACACTTATTCTGAGATCAAAGGCATTGGCAGCATACGGATTCAGAATGATGATCTATCAACTGTCCTGATCTCAAACGTCAGATACGTTCCAAGCATGACAAGAAACTTGATCTCAATGGGAACATTAGAAGATCAAGGTTGTTGGTTTCAGTCCAAGAACGGCTCTTTGAAAGTCACCAAACGTTGCTTAACGCTGTTTAAAGGGAAGAAAGTAGGAACTCTATACATCTTACAAGGAAAGGTAGTTGCAGGGAGTGCAAACGCAGTAGTGAGTTCCGAGAACGAGTCAAAGCTGTGGCATAGCAGACTATGTCACATGAGCATGAAGAACACAAATTTATTGATCAAGAAAGGATGCTTACAAGCAGATAAGATGAAAGGTTTTGAGTTCTGCGAAGACTGTGTGTATGGGAAATCTCATAAGGTTAGCTTCGGTCAAGGGAAGCACGTTACAAAAGAAAAACTTGAGTATATACACTCAGATCTTTGGGGAGCACCGTCAGTACCAAGCTCTCTGGGAAACTGTCAGTACTTCATGACATTCATTGACGACTACAGCAGAAAAGTCTGGATATATTTTCTGAAGAAGAAGGATGAAGCCTTTAGAACGTTCGTCGAATGGAAAACGATGGTTGAGAATCAATCAAGCAGAAAGGTTAAGAAGTTGAGGACTGATAATGGACTTGAGTTTTGTAATCTTGAGTTCGATGGTTACTGCAAGCAAGAGGGAGTTATAAGACACAGAACGTGTGCTTACACTCCACAACAAAACGGCGTTGCAGAACGAATGAACAAAATGATAATGGAGAAAGGTTAGGAGCATGCTCAGTGAGTCTGGTTTGGATAAGATGTTTTGGGCAGAAGCGGCTTCAACAACTGTGTATGTAATTAACAGAACACCAGCTTCTCCGATCGAGTATGAGATACCAGAGAAAGTGTGGACAGGGGTTTTACCTGACCTGAGTGGTCTGAGAAGTTTTGGATGTATCTCCTATGTACATTCAGATCAAGGGAAGCTGAATCCGAGAGCCAAGAAAGAAGTGTTCCTTGGTTATCCAACGGGGGTAAAAGGCTACAGAGTGTGGCTGATTGAAGAAAAGAAGGTGGTAATAAGTAGAGACGTTATGTTTAATGAAGAAGTTATGTTCAAGAGTTCTACTGGACAGACTGAAGAAAGAACAGAAACTGAACCTGAAGTTATTGTGATAAGTACTCCCAATGTAACTACAGAAAATAAAGCAACAGAAGAAGGTGGATCTAACGAGCAAGACAACATTAACCAAGGAAACATACCACTAGAACAGCAACAAAGATCAGAGTCTGAGACAGATTCAGAGGAGAACTATATGCCACCAAGTCTCGCTGATTACCAGTTAGCGAGAGACAGAGAAAGAAGAACTACAAGACCTCCTAAGAGATATGATGAACTAGGAGATCTTGGTTTTGCATATAACTTAACTGAGGATGGTGGAGATCTTGAACCGCAAAGTTATGCTGAAGCAATGCTCAGTCCAGAGAGCAAACTCTGGAGAGGATCAACAGATGAAGAGATGGTATCACTTATCAAGAATCATACATGGGATCTAGTTGAGAGACCAGTGAAGAAGAAAGTAATAGGCTGTAAGTGGGTGTTCAAGAGGAAAGTCGGAATCCCGGGTGTTGAGAGACCAAGACACAAGTCTAGGCTTGTTGCCAAAGGTTACTCTCAGAGGGAAGGCATTGATTTTCAAGAAATCTTCTCACCCGTAGTTAAACATGTCACGATCCGTCTAATGATGTCTGCAGTTGCTCATTTCAATCTAGAACTGGAGCAAATGGACGTTAAGACATCATTCTTGCACGGAACCTTGGACGAAGAGATATTCATGGATCAGCCTGAAGGATATGTGGACAAGAACGCACCTGAGAAAGTTTGTCTGTTAAGAAAATCGTTATACGGTCTGAGACAATCACCAAGACAGTGGAACCAAAGATTCGATGCTTTCATGAGGTCTACAGGATATTCGAGAAGTCTGAAGGACAGTTGCTTGTACTTTAAGAGGACCAGGGAAGAAGAGAGGACTTACCTTCTGCTATACGTGGACGATATGTTGATCATATCAAAGAACAAAGACACAATGTGGGAGTTGAAGGGAAGTCTAAGTGCTACTTTTGAAATGAAAGACCTTGGTCCAGCCAAGAGGATATTGGGAATGGAGATCAAGAGAGACAGAGAAGAAGGAGTTGTGGAACTGTCTCAGAAGGAGTATCTTCAGAAGGTACTGAGAACCTTCAGAATGGAGAATTGTAAACCGGTGAAAACGCCCTTGGGGGCACATATGAGACTCAAATCTGCAACTGATAAAGAAAGGGAAGAAGAAGCTGATCAAATGAAGTTTATTCCCTACGCAAATGCAGTCGGAAATATCATGTATTTGATGATAGGATCGAGACCAGACCTCGAGTGTCCAGTTGGAATGATAAACAGGTTCATGGGGAAACCACTGATGGTTCACTGGCAAGCAGTTAAGTGGGTACTGAGGTACATACAAGGATCGCTTGACACAAGACTAAAGTTCAAGGGAAAAGGAGAGTTTGTAGCAACGGGATATTGCGATTCAGATTATTCAGCCGATCTTGATAAGCGAAGGTCCATTACTGGATATACGTTTACAGTTGGTGGTAACGTTATAAGTTGGAGATCAAGTCTACAGCCTGTGGTGGCATTATCTACAACAGAGGCAGAGTACATCTCGCTCACAGAAGCAGCAAAAGAAGCCATTTGGCTAAAGGGTTTGATGAACAAGCTGGGATTCAAGCAAAGAGCAGTGGAGATTCACTGCGATTCTCAAAGTGCTATAGCATTAGCAAAGAATGCTGTCCACCATGAAAGGACAAAGCATATACAGAAAAGATTTCACTTCATCAGAGACACAATCACTGATGGTGAAACGAAGGTGTTGAAGATATCAACAGTCTATAATCCGGCAGACATGCTTACTAAGGTCTTGCCGGTGAACAAGTTCCTGAGCGCAATGGAGAAGCTCCGGATTACCAGTAACTGATAAGAGTATCAGGATCCGAGGAGGAAATCAAGTAACACTAGAAAGAAAGCTAAAGAGAAAAAGATGAAAGTTGACACTACGGCAAGGTAGAGTTTTGTTGAGTTTTGCCTAAGTGTCGAAGAGTCTCTACTCGAAGCAGAGGGTCTCAGCGGGTCGTTAAGGAAACAGTATCACGCATGGGGAGCTCACGTGTGAGACTTAACGGTATTGAGGGGCAACAGAGTAATTAACCATGCCTCCCTTCTCGCTGGCATTTGTTTTCTTCCTCTGTACGGTAAAGCATAGTAAAACAAAGGAGAGAGAGGAGCGTGGCACCACCTTCACAAATGCTATAAAGCTGACACAAAGCTGAGACATTAGGGTTAAGAGAGCAGTTGAGAAACACAGAGAGCAGCCGCAAGTCTAACGTTTTGTTCGGTCTCTAAGGGTTAAGTGTAACCAAGCTTTCTAGTGGATTTCCGAGTTAAATCTGTGTGTCTTTACTTTCCGAAAACAAACGTAATACACACGAGTGAAACAACGTCAGAGGTGAGAGATACCGAAATCAAAGTGAACGAAACAGAGCAAAGAAACGAAATTTTCTTTCTTTTCTCAACAGCGGCGATGGAGATGTTTTGTGTGGACTTCACTTAATACCCCTGTTCGAAAACACGGTGTCCGCGGCCGGAAACTCGCCGAAAACTCGCGTTGCGCTATAGCACCGTCGCGATTTGGTGCAATACGGTCAATTAATCGGACATTTTTTTAAATCATCGTTTTCGAACGTTTTGTGTTCGAAATGACGTACGTATTTGTTATACTTGTTAAATTATAGTTAAAACCTACAAGAATAGCAGAAAGAAACAGTTGAATCGAAATAAAAAAAATAATGGCGGCTCTAACTTTGGGAGAGAAAATGCAGAATTATGATGAAGACAAGGTTGTTTTTGTCATTTTCCTATTAATTAACCTAAAATCCGAAAAATGACAAAAAAGCTTGCTAAGCAATTCGAATCCGGGTGCTGAGAAGAATATAGGAAACCAATAACCACTAGACTATGGGTCATTCCTGCTAAAACATTACATAAAGTATATATTTAACCTAAAACTCTTCGCCGATTAATCCACGTACAATATCCGATTTATTGATTCGGCGCTAGGCCCTATCCAACCGCACGCGTTGCGCCTAGCGAGTTTCCGAACAAGGCTTAATACTAGCTAGGAGAAGCTGTTGTAAAAGAGTATTTTTCCACTCAAAGACCGGTTTAAATAAGCAAATATCTTTAAAAGAAAAACTCTTGTTGACAAATAACTCATCCACGCGCGAGATCCAAGCGGGGATAAGAGAAACCAACTAAAAGCCAACTAACTCACTTAGCGCGTGTCACCCACGTGCTCAACAACTAATAAAGAACAACCACCACCAAGATATCTCATCAAACAAAACATATAATTCTCTGCGACGATCCGGTCGGAGACGAGACTAAATTCGCCGGCGGAGATAGTTACGGTACCGGAGAAAATACGAATCTTTTTGTTTTTCTCCTCTTCTCCCAAACCAAAAGCCCTAGATTAATGGCTGTTCATAAGGCGGCGATTATTATTATTATTATTGCCCTAATCTGCTCTTTCATTACAATCGCTTCGTCTGTTCCTTTCATAGTTCTTCATGGTAAGTTTGTAAGAGTGTTTTGTAGGGTTTCGAATTCCAAAATCTCTGGAAAATTAAAGTGAAAGGTTGCGTTTTTTTTTTTCCTGCAGGGATTGGGGATAAGTGCAGTAACTCAGGAGTGAAACATTTCACAGAGCTTTTAAGTGATTGGTCTGGCTCACAAGGATACTGCTTGTATGTTCCTCTTTTTATATTCAGTCCTTGTCTCAAGTTTTGTGTGTGTTTAATCCGTTATTGATGTTTATTCAGGGAGATTGGGAACGGCTCATGGGACTCATGGACCATGCCTCTTCTTGAGCAGGTGAGATTATATATATGAATATGTTCCAACTTCCAAGAATGGTTAACTTTGTATAAAAATCTAATTTTTTTTTGTCTCTTTTTGTTGTGCAGACAGCTGTTGTTTGTGAGAAGGTCAGATCAACTGCATAATTGGGCTTTTGAAGACCTATTTCATCATGTATGTATTTTGACACTTGCAGGTGAAAAGTATGCCTGAGCTGAGTGATGGTTACAGCATCGTGGGGCTTTCTCAGGGTAACATGATTGGTCGTGCTCTCATTGAGTTCTGCGATGATGCACCACCTGTGAGTTCCATTAACACAGGCCTCCTATCTGTATCTGTGAATGTTATCTCTGTAGTGATTATTGTTATTGTGGTTTAATATAGGTTAAGAGTTTTGTATCGGTAGGGGGACCTCATGCTGGCACTGCTTCCATTCCTTTCTGTGGTGTAAGTTACTATCTTCCCTCCAAAAACTTTGGTTTCTTCTGTCATAAACACTGAGTTTTTTTGTAAACATTTGCTTGATTTTTTTAGGTTACCTGGATTTGCATCATGTTGGATAGTATGATCAAAACAGAGATCTATAGCGACTATATGCAGGTAAGTTAGTAACTATTATTCAGCTTCTGCGTATATTTTCTGTTAGGGAAGTGAGACTTAGCATACCTTGTTGATTGAGTTTCAGGAACACTTGGCTCCTAGCGGTTTTCTCAAAATCCCTACTGTAAGTTTTTCATTAAAAGGTTCTAAAGTTTCAGATTATATATATTTTTTTCAGTATTGTTGTTGTTGTAACCTAAGGCTTTGATAGGACATTGCGGGTTACCTGGAAGGTTGTAGGTTTCTCCCAAAGTTAAACAACGAACTTCCAGTTAAAAACTCCACTTACAAAGAGAGGTTCTCAAGCTTGGAGAATCTTGTGCTTATTATGGTTAGCACTTATCGAAACCCGCTTCCCTGCTAAGTGTTTCTTGTTGATTTTAACACACTTCTCTATTTTCTTGTATCTATTTTCAGTTTGAGCATGATACAATACTGATACCTAAAGAGACCTCATGGTTTGGATATTATCCTGATGGGTCTTTTAAGACCATTCTTCCACCACAAGAGGTAACTAAATAACTCCTTTAATCATTGTTTTAAATGGCAGCTATGATCAAGTGTTTGTTTGGATTTTGTGTAGACCAAGCTGTATACCGAGGACTGGATCGGTTTGAGAACTTTAGACGAAGCTGGAAAGGTCATGTTCGTTAACGTCTCTGGAAACCATCTTCAGATATCTCATGAAGACATGAAGAAGCATATAGTGCCATACCTCTCTGACAAACCATCATCATCATCATCTATTATAACAATGGCAGTTTCTGAGCTTTCTAGTGTGGGGAACCCCGTTTTGGACCTGATTGGTCCGGAGGTGGATCAGCTTCAGCATGTGCTGCGTCACGTCTCAACCTGATTGTGTTGTTTGTTTGTTTTCTTACTAAACATACTCGTGTCATGTTGCGTGAATCTGATTGTTGTTATTATTACAGAAAATCTCAGGAGATAAAATAAACATGATAAGTCCACATATATATATATATATTATTATCACAACATCTGGAATCAATCATACATTCAATAATACAAGCAATGGGTGAGTGTGTCATCTGAAATGGCTGTTTCGGATAATGCCAATTCCACCTCCTCTAGGTTGTTCACCGGAATGAAGCTTCTGCAACCTAATCTGTTCTCTGAACTTGGCTATGAACTCATCAGCTTTTCTATCAACTTCGTAGTGGTCATGGCTGGCATTGCTCTGGCTTTCCCAAGCTGCTGCAGCTTCTTCTTCTTCCTCCAAGGTTAGTTGAAGTTGCTTTACCTCGGTTTCTTCAGTAGCATCATCGTCTTCTGGCTCTGATTTAGCGTGAGTTTCTGGAAGCTTCTCCTTGTGTAGCACAATTGCTAGCTCTTGTTGCCATTGTCTTCTTGGTTTTGTTCTTCCGTGGCTTTCTGCTTTAGGTTCTGTCCGGTCATGAGATGAATCTCCATCTGCCTTTAGATGTTTCCCATGGCGATCAGATCTTATGGTCCTCACGGACTTCCCTCTAGATGAAGCTTTACTAGAACCTCTCCAAGATTGTGGTTCACGTCTCGGACTACTTGATTTCACTTCCTTGTTATCACCATGAAGTTCTTTCTTTCTGGACTTATCCAAATCCACAAAGTCATCCTCTGAGTTTCTTTTGATGTCTTTCACCGGCAAAGTGTCACGGCCCTCTCGTGAAGAACGCATTGCACGCTTTGAAGCTTTGGTGTTCGTTGGTTGCAACAGTACACCTACAGCAGGAATGGTCAGGCTTGAAGCTTCTGCTATTAGCTCCAAAGACTCGTGACTCCGTCCCTTCTTGACACTCAGCTTGTTATGGTCAGACTCCAATCCTTTCCTGGTACTGTCTTCAAGCAAATGATCATCACTCTTGTGCTGAAGATCACGCCTTCTAGTTGTGGAATCATCAGCATCAGGAGGATATGATCTGCGAGATTTGCTCTTCCCTCTCCGGGAACTTTCAGCAGTCAGTTTCAGTGATTTAGATCCCAGCTCCTTCTTGCTGAAGATCTCTGTTCTTCTGCCTCTGACTCCACTCACCTCCAATTCATCATCCTCTAACAAAGAACCATCACTATAATGCCGAGAATGCAAGACACGCTTGTGTGTATCATCAATCACTAATGGTGGAGATGGAGGCAGTGGTGGTGGTGGGGGCAAAGAGTCTTGACTCCGTCCCTTCTTGACCCTCACCTTGTTATGGTCAGTCTCCAATCCTTTCCTGACATTGTCTTCAAGCAATTGGTCATCACGATCACGCCTCCTAGTTGTGGAATCATCAGCACCACTAACGGGAGATGAGATGGGATCAGGAGGATATGATCTGCGAGATTTGTTCTTCCCTTTCCGGGAACTTTCAGCAGTCAGTTTCAGTGATTTAGATCCCAGCTCCTTCTTGCTGAAGATCTCTGTTCTTCTGTCTCTAATTTCACTCCTCTCCAGTTCATCTTCCAGTCCCTGCCTTACATCTTCCTCTAGCAAAGAGCCATCACTATAATGCCGAGAATGTAAGACACGCCTGTGTGTATCATCAGTCACTAATGGTGGGGATGGGGGCAAAGATGGAGAACTAGACCGTGATGAAGCCTCAAGACTCTTCTCCTTAACTGGTTCATCCACATTCGGGTCTAACAACTCTTCAGACACAGAACGAGAAGGTGAGAATCTGTTCTGAGTATGAGACTCAAAGCTAGTTCTTGATGAAGAAGAAGAAGAAGAAGAAGCAGTAGACTGAGAAGATCTTGATTCAAAGGCGGCATAGTGGGTTTCATCCACGGATAGAGGCTGAAAATTTGAAAGATAGTCGTCTCCCATTGCCATCATTTCAGGTCTAGAATCCCATGGAACAACAACAGGTGGAGACGGAGGAGCAGCCACGACCTCATCAAAATCCTTATCAGCCAATGACTCCCCAGCTTCCTCGTTTACAGCTTCATCACAATAGCTGTCCTCAAGAGCTGCGCCATCTCTCAAACCAGACCTTAAACTCCTAACCGGCAAGCCTAATGGCTGGTGCGCAACATGGACATCAAGACCATAATCTGGTCGAGCAACAACCACAACCTTAGATCTCCCTTGGTAATACTGCGAGTTCCAAGCTTGCACTTGACTGAACGACTCAGATTCTCTCTCATTCACTACAGCTAGAGAACCTCGAGCACTCACATTACTCTCATAACTCCTAAAATCACAAGAATCCTCGTCGAAAACAGAGGAAACAGGGAAGAAACTAGATACATACGACAAGGAAGACTGATCTACTACACGGCTCATCATCCTTGAATCAAGTGATGATTCAACACTCCTACGGCTAAACAAACCATAAGCGACAGCAATGCCGACGAAAAGGAGGTGAATCAGTTCCCAGAACTTGGTGAGCACAGTCTCGCTGCCGACGAACTCCGGAGCCTGAGAAGGGAACAACGGCAAGGCGAGGAGAAACAGAGTGAATAGGATAGGTTTATAAAAGAATCCTCCTTTCGACCGACGGGTGACAGACGGAGGCGCGGCGACGGAGCGACGCTTGGTGTACGGAGACGGCATTGAGATCTAGAGTGTGGGATTTGATTTGTTAGGGGATTCGAAGGGTATGTAAGGAGAGGAGACTTCGGGACGAGGTAAGAGACAGATCTAACATTAAAGCTGTTAAGACCAAAGAGTGTGTGAAAGTGAAACTCTATCTGCAACAGCTTCGAAGATCCTTGTCTGAAAGACCATTGCCTATATTTACACGAGTGCACGACGTCGTATCATGGTTCTTGGGTATTAAGAAACTATATGGGCCACGCCTGAAGGATTCAGAAGCTATATGGGCTACGACACTTTCGGTCATTCCTTAGATTGTTTATTTGGTTAGATTTGTAAAAACAAATTAAAAAAAAAAAAATCAAACTGCGGTTAAACTAAAATAATTATAAAAGTAGTAAACAGATTAAAATAATAACTTTAAAATGGTTTCAGGTTTGACGTGATTGAAATTGATTCGGTTGTGGTGTACTTTTGATTCAGTTTGATGACGTTGGTAGGTATATAATTCATAGAACCAATCTGCTTGGTTTTAACTGTCCACTTAATTCCTTAAAGTGAAACACCATTGGAGAAGATTTTTTTCATTTTCTGATGTTTTCTCTCGAAATGATGCACCATTGGAAATAGTTTTACTGGAGTTAAGTTTCATCTACGTGATGGATGAACAGAAAAGAAACAACGGAGTTACATTTTTATTAGCGAGCAATGGGGATGTTAGATAAATTGAGATAATAGATGTGAATACCGGTTAGAAATTGCCTCCAAGTTATGTGTTTCTGTTCACATATACCGCTATTCACCTAAAGCATATGGAAGTTGGAATGAGTAAAATAGATGGATAATAGGACGTGCGGTGTAAAAAAGATGTAACTTCGCGATAGGATTATATTACACTTACCTTACAAGACGGTGTGACGACGAAGATACTACAACACGTCCCGCCGTGGAACTGCACGACTGATTCCAAATCTTGTTAAACAATGACTTTACATTGATGTAATATTTCCAGTTACAATCAAATTTGTCGACATGTACAGTCTTAGAAGTAATATCCTTTTAGCCATTAGATTGACGTACGTAGTCTTTCCAGGTTAATTCTATAAAGGCTGCTGTAATGTATTTCAATTAATTGTGATTTATAATAATTATCGATTATATACTGTAAAATATAAATTTTGTAGTAATTGCCATCGATATACAAAAATAAAATAAAATAAATAAATTCGTACCAATTAGTCGTGTGAAACAAATAACTTCCTTGTGTAGTGATATCTTTCCTAGCAATTTCCTACTGTGGAATAAGACTCCACTAAAAGAGTCTAATTCCTTCAAAATTTTATTACACGTTCTTAACAAAAGAAAAACTTTCTTGTACGTTCTATTGCATGTATAAATTACCCCTCACATATAGACGCGCAGACTACACATAAAAAAAAAAAAAAAAAAGAGAAATGGAGTCTGCTAAATCAAACATCAATGGCCACCAAAATGTCATCGTGATGCGTCACGGCGATCGGATGGACCGTTTTGAGCCACTCTGGGCTTCGACCGCTGAAAGACCGTGGGATCCGCCGCTCATTCACGACGGCAAGGTTCGAGCCTTTCATACCGGCCAAAGAATCAGTTCTCACGTTGCGTTTCCAATTCACCGTGTCTTTGTCTCTCCTTTCCTACGTTGCATCCAGACTGCTGTTGAAGTTGTCGCCGGTCTCTCCGCCGTCCCTTCCATTGATAACTCTAAGCTCAAGGTTAGGCACCATATCGCCCTAGCTATACATATATAAATATGAAGTATGTGTATCTACAAAGTATACGTGTAGGGCGGACCCACTTGACGAGGGATGGGTGATCAATTGACACTGGTAAAAATAACATACACAAGATTTGTAAGCTTGGTTCATTAGTATGTTGTAGCATAGTTGGTCTTAAATTCCCGCACTGAACCCCCAAATCAGGGTTCAATTTTTCCCAATAACACCTATGTCCCCAGTCTAATTTTCTGGTGGGTCCGCCACTACGTGTATGTAAGTTAAGATATATACACTCACATATTACGTGTACTTTTTGATTCAAGGAATCTAGATGCTAATGCCTTGTCTCGTCTGCTCCAGGTAGCTATAGAGTTTGGATTGTGCGAGATACTGAACTCATTGGCTATTAAGAGTAACGTTGCTCCCAAAGATGGGAAGTTTGATTTCAGCATTTCAGATCTTGAAGCTATGTTTCCTGAAGGAACAATGGACCATAATGTCGATATGGTTTATAAAGAGGTAACTCTAGATCTGACTTTTTAAATTCTTCATTTCTGAGTATAACTTGATATAGATATATTTGAATCATGATTCCATGTTGGGTCGGTGTAGTTGCCACAATGGGGAGAATCTGCGGAAGGCTTCAGGGAACGATATGTTAATACATTGAAAGTTCTTGCACAGAAGTATCCTTCTGAGAACTTGCTCTTAATCACTCATCGTAAGCAAAAATGATTATGGCATTTTTAGTTTAAAATCAAAACCAACATCTCTCTAATCTTGAGAAACGTTTCTTTTAGGGGGAGGAGTAAGTACTATACTTTACAAGTACTTAAAAGACGCAACCAAGCGCTTGGTAAATTATTGTGGTTGTGTTGACTTGAGAAGAAGGGATGGGTTTGGTGAGTCTGTGGATTTCGAGGTGGTTACTAGTCATGGAGTGTCTTTCAGGGAACACAATGTTCCAATACATGACCCGGTAATAAGCCAATCTCCGGTTTAGCCGGTTTAATTCGGGGCAGAAACTCCAGCTGAAACTCCTCTGCTACTAGCCAAACACTTGGTTTACTGTTTTTTTTTTGCTAAATTATAAATATTATACGAAAATGTACGTTGAAGTTTACAAGATTTATAAAAACAAATTGTATGACATCTATGCTTGATTACACGGCAAAAAAGTTAATGCACCGGAGGAAACAAGACAACGAGATGGTACTGTTCAAGTGTTCATGTAGGATTAATTAAAGACGGTCTTTAAAAAAAAGACCGGTGACTTTTACATTTTTTTTTATCAAAAGACCCGTGACTTTTATAATTTAAAAATATACTGTTTTTATATGAGGGGTTCATTTTTTGTAGTTTTATAATTTAAATAAATGAAAATATAAATAATATTATTAATGAAACACATGTTTTAGTTCTTTACGTCATGTATAACTAGTACATCAAACGTAGGGAACGCCACCAACCACCATCAGAGCAGCAATGGCGTCATCTGCTAATTCCAATACCACCGATGAATACCAAAACATCTTGATGATGCGTCACGGTGATCGCATTGACAAGATCAACCCGCTCTGGCTCGATACAGCTTCGAGACCTTGGGACCCTCCGCTCGTTCAGGACGGTTTGGTTCGTGCGTTTCAAACTGGTCAACGGATCCGATCTCAGATCCAGTTTCCTATCCACAGGGTCTTCGTCTCTCCCTTCATCCGCTGTGTTCAGACCGCTTCAGAAGTTATCGCCGCTCTCTCCGCCGTTGACTTAAACCCTCACGCTACGTCGTCTAAAGACGTTATTTCCATGGATAAATCTAAGCTCAAGGTCAGATTCTGATCATCGTTGGTGCTTCTTGTCCTAATAAGGGTAGTTGTCTTGTCTGTATGGTATAAACTAGTTAAGGTGGTTGGTTCTTGTCTGCTTCAGGTGTCTATTGAGTTTGGTTTGAGTGAGATGCTGAACAGTATGGCTATTATGCCTGAGGTTGCTCCAAAAGATGGGAAGTTTGATTTCAAGATTTCAGATCTTGAAGCTATGTTTCCTGAGGGAATGGTGGATCATGACGTTGATCCTGTTTATAAAGAGGTAATCAATCTCTCTAGACCTTGTCTTGTTCTGTTTCTGTATGTTATTTTCTTTGAAAGTATTTTGAGTATATAAGCTTGATGATCTTCTTCTTCTGAGTGTGTCAATGTTGGTTGTGTTCAGATGCCAGAATGGGGAGAAACTGTGGAAGAATGTACAGAACGGTTTCTTGGTTTGGTGAAGACTCTGGCTGATAAGTACCCTTCAGAGAACTTGCTCTTAGTCACTCACGGTAAGCAAGGCATTCTTGGTTCTGTTATTGTACTGTACACACACACCTTTTGACTTTATTAGTTTTAAATCTCTGCTTTGCTTCTCTTTTTGTTACTAAGATTTCAGTGTCCATGTAGCAAAGCTGTTCTGTGGTTGCACTAGAGCAAAAAGTCTATGATAATTAATCGGTTTATGTTCAATCTCTCTGTGCAGGGGAAGGAGTAAGGACTACATTTGCAACCTATAAAAAAGTAGATACGTACGACGTAGAGTACTGTGCGTGTGCTGAACTGAGAAGAAAGGTCTCGAGTCAAGACGGGTCTACTAAAGCTGGAGGCTTTGAGGTGATGACAAGTCTTGGTGAAGTTGGAATCAAGTACCATTCCTTGACCACCACAGCAGACAAATGATCATGTTCCCAACTCTCGAGTTGTGTCAGTGTCTCCAGAAGATCATCACGACATTGGAAAACCGAAATTAAACTAGATACTGGATATTAAGAACGAGTGATTCTAAACTCAAATAAAAAGATTTATCGTCTGTCATTTACAAATTGCTTTGCGCTAGCCAAGACTTTGTTTTTAATTTATCTCTCGAAGAATAATGACGTTTTTTGTCATCTATCTCAATATATTAAACCTGATCAGTAATATGATTGTCATGAAGGAAGGACCATAACTACAAGGTAGTCATGATTTATAAAGAAAAATAAGTAATTTCGTGCTCGTGATCCTTTTGCAAAATAATCTGCTCAGAAATTTATGTTACGTGAGATTAAACAAAGACTGAAACATCAAAAATGATCTTGTATAAACTCCTACGTTACTTCTTGATCTTGTATGGCTGTTTCGATATATTGTTACACTCTAACACTCTTTGATGGAATTTTCGGGGGAAGGAGTGGGAACAACATTATCCACGTTCTATGAAGATACAACTGTGTACGAAGTAGACTACTGTACTTATGTTGAACTGAGAAGAGAGGTCTCAAGTACAAAAGCAATTGAGTTATGGTCAAGCTGGAATCAGGTTTAGTCATGATCATGTCATAAGCCGAACACCGGTTTGGTCAGCTGTCTTCAGTTCTTCATATGTTTCTGTACTATTTGGTTTGTATTTGAGTTGCTTTTGTATGAATTATATATGAAATATGTTTTCAAAGTTTGATTCAATCAAATAAGATTTTATATTTCTGCCAACAAAAGAACATTAATAGAGAACAAGGATTATCATTACATAACAATGTATGTAATTAAGAGTGTTGCTTGTGAAGCACATCTGAAAACAAAGCTAGTTAGAGTCTGCGTCAATTAGACCTAAACACACACATGCAGTGGGAAATAATAGAAACAACAACAGTCTTAAGAACTTCGAACTGAATCATCAACTTGATCAAACATGTCAGCCGGGAAATCTTCATCCTTTGAAACATGTCTGCATCTAAGTTCCGATGAATACCGACAATTGCCCTATATAACCATTCGTCGGTATTTCGTAGGAATATTCAGACCACTTTCCGACAAAGCAGCGGTCATCGGAAATTTGCGATGCAGTCCGACGAAATAGCGAGGGAAATATATAACCATTATGCGACCATTTTAAATGGTTTGAATTGTTAACCATCATGGGAAAATCGTCGGAAGTTCCGACTCATTTTCGACGAAACTTTTGACTGTTGCTAATATTAAAGAAAAAAAAAAAATTTCGACGACCGTTCCTTAAATTTCCGACGAAATTCCAACGAAATATATGACTGTTTTACAGCCGTTTTATGCTTTGATACGTCTGATGGAATTCCAACGAAAATTAATTTATTCCGTCAAAATATCATCAAGAATCTGTCGGTAACTTTCTTTTATAAATACGAGCTCCTCTCATTCACTTCATTCACTCTTCATTCTCTCCTCACTCTCTTCACTCACTACAAATCCATAAAAAATCATGTCTTCTGGAAATTATTTTCGTTCGTGGATGGATTAACCTCATTTGGATCCAAACACCAATTTGCTTACAGAAAAATACGTAGAAGGTTTTGGCGAATTCATGAAGCGTTTTCAACAACAACCGGAAGCAAATCTCGGTATAATAAGATGTCTCTCATCTTCCTGCAATAATAGTAGGGTTTTAAAAGAATGAGATATTTGAACTCATTTATATATGAAAGGGTTTATACGAAATTAGAAGATTTGGTATCTTCACAGGAAAACGGTTATGAATATGGTAATATTGCCTCGACATGTTAATAGGTTAGAAGAACCAAATACATATGTAGATTATGGCGTAGATACTGAGCATATGGTAAATGATCATTATAGAAGGGAAGAACTAAATGCAGAATCTGAATGTAGAAAAACAATTTTTGTATAAATGTTGTAAAGATGGTCATTCAACTTTATCATCTTCAACAAGATTAATAGATACTAAGACAGATTATAATTTGACTGAAGTAATCACGGCCAGCTGCTAACGTTTTGTAATTTAAAAATCTAATTCTATGATTTAAATATATATTAAAAATATTAATAATATTTGATGAAACACATGTTTTAATTCTTTACGTCATGTGTACTATATATACTTCCAACGTGCACGCCACCAACCACTATCAGAGCAACAATGGAGTCGTCTGCTGATTTGAACACCACCGATGGCTGCCAAAACATCTTGATGCTGCGTCACGGTGATCGCATTGACAAGATCAACCCACTCTGGCCCGATACAGCTTCGAGACCTTGGGACCCTCCTCTCGTTCAGGACGGTTTGGTTCGTGCGTTTCAAACTGGTCAGCGGATCCGGTCTCAGATCCAGTTTCCGATCCACAGGGTCTTCGTCTCTCCCTTCATCCGTTGCGTTCAGACTGCTTCAGAACTTATCGCCGCTCTCTCTGCCGTTGACTTAAACCCTAACGCTACGTCGTCTAAAGACGTTCTTTCCATCGATAAATCTAAGCTCAAGGTCAAGATTTTAATCATTTCCAGTCTATAAGTCTTGAACTATGACTGTCTTCAGGGAATGTCATGAACATAGACAACGGTCTGTGGTCCCCAGATTTTAGGAATAATTTACATAGACATAATTTTTTATACTAAATTTCATATAGCCCTCAAAATCTCAGGACCGGTCTTAATAACGGTTGTGATGTATGTAATGGTATAAACTAGTTAAGGTGGTTGGTTCTTGTCTGCTTCAGGTGTCTATCGAGTTTGGTTTGAGTGAGATGCTGAACAGTATGGCTATTAGGCCTAAGGTTGCTCCAAAAGATGGAAAATTCGATTTTAAGATTTCAGATCTTGAAGCTATGTTTCCTGAGGGAATGGTGGATCATGACGTAGACCCTGTTTATAAAGAGGTAATCAATCTCTCTAGACCTAGTCTTTGTTCTGTTTCTGTATGTTGTTTTCTTGGAAGCAATTTGAGTTATAAACTTGATGATCTTCTTCTGAGTGTGTCATGATGGTTTTGTTCAGATGCCACAATGGGAAGAGACTGTGGAAGAATGCACAGAACGGTTTCTTAGTTTGGTGAAGACTCTTGCTGATAAGTACCCTTCAGAGAACTTGCTCTTAGTCACTCACGGTAAGCAAGACATTCTTGGTTATGTGGATCTTGTACACTCACACTATTGACTTGATTAGTAAAAAAATTCTGCTTCTCTAGAAAGAAAATCTTTTTCTTTTCTTTCTTTTTTCTCTCAAGGTTTCAGTATTCAGCAGCAAAAAATCTTTGATAATCTCTTTCGTTAATCGAATGTTCAAATGTGTGACTTGTAAGAACCTCTATGTGCAGGGGAAGGAGTAAGGACTACATTTGCAACCTATAAAGACGTAGCTGTGTACGAGGTAGAGTATTGTGCTTGTGCTGAACTGAGAAGACAGGTCTTGAGTCAAGAAGAGTCTACTAAAGCTGGAGACTTTGAAGTGATCGGTCAAGCTGGAATCAAGTACCATTGCTTGAAAACCACAGCAGTACCATGTGTGAAGTGGTATTGAGTCATGGTCAAGGTAGAGTATTGTGCTTGTGCTGTACTATTTGGTTGTATTTGAGTTGCTTTTGTATGAATTATGAAATAAATTTTTAAAGTTTGATTCAGTCAAATAAGATATTACATTTCTTCTGCCAACAAAAGAACATTAACAGAGAAACAAGGATTGTCATTACATATCAAAGTAGTTAAGAGTGTTGCTTGTGAAGCACATCTAAAAACAAAGCTAGTTAGAGTCTGCGTTAAATTAGACCTAAACACACACATGCAGGGGGAAGCAATCTAATAGAAACAAACAACAACAACAACAACAATCTAAGGACTCTGATTTGGATCGTCAACTTGATCAAACATGTCAGCCGGGAAATCATCTAAGAAAACATCAGCTTCTTCTTCATCATCATCCTTTGAAACATGTCTACATCTTCTCTCTGCAGGAGGCAGCTCAAAAAACGGCTGAGGGAGAGCGAACAACGGCTCAGAACAACCAGCCGGTCCGAGGATATCGTAGTAATAAGGATTGTCGAGTCTAGCCAAAAGCTCTCTGCTTTCTGGATAGAAAGGGATGGTCGCTTGCTGATTAGCAATATGCGGCTCAGACATGAGAGGATCATCAGTCCAAAAAGCGAATGGCTGATGTTCTAACTTGATACCCAATTCAGGCAACCTCAAAGCTTCATCAACTTGGTCTGATGATGAGTAAGGAAGAATCTTGGAAGATGAAGAAGAAGCTGTAGTCACCTCTTCCTCAACCAAACCAAAACTCTGAAAGTGAAACACACACAAACTGAAAAATCCTTTATAATAATAATTAAAAATGTATATATTTTATCATTTAGAAACATAATATACCTGAGGGGGATAGAAGTATTGGATTGGTTTAACGATTTTGCCTTTGTTTCGACGAGAAGGTGGTTTGGGAGAAGTCGATGCATCAGAAGAGTTATGGAGAATCCTAGCGAGTCTCTTTACTCTGCTACTCCAAAAGTTCTTCACGTCGTTATCAGTTCTTCCCGGTAAATGCGTAGCGATTCTCGCCCATTTGTTCCCAAACTCCGCCTGCAATTCAATCACAGTCCTCTCTTCCTCCGCAGAGAACTTACACCCACTAAAGAAACACCTAACGTTTAAGCAAAACAAGAAGAGGACAAGAGGGGAGGGAATAAAGTTATATACCTTTTGAGATTGGGACGGAGTTTGTTGACCCAACGGAGACGGCATGACTTGCCGGTGCGTTGAAGAAGACCTTTGGATCGAATGGAGCTCCAGTCACGAGGACCGTATCTGTTCACATGGTTGATGAGCACTTCGTCTTCCTCGGCTTTCCATGGCCCTTTCTTTATCTCTTCCTTCTTAACCGCTTCCATGTTTTTGTTTTGTAAGTCGTGTTGTGTTGTGCTGTGTCTGCGGAATTTTCTTGTAGTGACGGTTGGAGGCGGTTCCCCCACTCTCCAAGTTTCTCTCCAATTTTTGAATGTAGAATATTACTAAAATACCCTCGTATTTTTACTAGCCCAAGAAGTTAGCCCAGTTTAGGTGAGCCCATCACTGTATTCGATCTTTTAGTCTGCTTACTCACCGCATGGGGTAACGATTTGCATTTGCATGCACATCTTATGCAACGTTTACGTGATTTTGCACTCCCTAAAAAAGCCTGTGTTTACGTGTTTTGTAATTGCTGAATTGTTTAGAAAGAATAATCATGCAGTTCTAGTGAAAATTGGAAACTTTTCTAGCTGAGCAACAAACGTTAAATTAACTTACAATTTTAAGTCAACATCCACAAATAAATTTAAGAGAAAATTGCCGAAATGGAACAAAAATTCAACATTGTTGTCCTTTTGGTATAATACCATCATTAAGTTATCCATTTAGTATAATTTTTTTCATAATCCAAAAAATAACTCTTGATTAATCAAATTAATCAAATAAGCATATTTTAAAAGTATTTAAATATTAAAAAACGAATTAAAAATAAAAATTTAATTAAAAATATATATATATGTATATATATATATATATAATTTTAAGTCAACATTTTAAAATATATTAATAAAAATAATACATTTAACGTTTTTTATATGGGGTTTTCGCAAATAAGACTCAAAACTTGAATTTAAACACAAAACTAACTCATGCTTTTTTTTTAACTTTGATTTGCCTCTTTCATCCCAAAAGCTCAGATTATTCACGAAAATGCCATCACTTTTTCTTTTCTTTTTTTTCGAAAATGCATATTTTACTCTATCACCCTCATCTTCCTCAAATATTCATTGCCATCAATACACCAACCACCATGAGCAACCAATTTGAAGCTCTTAATGCACCTAAAAATCGATTTACACTCTTTCTTTCTCAATTCTTATGAACTAAAAACAACATTTCTTTCACTTTTTCTCCATATTCATCCAAAAAACCCAAAATTTTGATTCTAATTTTTTTATGGTTCACAGAGCCATTGAAGCTTACGATTCTTGGTGGGTCACTTTTGTTTGAGATTCTCGGTGTTTGGAGAAGACTTATGTGTGCTAAACAAGTTATCTCACTGGTTGAAACTATGAAATTGAGATTTTTCTCAGATCTGTTCGTCCAGACGACTTATAGGCAAGTCTTCTGGCTTTAGATGACTTACCTGCACTACAAGAAAAACGCGTTTTTATAGCGGACGAATAACGCTATCTAACGATAGGATAGCGGTTTGTTAAGCGCTGTATCATCGCCCGTCATAATAGGTCGAGGACATTAAATAGCGGTATTTCGTTGTGCTATTTTTTCTTCCGCTACGATAGCGCTTTTATTTCTGCAATTAAATATTATTTAATAGCGTCTTTTTACTGCTATTACTAATTTTATAAATAGCGTTTTCTGTTTGTTTTAGTTAATTCTACTATAGCAGTTACCAAAGTGCAATGTATATATGTACTACTATAGCAGTTTCATTTGTGCTGTATATATAATGTTAATATATTTATATATTTTAAATTTTAATTTTTATATATTTATATTTTTAAATTTACACAAATTCGTTTTCTGGGATTTTGAAACAAAATATCAACTTATATAAATAAACATAAATTTCATAGATTCAACTTAAACAGATTACATAGTTTTTCACACATCCTTAGAGATTACATTATAAGTTCACACTAAAGCAACATTGTAATCCTTAGAGATACACAATGTTATCATTTGGCCAAGCCACGGTGCTTCCTACTGCATCACCCATGAATTCGATTTCAGAGTTTGGCCTCCACACTCGAGCCCCATCGAACTCAGAAACCTCTACCCAAACCTTCGTAGCATTGGGACCTAAAGGAACGAAATGCACTTTCTCTGCTGGATCAGTTGAGAACACACGACCTAAAGCAACTCTCTGTCCTAAGTTATGACAGTCCAAGAGAGCAACCTTCTGTTTGCCACCTTTGTTGCTACTACTAGTGCTGTTACCATCACTCTAAAACCAAAAAAGACAAACACATTCACCACAATATCAACACCGGCAACCTAACAATTCAATATCTAATCACCTTCTAAGAATTTACAAACTTACCTGATTGGATATCTTGTTTGATTCAGTAGGTGAATGTTGATCAGTAGGCGAATTTTGATCGGGTAGTCTTATCTTATCTAGAGGCCACGCTATTGTCCCATGTACTGCATCACCCATCTTTGTCATTTCAGGTGTAGGTCTCCAGATATAGGCATTAGGTTTAAAAACCATTTTGACTCTAAGAACTGCTGCATTCGGTCCCAGTGGAATTTGGTTGACGAGGTGAGTAGGTTCGGTTGTCAACAAGACACCCTCAGCTATCAACTCCTCTTCTATTTTCCAGTAATCAAATATTTTAACATTTCCTAAAGATGCAGCTACATCCTGAATCATGTAAAATATCTTCACACATTTCAGGAGTACATTAATGAATGATTATCAAGATTTGGAGGACGGAATTTATTTACCTCCGACTCGTCGTTGTTGCCATTGTTTGAAATGTCAATGCCATCATCCAAGATGAGCTTCTCAGATGGCCATGCAATTTTGACTCCAACAGCCTGACTAAGCGATACACAAGTTGGAGTAGGTCTCCATATAGGCGCTGTTACGACTGATACAGACTTCACTATAACAGCAGCCGCATTAGGTCCCAGTGGAATGCGACCAATCTTATATGTGGGCTCACTAGAGTAGAATTCTCCTTCAGCAACAACCAAATCATCATTCGAAACCCAATCCAGTATTTGGCACCTTATTCCTCCGCCCTTGCTCACATCGCTTCTCTCAGAATTAGAATCAAATCCGTTTTTTTCCTATACCCAACAACCACAATCATTTTTGTTACAACCTTATACATATCAGAAGTTTGAATAATAAAACAAGAAGAATAACGAAGTTACCTTTTTACCAGCCAAGTCTTTAACCACATTTTGCAAATCTTGAACCTTGTTGATTAGTTCTGCTTGAGCTGCTTCAAGTTGCTTGACATGTGAATCTCTAGCATGTAAGAATGCCAACTTGGTTACAGTAACCCCTCGTCCCAACCCCCTAATTCTTTCTGGTTTATCTTTTCCTAGAACCTGAGTGACAGCATCTTCACCGATATTATCTGCTGAACTTGATTCCATTTCACTGTCAATTCTCTTTATCTTCTCCTGCAATTAAAAATTACACAAGTTATGTAAATTGTATTCTATAGCCAACAATATTATTGTTACAAGTAATCTTACTATTGTATCTGCAAATTCTTGACGAACGGGTGTTCCATCAGAATGTGTATGACCAGCGACCCAAACCTTAGTTCTAGTGACTAGCTTAGGATCAGAACTGTTTTTTTCTACAAGTTAAATAAAGTAGTAGTCATCAGATCTCATAAACCCAATAACACACCAATTATTATTTCAAATTGTAAAACATACCATCTCCTCTGCAAGCCGATTCATGCCTTTTCGACTAGTGGTGTGGGGAATTTGAGCCTTTCTGAGTTCCCTGTACTTATTACTTTGTTCCTACATAAACCAAATACCATTTTGTAATAAATGTTACTTACATAACCCAAATGTAAATACGCAAGACACAAAATGTTACCTGAAAAGCTGCAGTACATCTTCCTTTCACCCAATTGTTCCAAGCTGTTACCGATTGTATGTTGCTGGGTTTAATTATCTGTAGTTGCGCCTTGTTTTTTGCTGCTCTAACTATGGAAGAGAGTCTAGATTTAGAGGCCCTCCACAAACAACCCATCTGCTTAAAGACTACACCCTTTTGCCAGTCTTCTGTCAAGTTGAATCGTCCCTGTACATAATATTCATATTAATACTGAACTCGTGTGTATGTATATACATAGGTAACAGAATTACCTGTATTTCCTCCCACAGAGCGTCTTTTGTTTTCTCTTCCAGATGTCTCCAGTCATCTAGCAATACAGGCACATGCTCTCTCACAAGAGGACCAAGGAATGAGGACAGTGTCACTGATCCACGACCAACATGCTCTCCCAAAGAATTGAACTCCACATCTACCTTGTCCTCTATATGTTTCGCCACTTTTCGCATTTTAGTTGGACCTCTAGTCTTCTTCACTTGGTTATCAGATTGCTGTGTTTGTGTCTCAGAGCTAGGAATGACTTCTTCTTCTTCGTCTTGTACATTTTCCTCGTCATGTTCTTCTTCAGCTGGTTGTGTTTCGTACTGATCATGTTCTTCGGGTGGTTGTGTTTCATCATCATCATTTTCTTCTTCGGCTTCTACAGTTTCTGGTTCTTGTTCCACTTCTTCTGAACCAGTATGTTGCTCGAGTTCGTCGTGCTGTGACTCCTGTTCCACATTCTTCTTCGGGCAATTCTTCTTCTGTTTCTTGGTAGATAAAGACACCACAGGACTAACAGCAAGGCCTGCTTGACGTTTACTGCGACGCGCCTTCTCAGTAACAGCATTCTCGTTCATTGTATCAGTTTACCTGTTACAACAACAAACTTATTATTAATCTCAAAGAATAATACCCTCACAATCATTCCTAACACAAAAACTCTCGTCATCTGAAGCGTGATCTCCGATATCTTCATCATGATGGACTGTTAACGTTGCAGGGCAAATGTCCTCTTCAGTCTCTAACTCATGATATCCTCTCGGAGGTGCTCTCATAACAACATACCAAGGAGAGGTGTCATCCTCTCTTGAGTAAAAAACTTGTTTAGCTTGAGAAGGCAGAATGTATGGATCATTAACAAATGCTGACTGGTTCGTGTGGAGATTTACAAGTGTAAAACCGTCTTCCTCTTTAACACCTTTCCCTTTATGTGCCCAACTACACTTAAACAGAGGCACCTGAAACATGTGGTAATCAAGCAATATGATCTCCTTTATGACTCCATAGTATGCTACCATGTCCGCCATTTGATTAGAATCTTTCGCACTAGCTCTGCACATGGAGAATGCTTCATTTGAAACCCCACAGTTCTGAGTCTTCCTTTTGACATCGTCTGTCTGGTATCGATGTCCATTAACTATATATCCCTTGTAGGTGTGTGCGACATTCCTTGGTCCAAACGCAAGCCATCTGAGCCGCTGAGAATGATCCTTTGAGTTATTTGGTATCTAGCATGAACAGATCACATATCAATATCATTACCAGATCACATATCAATATCATTACCATGACCAGATCACATACCTTATCTTTTATCCATGTCGAAAACCTTTCTGTATGAGTTTTCCATAATATGGTACCATTTCTTGCACATCTTCCATCTTTTGCTTGAAGTTCCTCTAAATGCATCCTGTAAAGGCAAAAATATCTTCATCTACAGTTATCTACACTGATAGTAAAACATAAAATATCTATATCCACACTTACTGAACATAAGGATCCATCACTGCAGTATTCATGAGGACATAACGATGAGCTACATCTCTCTCCTTATCAGTAAGTTTCACTTCTGTAGCTTTTTGCAAAGGGCGCCCTTCAAGTACATTATCATGTGCCTCTAAATCTTCATTTCTTGTCATTGGTTCCTCAACTGGTACCGATTTCTGTAAGAACTCCATACAAAATGCAAGACATTCACCAGCTAGATAACCCTCTGCCATACAAGCTTCAGGTCTTGCAAAATTCTTCACAAAAGCTTTCAGTGTCTTCATATACCTGCAAATCAAGATGGTTAAAATATTGAAATTCGCTTCATATAATAATTAAGCTTCTAATGAAAACAATATACTTACCTCTCAAATGGATACATCCACCTGAAGTGTACAGGGCCACCCAATCGTGCTTCTCTCGCCAGATGCAGTGGAAGGTGGAACATGATATCAAACAATGAAGGTGGAAAGAATCTCTCTAACTGGCACATTGTCTCCACAATCTCTGTTTCTAGAGCAAGTAGCTTCTCAGGATCAAGAACGCGTTGACAGATTCTGTTGAAGTAATTGCACATACGACTCACTGCAATCCGAGGTCCTTTTGGGAGTAAACCTCTCAACGCAACCGGAAACAGATTCTGCATAAGAACATGATGGTCATGTGACTTCATGCCGCCAATAGAAGGAGGATCCAGTGAGACACAATTGGATATATTTGCACAATATCCATCAGGGCCTCTGAAGTTGGATAATCTTCTGCAGAATATTTTTTTTTCTTCTTTAGAGAGCCAATACGCAGCTGGAGGCAGATAAGTTCTCTTCCCCCTTACTTGTGTATGTAAGCTGCTTCGAATATCCATATCTTCTAAATCCTTTCTCGCTTTCAGGCCATCCTTTGATTTGCAACTATTCATCAGAATAGACAACAGGGCATCGCTCACATTCTTCTCCACGTGCATCACGTCGATGTTATGCCTCACAGGCATATCCTACAAGAAATTTTACAAGTATTTAGCATAAATAATATTAACAATTTCAGACTAATAAGGTACGTTAAAGAAGGTAAATCAAATAAAATACCTTCCAATAAGGTAAGTCAAAGAAAATAGATTTTTTCTTCCACCGCCACATATCATGATCTTCTTCGTACTCCTCAGCTGAAACAACATCATCCTCATCTCCTTCACTCCTCTTTCTCTTACTCTTCTTAGGTAAGAGTTTTCCAAAATCGTTTTTAAAGTCCCTTATACTGTCTAATATTTCTGAACCGCTCTGAATCCTCTTTGCAGAACCAACCTCAACCGTATTGTCAAACCATCCTTTCTTTCGTCTGTATGGATGACTAGGCATGAGCCGCCTCCTGTTCTTCATGTATACATGTTTACGACTGAACTTTAGCCACCTATGTGGTGTATCCTTCCCACAGACATTACACGCTTGCTTGCCCTTCACTTTACAACCAGCTAAAGTTCCTAAACCAGGGTAATCTGTGATACTCCACAGCAACATGGCTCTAAGAGTGAAACTCTCCTTCTTAAAGGCGTCATAAACTTGTATACCTTCTGTCCACAGTTCCTGCAAGTCTTCCATCAATGGTTGTAGATATACATCAATATTGTTGCTAGGTGCGGTTGGGCCAGGAATTAGCATGGTCAACATAATGTTCTCGGACCTCATACACTGCGTTGGAGACATATTGTAGTTGACCAAGAGAACAGGCCATGTGCTGTGGTTGGTGTTCTGGATGGAGAATGGATTCATGCCATCGGTTGAAATACCTAGTCTTAGGTTTCTTGCCTCAGCTGCGAACTCCGGCCATTTGTTGTTTATCTGCACCCAAGTCAACGAATCCACTGGATGTCGCATAGTTCCATCTTCAGAAGCATTAGTGGAGTGCCAACACAACTCCTCAGCCAACCGCTTTGATCTAAACATTCTCCTGAACCTGTCTTTGATCGGGAAATACCTAAGCACCTTAGCAGGAACCCCTTTCTTCTCCTCACCAGATTGCTTATCCTTCTCCCATCTTGATTCACTACATCTTGGACAGCTGACCGCATCTTCATACTGTTTTCTATATAAAATACAGTCATTCTTGCAGGCGTGGATGACGTCGTAGCCAAAACCAAACTGTTTCAGAAACTTCTTCATCTCATCAGTAGACTTAGGTAGCACATTTTCAACGGGAAGCATGTCATGAACCAAGGACAGTAGCTGATCAAAATAGTTCTCAAACATCCCACTCTTCACCTTTATCCTGTAAAGTCCCATGATTGCAGCAACTTTTGAAAATTTCTCACACTCCGGGTACAACGGAGTTTCTGCATCCTCTAACTTCTTTCTGAACTCAGCCTCTTCTGGACTGGCAGGCCCCTCAAACGCTCCTGCATTCTCTTGTTCAGCAGTCTCATTGCCTTCACTTGCCAAGAAAGTCGTTCTGAACAACTCGTAAGCCTCATTTTCAGATGAGTACACATCAGCTGACTTATCTGGTCTTGTCTCCCCGTGTTTTTACCAAAACACACAACTCTTGTACTTCTGATCCATTCCTCTAATCACCAGGTGCTCCAAAACTGTCTCACAAGCTTGATGGCAGACATTGCGACAATCAACACAAGGGCAGAACATTTCAGCTGGATCTCCTAAACGTCTTGATGAAGAAGACACAAATTCACTAGCTCCTTTCTCATACTCAAGGCTATTCCTGTCATGTAGAACAAATGAGAATACAACATTCAGTCTTCCAAATAAATGAGATCAACACAAAACAATTTCTAAAAGATAGTGAAGTGAAGTTAATACCTTGGTAACCAGACCCACGATTTATCTATGTTACCGCTCCGAGCAATTGTATATACAAGACGCTCACTTTATCAACCCAGAAAACCAAAACAGAACGAGTTTTGTAAATAAAAGATGATAGTGTCACTTGTTTTTACCTTTCGATAAAATCTCTTCAATTTTGCTTCGAGTCAGCTACAAAATAAGAGAATTGTGTTAAAATAGAAAGAAAAAAACTAAGTAAAAGAGAGATGAAAAGAAGAAAATGGACCTTAATCCGAAGATCTACAAACGAAATCCTTCCTGCAAAATAGTATACAGAAACGCATCAATTGACAATGCAATAACACTAGAACATATATAAGAAAAAGAAAATCGAAATATAATCTGATGGGTTAGTAAAAGCGAACTCACCTTCGACGGATTGGGAATGGATTACGACAAGAGAAGAGGAATTGAAAATGGATTCGACATTACGAGAAAGTGGATTCGAGATGAGAAAAGGTAAGAGCTTAGGAATTAAAAATGAAATTAGAAGTGATAGAGATTGAGATTGATTCTTTCCAGCACAAAAGAGGCAAGGAGATACGAGAGAGAGGGAAGATCGTAACCCTAATAATTTGGGTTTTTTTTTGACACTAATCTTGTTTAGGAGCCAAAATTTTACCAAGTGTCCCGGGTATAACCGCGAAACTCAACCATAACACTTTTAATCATTTATTGCTATTATTACACTCCTATTTCTTCTTTAACATACACTTAATTTTTTTTTTCAGTTCACAACTCTAACATAGCGTTTCGAAATATACAAACGCTATCTTTAAAACCCGCGTATATCAAGCATAACACAATTGAAAAAAAACGCTATTCCGGTCTGCTATTAAAACCCATTTTTCTTGTAGTGCTGGAAGTCGTCTGGTCAATGCAGAGGTTAGTTTTGCAATTGACTTTTAATTTATTTTTTCTAGACGACTTACATGTTAGTCGTCCACCTTTGTTTGATAAAAAAAAATCGAGACGACGTCTAGGGAAAACAAGTTAGTTATGCATTTGACCGGAATGTGTCAGAAATTTGATTTTCCTGGACGACTTACAAGTTAGTCATCCAGTAGAAAATTACAAAATTAATATATTTTTTTAGACGACTTACAAAAAAAAATTAAACAAAAAAAAAACTAACCTGAGACAAAAATTAAAACTTACAGGTTAGTCGTATAGGAACAAAAAACTCGAGATGACTAACGTTTAAGTCGTCTAGAAAAAAAAAATTGTTTAATAATTCAATTGCAAAACTAACCCGAGACGACTTACAAGTTAGTCGTCTAGAAAAAACAAAATATTAATTTTTTAATTTTCTACTGGACGACTAACTTGTAAGTCGTCCACGAAAAGTCAAATTTCTGACACATTCCGGTTAAATGCAAAACTAACTCGTTTTCCCTAGACGACTTAATTTTTTTTTATCAAACAAAGGTGGACGACTAACCTGTAAGTCGTCTAGGTTAAAAATAGGTTGTTTTTGGAAAATTATAACTTATTGAGGAAAAATCCTGAAAGCATGCCCAACTATCAACAAAAACTCTTGTAAATCTAATTTCTAAATCACAATCTCATATCTACAATATTTCTCAACAAAAATGATATTTTTTTCTAAAATAGTAGGTTTTACAAAATTTATCTAAAAGATATAACACATTGATCAAAAATTCTAAAAGCATACTCATATATCAACAAAAACTTTTGTTATCATAATTTCTAAATCACAATTCCAAATTTACAATATTTATCAACAAAATGAAAACTTTCCAAAAATAGCAGGTTTTGAAAATTTTATTTAAAAGTTATAACCTATTGATCAAAAATTCTAAAAGCACACTCATCTATAAACAAAAACTCTTGTTATCCTAGTTTTTAAATCACAATCCCAGATCTCCAATATTTCTCTACAAAAATTATAACTTTCCTAAAATAGCATGTTTTAGATAATACATCTATAAGATATAACATATTGATCAAAAATTCTAAAAACGTACCTATCTATCAACAAAAAATATTGTTATTCTAATTTCTAAATCCCAATCCCAAATCTACAATATTTTTCTAGAAAAATGATAACTTTCCTAAAATAGCAGATTTTGAAAAATTTATTTAAAAATTATAACTTATTGATCAAAAATTCTGAAAGCATACTCATCTATCAACAAAACTCTTGTTATTCTATATCACAATCTCAAATCTACAATGTTTATCAACAAAATGACAACTTTCCAAAAATAGCAGGTTTTGAAAAAATTATTTAAGAATATAACCTATTGATCAAAAATTACAAAAGCATACCCATCTATCAACAAAAACTCTTGTTATCCTAATTTCTAAATCACAATCTCAAATCTACAATATTTTTGAACAAAATTATAATTTTCAAAAACAACCTATTGCAAAACTAACCTAAATGGACGACTTTCTAGAAGTCGTCCATACGACCTCCGTAGAAGTCGTCTGCGTCAATGTTTAATAAACTTTCATTTTCTCTAAACCTATAAAGACTTTTTAATATGTTTTTGTTAATTCATGTATATTAGTCAATATTAGGGCTACTGAATGAAATTTATAACTTAATTGGTGATATTTATGAGGTTACCAACATTCACGTTAATTAAAGTTTCTAACAGATCCGAGAAGACTTCCGTGGAAGTCTTCTACGCTAGTTTTTAAGTCTTCTACGCTAGTTTTTGAATAACTTGTATATTTAAGAGTGATAAGTAACTTCAAGATATGTAAAACTCATATTTTCAAAATATGGTTTCTCCCTTAGTTTTACTAAATTTGACTAAGTTTTTCAACACAAACTTGTAAAAAATGTGATATGCTTTGACTAGTTACTATTGTTTGTTTCCATCTCTTAAGTATTGTTGTTATAGACACCAATGATGATTATTTTTATGAGTTGGAAGAAAAGTTAAAATGCTTCTTAAAATCTTGTATCAATATGAGGCTACCAACATTCTTGTTTATTAGATGAGAAGAAGGCTATTGGAGTTTATTATTGCATATGGGAGATCCAAATATAAGAAAAAAGCTATTGAAGTATATTATTTCATTGATTTGTAAATGTGTAAACACATTGTTAGCACATATATTACATCTTGGGAAACATTATTACCGATTTTACAAAAAATTCACAACTAAAAGAGTAGACATGTAAATCACAAAACAGACCAAAAACAAAACTATTATAGATCATTCCTCTACAAAGACAAGCTTGGACTCCACTTGATATGGAAGAAGACTTCGCCAGAAGACTTCCTGAAAGTCGTCTAGCGCATTATATTTTAGACGACTAACAGGTAAGTCGTCCCAGAAGTCTTCCAAATCTGAAAACTTTGCATATCAAATCCGTATATGAAAAACCTGCATATCAAAAAATGTTCAAATGGCTTAAAAACAGAGAAAATGAGTGGAAGATTAGATAAATCTACATTTATAGAACACACAAAAATACATATTTAAAATTTATAGATCTACCTTTAAATGAGTGGAAGATGAGAACCATCTGATTAAAAACCTGCAAAAAAAAGATAGATTAGTGAGAAAGACATGAGACAAAACTGAAAAATTCATATAAAGTTTGGTGTTTTCAAGTCAAAGAGATTAGAGTGGGTTTGGAGAGTTTTAGTTTGGGAAAAAATTAAGAACTTTATACAACAGAAAGTTACCAAATGAAGAAAAATCAGACATAAAAACTTACCAAAACGCCCAGATCTGTAATAAAAGAGAGAGGCATGAGAGAAGACTTCGTCAGACGACTTCGTCTGGAAGACTTCCTAGAAGTCATCTAGCGCATTATATTTTAGACAACTAACAGGTAAGTCATCCCAGACGTCTTCCAAATCTGAAAACCCTTCATATCCAAATCCAGATCTGAAAAACCTGCATGTTCAAAAACGTTCAAATGACTTAAAAACAAAGAAAATGAGTGGAAGATTAGATAAATCTACTTTTATAGAACAAACAAAAATACATATCTAAAATTGATAGATCTACCTTTAAATGAGTGGAAGATGAGAACCATGTGATGAAAATCCTGCAAAAACAAGATACATTAGTGAGAAAGACATGAGACAAAGACAATAAATTGATATAAAGCTTAGTGTTTATAAGTTCAAAGAGATTGGAGAGAGATTGAAGACTTTTAGAATGATGAATATTACATTTTTGTTGGAGTCATTTGAGAGAAGGAGAGAGAATGTGTAAAATTTTCTTTATATAGGGAGACAATAAATCCAATTAGGTTAAATATTTTTGATTCAGACAACTTCCTAGACGACTTACTAGTAAGTCACCCAGAAAACTTTAATATTTTTAGCGGGAAACTAAAATATTTTTAGCGGCAAACTAAAATAGACGACTTCCGTCTGGTTTAAATTATTTAAAAGGAAAAATAATTTTAAAAAAAAATTTAAGCGGGAATATTTGGTCTGGTTTAAATTATTCACCAGACGACTTACATGTTAGTCGTCTAGACCCTAAACATAACCCCAAAACTTAATTAACTAAATAAACACTTCATAAAATCAAATTAAACTTCAAAAGTGTTTACTATACACAAAAATAAACACTTATAGGTAAAAATTTAATTTTTTAAAAAACATTCAAGCTTTCCAAAATCTAACCCTAAGAATACATACAATACTACAACATATGTTGTCAAACCCTAAAACTAAAGAATATCATGATTAACTATTTTCACTCATCTATGCTGAAAACTATTCAATTTTATTATATCTTAATTTACATTACTTAAAACTGTTTATAATTACATGATTTTAATTTTTCATTTGTCAAAATATTTTTTTTTAAATTTATAAATTATTTTTAAGATCAACTACACCACACGACTTCCAACATCTCAGACGACTTACTGGGGCTATATTCGTAAAAATGGCTTATGTTTTTTTGTTTGGTCACAAGGGGCTGGCTGTGATTTCACAAGGCTTTTAGGTTAGTTTTTCATTTGATTCAAGTTTGGCTATACTTTTGCAATCAAAGTCAAGTTTTGAGTCATATTTGGCAAATCTCCCTTTTTATATTAATATATTTTTTTTGATATAAACAGTTGAATTAAAAATAATTATAGAAATAAATACATTAATAAAAATAAATGAAAATATTAATAAAAATATAATTAACATAAAGAGCACACACAAAAATTTAAATATTTTTTTTTAATCAATTGTACATTAAAATTTACAAACAGATATTTCCAAATATCGACTAAAAGTTTTTAGTTGAGATTCAATATTTTTTGTGTATGTTAAATATTTTATAAATTATTTAAACATCTCAAACTTTTATTAAATATTTTAAATGTTTAATAATATTTGATAAATAATTTTATACTTTAAACAGTTATAATAAGTAACACTTATATACTAATATTTTTATGATACTTATATTATTAAATTCAATTATTACTTTTAATATATAATGTTAAATAAAAATAAAATATTCTCATTCATAGCATGGATAATAACATTTATATATTCCCCATAATATAAACTATTGAATTTCAAATAATTATATAGATAAATATATTAATAAAATATATATAAATATACATATATAATTTTTAGTCGATATATGTTTGTAAATATATCAAAAACGTTGAAGAAATATATATATATATATATATATATATATATATATATATCTTTGTAAACATATCAAAAATCAAAAGTGTATGTTTTTAACGTTTTAGGCAAGCACAAAGATTACAAATATTTTTAGAATATTTTTGTGACCAAGTATACACGTTTTAGGAAGTTAGAATATTTCAAATGTTTGTAAAATATTTTCTTAACTGAAATTTTTTAAATTTTTGCAAAAATAAGGTATTTTTTATTTGTAAAAGACACTTTTTACACTGCGTAGAACGAAGACAAAAATCCCATAAGCAGATTCTACCTCATGTAGCTGTAAGAGTAATGTCTAGATTTCACATTCTGGGAGTTGTAGAATACGTATTAAAAGTAGAAAATGCATTCGACCAAAAAGTAGCTATCTTTACAATTAGTAGAATTCACATTTCCCCTATTTAGAATTTTAAATAAAAGTAGATTGTTCGTTCTAAAAAAAGTAGACGAACATGTTTAATCTAGAAAGTCACTTTCTACGGCGAACATGTTTAATCACACACGGTCAAGTGCTACGGCGGGCTTGGAAAGGTGCTAAGCACTCCGGATTTAAAATGTACCATTTCAAATATATTTGTTTGTGTAGCTAGGCGATGCGAATATCTAACTCTTATTGCTGAGCAACCCGGTCTGTTTAGCATATGGCAAAGATAAACAGACTTCCAGATAGTTAACCAGTTGAGTCTCCGATCCCCGGATACAAGAACAAAACTAAAAAAATATTTAGTATGTGGCACATCTTATAACAAAATCTAAAGATTATATATGAATAAATTTTGATTATCTAAATAAAGAAGAAGAGAAACTAGCGTGCCACACTCTTGGCTTACCTGGCAGACACCCTAGTTTTTTTAGACACCCTAGTTTTTTTTTTAAATCAAACTGCAGACACCCTAGTTATCCAATAAAACATCCACAAATATAATTATAGCTACAATTAAAAAACCTAATTAACATAGTGCATTTTAATATGATTGATAGTTTGATTCCGTGGAAACCAATAATGGACTTCTGTCTTTCGCTTTTGGCATCCGCTGTGTTTACTCAAAACGTGTCAAATAGAATTTTTATATACAGAAGAAATGAAAGCAGAGAACAAGAGAAAGTAAGCTGTTAGACCATGATTAATCCGGGATTCTTAGAATGAGGTTCTTAGCCGAAGTTAAGAAACTGTTTCTTAACTTTTAACTAAAAATCTAAGAACCGGTTCTTTTTTTTTTGAACAACCAAATACTTCATTAAGAGCTAAAGCCTAAAGCGGCAAGACAGAGTACGTGTTACAAGTTGCAAACTTAGCAATAAGATCCGCAACAGAGTTTAGACGGCGAGGGATAAAGGAAAAATGCAGAAAAGAAAAGGTAGCTGATAGAGCTTCGATATCCAAATTGAGTCCATAGATCTCCACCGGATGTATCTTCGAGGAAAGTGCGTTGATAAGCACTTGATTATCTGACTTCAAGCAGATTTTGGTGAACTGGAGTGTCTTTGCGTGGAGGAGAGCTTCCCTAACCGCGATCGCTTCCGCCATGAGGGGTGATGACACGTGCTGTTCTGTCGAGGAGCCCTGCCCGAGTTTAGTTCCTGCTGTATCGGAGAACCACCACCCACATCCCGCTGCTTTGGTATGTGAGGACCATGATGCATCTGAATGACATATCACCATGTCCACATTGTTAGTGGCACTTCTACGGGAGATAGGTTGAAGTGCACGGTGCTCTGGTTTCAGTGGTTGGGCGATTTGCCATTCTCTTGCTAGACGCACAGCCTTGCTTCCAATTTCAATCGCTGAGAGGTTAACATTCTCGAAGATGCGCGAGTTTCTAGCTGTCCATAAGCACCAGCAGAGCCAGGGGAATAGATCAATAGTGACTCCAGATGGTGGGAGACAGGACATACCTGGGGTGCTGGAGATTGCCATACTAAACGAGTCGAATCTTGAAGGGTCTATAGGCTCTGAAAGTGGGAGTGTCTCCCAGACTCTCCTCGTAAACTGACAGTGCAGAAAGAGATGTGCAGCTGTTTCCTCCTCCCCGCACCTCGTACAAACCACTGAGCTAGCTAGTAGCCCACGTCTTTGTAAGGTAGCTCCGAGCGGTAGGGCTCCCTGCATTACTTTCCACAGAAACACTTGGATCTTTGGAGCCGTTTTGGTAGCCCAAACATTTTTAATCCAGTTAAAAGCGTGAGCCGGATTGATTGGGTTCAAAGACCTATCCATCTCCACAGCTGAGTAGTATCCAGACTTCGTAGAGTAGTCTCCTGACTTTGTTGGAGTCCATATCAGTTTATCCGCAGCGCCCATGGAGCTAGGTCTCATGCAGAGGATGTCAGTTGCCTGCACTAGGAAAAGCTCATATACTTTCCGAGCATTCCATGTTGTTGTTCCTCGTAAGAAGAGGTCAGAGACTACGAGGTCTTGATCTTCTTCTCTTGTTGGGCCAACTGGAGTGATGAACACGTCAGCTTTGATCCAAGCGTCTCTCCATATCCTTACCGTATTACCATCACCAATTGCTTTGCCTAGTTTGCTAACGATAAGGTCCCTGCCAAGTAATATCCCCCTCCAACCGTGTGAAGCTGTTGCACTAGGTTTTACTGAGGTGATCGGTTCTTTTTGGCAATATTTACCCTGCAAAACACGTGCCAGCAGGCATTGTGGATTCTTCATTATTCTCCAAGACTGCTTTGCCAACAAAGCTTGGTTGAAGAGTTGGATGTCCCGAAAACCCAACCCTCCCAGTTTCTTTGGCTTAGATAGTGTGCTCCATGATGTCCAACACATCTTCTTCTTTGAGTCATTGTCATCCCACCAGAATCGCGTGAGTGCCGATTGGATCCTTTTGCAAAGACTCACGGGAAGTTGGAAACACGACATAGCGTGGTTTGGCGAGGCAGTGAGTATCGATTTTAACATGACCATCTTCCCGGCACTCGATAGAAACCGATTAGGCCAAGAACGTGCTTGCTGCCGGATCCTGTCAACTATGGAGGTAAATAAATCCTTCTTCCTACGCCCAAAGTGTTCGGGGAGACCCAAGTATTTGCCTACACCTCCCTCATTAGCGATACCAAGGAAAATTTTGACTCTAGCTCGAGTCTCCTGAGTTGTTTTCGCAGAGAAGGTAATGGCAGACTTGCTTGTATTAATTGTTTGCCCTGAAGCAATCTTATACTGCTGTAAGATGTTCACAAGAGTAGCACAACTCTGATCATCCGATTTTAGGAAGAACATAGTGTCATCCGCGAAAAGGAGATGGTTCACCCGCAGAGCTTTCACAGCTACACGAATACCAGCCATACTTCCAGTCTCGTGGGCTCGCTTACACAACCCCGAAAGTACCTCCCCACATAATATAAAGATATATGGTGATAGTGGGTCACCTTGTCTTATCCCTCGGGAAGGGATAACGGAGCCTAGAGCAGTGTCATTCATCAGATAAGAGTAGGTGACTGTCGATATACATGACATGATCAGCTCGATGAAACTTTCGCAGAAACCCATCCGAGCAAGGACTAGTCTAATAAACTCCCATTCTAGTCGATCGTAGGCCTTGCTCATATCTGTCTTTACTGCCATCGTGCATTGTTTGACAGCGTTAGAGATCTTGAGGTAGTGGAGAATCTCATGAGTAATCAGCACATTATCAGAGATGGCTCTTCCGGAGACAAACGCCGACTGGTTTTCTGAGATAAGTCCTTGTAGAATCGGTTTGAGCCTGAGAGTAATGATCTTCGATATCAATTTGTAGACCACATTGCAGAGAGCTATCGGTCTGTAGTCTGAAACCAATTTTGGTCCTTGAATTTTCGGGATCAGTCTCACATGGGTTGCGTTGATGCTGTCGGGTAGGATGCCGGACCTAAAGAACTGTTGAACATCCCTAGTGATAGCTGGACCCACTGCTTCCCAGTTAGAATGAAAGAAGCAGGCCGAGAGCCATCAGGGCCTGGCGCTTTGTCCAGATGGATCGAGAACATGGCATCTCTTATTTCCGCTGATGTTGGAACCAAGGTAAGCTGTTCGTTCATATCCGCAGTAACCGATGGTGTAATTGCTTGATCAACAATAGCAGCTGGGGTCGGGGATGACTCTGAGACGTCCACAGAAGAGAAAATATTTTGAAAATAATTTGTAATCTCACATACAATCTGATTCTCTTCAAACAGGGATACACCCGACGCATTTTCTAACACTGAGATGCGATTCCGAGCTCGCTTTCCTTTGCAGACAGCATGGAAAAAATCTGAATTTTTATCTCCCGCTGCTAGCCACATAAGTCTACTTCGCTGTCTCCAGAATTCTTCCTCCTTTTTGTAAGCCAGGAGTAGCTCAGCATTTAGTCTGGAAATTACTGCATCATCCCCATCAGTCTTTGTCATAATCTCATTTATTTCCTCTTTTAACTTAGCGATGTGTATTTTGCTGTTGTTGTAATGCTGTTTTGACCACTGTGAGATGGCGTGTCGACAGTCTGAGAGGCGTTGCTGAGTGGTATTGTTTGGCTTAACATTCCAAGCCTCTTCGATGATAAATTTGATCTCAGGAACCTCCTTTAACCTCCTATCATATCTGAATAGTCTCTTCCCCTTTTTCTGGTTTGGATCTATATAGGAGATGGTGGGACGGTGATCAGATCCCTCGAAGTCCAAGTAGTGACACCTCCCAGATGGGTACGCATCTGACCAAGAACTGTTAATGAGAGTACGGTCCAGTCTGCAGTGGATTAAGTGGTTGTGTCTTTTGCCTCTCCAGGAGAAAAAATTGTCCGTATGTTTCAAGTCAAACAGATCAGCTTGAGATATGAAATTTCGGAAAGTACAAAAAGATCCTTCTGTTCTGATTGGTCCTCCACTCTTCTCACTGTTGTCGACAATCTCATTTAAATCTCCTGTTACCATCCAAGGAGTATCTCTATTTGTGGTGAAGTTAGAGATGTGATCCCAGAAGGATGCTCTGTTAGATACTTTAGGTTCACCGTAGATAAACGTAGAATGGAAAGACCGACCCTTATAAGATATATGGGTATCAATGTAGTTCTTCGATGAGGAAAGAATTTGTAGATCTACATCTTGATCCCAGAAAAGCGCTAGCCCTCCACTCCCAGGTCTGATCGGAGGCAGTAGGAAGTGTTTGAAGGAGTCCAGGCAACTAAGTTCCTTGAGAACGAAGTCATCAGCGTTTTTGGTCTCCGATAGGAAAATTATATTTGGCGAGATTCTCCTCTGAATCTCTTTGATCCGTTGGACTGTTATGGGATTTCCCAAACCACAACAGTTCCAACTCAGGGTTGCTAAGGAAGAGGAGGCGACAGCCTGGGAAAATCCCGTCGCTGTTTCTTACTTGGAGGAACGATACTCGGTCGCGGTGGTACCGTGGTTGCCACGTCTCTGCTCGTCGAAGCTCTGCTTGTCCTTGGCACGTTTGACGTGGCTCGTCTAGTAGTCTATTTTGCTGTTTGTTTTTGGGAGGCGATCCCGCGTACAAGATTTCGCATCCTAGAGCTCGAACCACGATATACCTTTGGACTGATGTGCAAGTCTCTTGGATTTGTCCTTGCCTGACGCCCTATTCTCCTGGTAGACTGTGTTGTTGCAGACTGGGTTGCCTCATGTTCAGGCGGTAACAGTATGTCTGTACTGGTATGATTCTCAGTAGTAGTTGCAGTAATTGTCCCCATTTGGAGATCATCTCCTTCTTCAGTCATTGCGAGGTTTGCAGCGTTGGCGGCATTAGCCTGAGCAGCCAATAGATGAGCAGTCCTGGCCGTATTGATGATCGATGCTGCTGTTTCCTCCATTAATCCAGAAGCATCGCTTTGGAGGACCCGCTGTCTACGCGCTGCGCTTTCAGTGGGATAAGCACACATTGTGTATTGGAGTGTTGCTTCTCTTAGCCCTTCCATAACCTCTTCAGTTGATGGAACCGGGGGAAGAGGCAGCAGTGGAAAATCCACTAAGTCTAAATTGCGTTCGAGGGGGGGTCTATGCTGGACTGGATGTTCTTGTTCTGCTTCCCGGTTCGCAGTAGGAATGGCTTCGGAATGTTCCCTCTCTAACCTTCTCCACTGATACTCAGGTGATTTCTTTCGACGACGTTCTCCATGGTATCGAGTGTCCTCACCTCTAACCAAAGGTTGAGCGGGCGAGGTGGATGTGTAAGAGTTCCGAACAGGTAGATCACGTCTGATCGGCTCATTATTACCTCTGCCAGTCTCCATTGCTGGTGTGATTTTATTCCTCAACGGTAGGCCTCGCTGCAGGTTGGAAGATACTCTCTCTCCAAAAGGTTTGCCATGCCTGTCGAGTCTCTGCTTAAACTCGGTTCTTTCTCCTTTAAAGTGACCCGAGCCCTCCGCATTTCCTGAGCCAAAGGGTGGTCTTTGGTAGTGATTGTCGTTCACGTGTATCCTCTGTTCGTTATTCTCTCTCTGACTTTGAGGGAGAACATCCACATCCAGGAGTTCTGAAGTACGCTGGCATTTATCAGGGCAGTAGCTTTCAAGATGAGTTAGTTTAAGGCAGTAGGAGCAGAAGTTTTCCAGCTTCTCATAAGAGAAGGTAACAATGCACTCTTCGCCTGAAGAGAACTCTAGCACTGTATCCTGTGGCAGGGGTTTCAGTCCATCAATGAAGACCCGAACTCTCGCTGATGTTTTGGTGAGAATGTAGTGGTCTAGTTCTCCAAGCTCCTGCCCAATATCCATTATTACTCTCTCGTGCCAGAAGTGAAGCGGGATTCCTCTGAGTGTAATCCAAAAAGGGATCTGGGAGGGGAAAGTAGGTGAAATAATTGGTTCCCACCTTTGCAGAATAATCATCCACCGTCCGACCTGGTAAGGTCTGTTGTCCAACACTTTTTTCATTTCCTTTTCATCTTGGAAGCGAAACTGGAAGCAATGATTACCTAGGTCCGAGCCATGAATCTGGCCCACAAGGTTCCATTTCCTAGTCAGGTACGGGAGGACAGCAGTCATGTTTTGTTCCCTAGGGTTGGTGAGTCTTCCTATCAGGGTGAGGAAGTTGTCTTGGATGAGAGCACTGGTATCAAGTTCAGGGGCTTTTATACGCATTCTCCTCTGTTCAGGTAAGCCTGGAAGGGTGCTTTTACCTTTTTCCTCAGCACTGAACCGTTTCATGGTTGAGCTAGTGTACGAGAGGGTAGACCGAAAATAACAGCTTGGTGCTGGTGCAGTAAGATGCAAATTTAGAAGGAGAAAAATACTCTAACAGATTATCAGAGTACTTGTTGGAAGGTGTTGAAGTCGCGGTTCGTCGTGGTCCCGGAGAAGGCGGCTGGTGGTAGAGGAGTCAACGTCGACCCTACCCTTGTCGCAGCTGGCTTCTACTGGTCTAGACTGCAGACATTCTCCCCTAAGTGCAGAGTTTGAGGGGGGATGTAGTCCATAACCGGTGAAGGGGGTGCCCGTGCCGGCAAGGCGCTCTGGTGGCTTCGCGGGGGCCGCATCCGGTGTGTCCCGACGAGAAGTAGTTGATTATCCAACAGGTAATGCTCTAAGAGGAAACTTTTGAAAACGTTGCAGTAAAAGACAGGGGAAAAACAGCGATCTGATGCCAAAAGAAGAACGTCAACTTAGGAGTACATCAGAAACCTAGCGGGCAAGGACCTCTCTCGGGGGCTGTGTCTGGGAGAAAAGTTTCTTGTTATGTAACTCCGTTTTACAATATCTATTTTCCTAGATTACTTTGTTATTTGGTTTTAAGAAGAACATGGATGTTAAAGTCCTTATTTAAGAACCGATTCTTAGCTTTTTTAGTTAAAAGTTAAGAAACACTTTCTTAACTTCCATTAAGAACCCCATTCTAAGAACTCCGGGTTAATCATGCCCTTATGAAATTATAATAATCACAAAGTTATAGTATACATAGTATTTAATAACAAAGATCAGAAAGCAATTACCAACATATCTTTGTAATTTTCTGTTAAAAAATATTAGACAAGAAATAAAATCCTATATACATGACCTTTTTCTTGCAAATGATACCAGTCGTGAAATGTAGTTTTTTGAAAGCTGCATCTAATGCCTTCCTCGTTAAGGCAATTAATAACATTTCAAATTGAATACCATAATTAATTAACTGATGTCGAACCCACATGGGCACCACCAATAGGGTTAACCGATTTTTAAGTTCATTTCATTTACGAATCTACTAAAGTAATGTATATTTAAACCAATTTGTGACATAGTTGCGGTTTTGGAATCGGTTCCGTTCTTATATTATCCGAATGCAGTGCATGTAATTGATGCCCTATATAAGATAAACATCATTTCCTTCTTCTCCATCTTTCTTTATAAGTTGACATTTTTTTACAGCAACTAGTCTTTCTCCTGTCCGATGGATTCATCTACATGTCCTGTTCTGAGCCACGCTTCAGAATCTCCAGGAAAGATTGGATCATCCATTCCTAATAAAATGGACCGAACGTTGGATCTTGAATCGGGCACAAATCATGAGTTGAGCAAACCGGTTCCTGGGATGTGGCGGTTTCCTACAAATCCAGATCTGTGTTGCATCTACAGAGTACCAGACTGTCTACGTGAAGTAAACCCAAAAGCATACACTCCTCAGCTGGTCCTCATTGGACCGCTTCACCGTTCTTTAAAATCTCACGCTCTCAAGTCTCGAGGAGATATCACCAAGGCAAAGTCATTGGGATACTTAAACACGGAGGCGCATAAGAAGATTTACCTGGTTGAGTTCGCAAAAAGGGTCGAAGGGAACAAAGTTGTTGAAGAACTCAAAAGAAAAATCAAGGAAGACGAAGATATGATCAGGGCAAGCTACTCAGAATCAACGGCCTGGATTGACTCTCCAGACTTTGTGGAGATGTTACTGCATGACTCTATTTTCATAATAGAGCTCATGTTAAGGTTTAACTTAAAAGGACCAGAGAGAATAGGGGATCCTCTGATGGACGAGCCTTGTCTTGAAAACACAATCAAAAGGGATCTTATTTTGCTCGAGAACCAACTTCCTTACTTCATCTTGGAAAAACTCTTTGATCCAATCATCAAAATACTGTACCCGAGCGAGACAATGCGTACACTTGTTATCAGCTACTTCGAACTGGACAAGAAGAAGAAACTCAAAGAGAATTCCAAGTTCAGACATTTCACTGATTTGTTCAGGTGTATCCGCGTGGAAACACTTCCTGAAGATGGTGTAGGGGGTTTCGAACACATAGCAAAGATGCATAATGCAGATAAGCTATACAACAGGGGAGTGAAGTTCGAGGCTGTAGAAGAAGAGTTTTCTGTTTGGGTGAAATTCGACGTTAAAACTGGCTGTTTGAAGATACCTTGTTTCCGGGCTGATGACGACATGGAGATAGAACTTAGAAACATAATGGCGTTTGAGCAATCATATTATCCTTACAATGCCTATGTTTGTGACTATGTCACGTTCTTGGATTTCCTGATCGACTCGGAGAAAGACGTAGACTTGCTCGTTGAGAAAGGTAATTAACCCTTTTATCGTATGTATACAAGTCTAAGAACATCGTTATATCGATGGAGAGACTTTTACAGTTCCTCACCAATCAAATACTATATTTATTAATTTAATTTTAAATCACAAAAAATAATGATAAAAGTTGTCATTTGTCACTTTAGTTTTTCAGAAAAATAGGAGAGTTTTTTTTTCCCTGAAAATCATCTATTCTTTTCTCTTCTTCTCTCTTTATTTTTTGGAAGTTTTTAATATCTTTTACCATTGAAAAATATCCTGTAAAAAATTTGTAGTGCATGTTTTTGACTTGGTTGATTAGACCGGGCATCAGAGCCGGTCTAAAATATATTTCTATTTGGTTTATATTAATGCTTTTATGTTTTGACAATTATTTACTAATTATTTATGAATAAGTTTGCTTTTAAGTTTAAACAATGTTTATTTAAATTTAAATAGTATTTTTACGTTTATCAAGTTGTTACTTGTTAATTTTAATTTGTTTACATTTCATCATGTATGATTTTCGTACAAGGTTTTAGATTTTTTATAAATCATGATATGTTTAATGTTGTCACGTATAGTTCAAAGACGAGTATCACATGATTGATATATGAGTCTTTCAAAGTTATTTTGAAAGATACCAATATGATTTAATAAATCCAAGTACGCAAATTTATTGAAAGTATTAAAAATATATTAATTTTAGTCAAGTATAAATTAATATTTTTAGAACCGTTAACCCGAATAATATCTAAAACCGAAATTATTTCGGGTTCATTCGGATCTTAGACATGTAACTAAATCCGAACCAAATCCGAACCAAACTTTTTTAATATCCAAACTGAGCTGAATATTATAAACAATAACTCGAAAATCCGAAACCCAAAATCTGAAACCCGAATGAAACCGAACCGAAATTTGATTGGACCACGATTGTCGAGCCCTAATTTAACTTGTTATATTTGTCTTTATTTGTAATGCTTTTGGTGGTTGTTTTTTTTCTATAAGGGATCATAAAGAATTGGCTCGGGCACCATGGTGCAATCTCTACGTTGGTGAACAAGCTCGGTTTGGGAGTCATGGACGATGGCTCTTCTTATGCTAAAATCGCATCAAATGTCATCGAATACTACGATGACAGTTGCAACAAGTCACGCTCCATCCTCAAGCGCGTGTATTTCAGCAATCTGTGGAGAGGGACAGCAACCATTACTGCTGCCTGTATATTGATACTGACTCTTATCCAAACCGTAACTTCGATCATTGATATCATTCAGAAGTGAACCTACTTATCGTTAAAATGCACTTTGTCAAGTTCACCTTCAAATTTATGTCACCCTTGTTCATAAGGTTTAGCTAATATATACCAGCTAGCAACATCTGTTTTATCTTCTATAAAATAACTCTTGCCTATCTATCTTTTATGATTTTCAAAAGTATTGTGATCTGTTCTTTTTTTTTTAAAATATACTGTGACGTTGTAGATTTTTTATTCCGAAAGGTGATTGTTCCAAGAAGTTTTTTGCATAAAATTCGCTAATATTTGGTACCCATATATAACATTTTCGTGAATTCTTCATGATAATATTGAACAACAAAAAAAATATTGAACAACACGCAGGAGACAAGACAACACGTACGAGTTAAGGGTTTTGTTTGTAACTACGTACGAGTTAATGTTGTATGCAAATCATTAAATGGTATTCAAACGGAAACTAAGGATAGAACAGCAAACTTAAATTGGATGTAAAATGACACTTGAACATAACGGCATGCATGCATATTCATTGCTAAGTGCCAACCCAAATTTCTATTCGTCTCCGCAATAATAAAGGAAAGAATTTGAAGGATAACCCCAATAAATCCACAATTCGATCTCCGTTGGCCACGGGATAATTTAACATTGCACTCTTGGAGTCCACGGAATAGTTTCGGTTGACTTTGGACGCCGGACAATGTGGTTAATTAAAAAAAAATTAATAATAAAGGAAGGAACGTCTCAAATAGTATTATCATATCTTTGAAATGCATTTCACAGAAATTAATATTGTGTTGTCTGTAGTTAAGAGTGAGAAGTTTTCGGTGGTATTGACTACATGCAGTTCCTAATGTTTTCGGTGGTATTGGCTACATATACACATCTTATGCAATCTGAAAGATGGTAATTTGAAAATCAATCGTTACACATTCAAACTCAAGAACAAACTTAGCTTATGCAAACATTTCGCAGAAGAAAAATACTCTCACCAGAGTATTGTTATATCTCAAGAGTCATTTGGTACCCTCCGCCACCGGCTTTAGTTCCTCCATGTTCGTCGTTGTTTCTTGGAGTTGGTGAAATGGGCAATCTCCTAGACTTATTGGAATATTTTTGGTTCTTTCTGTTTTCACCGACAATACAAATACACCGTCACGATGTAACCCTTTTTCGTTCTCACATTCACATATGATTTGTTTCTATGTATAATATTTTCCCAAATTATTCAAATCGGCATACGTATTTCTTATGGAGGATATATCCACCACACTATATATAACAGTACATTTATTTATTCCGTGTCGTATTAAAATGATGTTTTATAATCTACCTATAGTCTTGTTTGTTCTTCACAGTTATAATTGTTTATTAGTAGTTGTGCACTTTTCAAATAGGGCAATTAACAGCTTTTTGGCAAGTGTAACATTGCAGCATTCTCTGTATACTAGAGATTTGTATCAATTTATATAACATTGCAATTGAGATTTGCCATTAAAGACATATATTTACCAGTTCTGCTTAGAAAGATGATATAAAATATGAATGCGCTAAGAGCATCATAGAGAATCTTCATCTGCAAGTAGTCAGGGCAGTTTCGTAATTTGTTTTAATAAAGCTCATGATCAAACTATGAAGAAATAAATTGGGACAAAGAAACTTAGGGCATCATTATCGGTGATTCTTAATGGAGTTACTTAGTAATAATGACCAAAAAAATAAATCAAAATTAGGGAAAAAGTTAAGGACGTGAGTTAATTAAAAACTTTTCGACGATGTCCTTAAGGGGCACGTGGCGTAATGAGATCGCTAGCTCAGGTAACAGTCTTGAAGATTTCGCATCAATGATTCGGTGAACGGCGTTGACGATGATGACGATGATGATGACTAATGCTACGGGACCGGACACGAATCCGATGAGGAGGAGATATCAGAGCACCACCGCCTAATCCGTACCGGTCGTCGTGCCGCCTGATCCCTTCATCGCTTCCACTCCAACACTCTCCACCAATCACCCCCTCATACTAAATCCATCTCCGGCGCCGGCGGTGGACTTGTCGTCTACCCAACTTACGGTCGTCGTCGTCGCCATCGCCATCGTGTCTTCCTCAATCATTTTTCCTTGTTTCAAAATTTTACAAAATGTCATGCCAATAATTATCACTTTGCTTAAAGTCTCTTAACATTGTCATTAACTTACCAATAATAAAAAAATGTAAGGACTCAAATAAAAGTCTCACCAGTAATCTTGCTCTTAGGCCATGTTTATCGCCGGTAATAAGTAGGTTTCTAAATGCATAGGCCCCACAAAAACCTTTAAAACCGATCACAAAAGTAAGAAAATAAGGATCGATCTTTCTTTGTTTTTTCCACAGATTGTGGGCCCCACTGACACGTGGCGGCCCGCGATTGGTTCCCCTTTTAATTTTTTTTTTAGCAGACGAAAAAAAAAAACAAAAAAACAAAAAAAAAGCTACCTATGGTTCCGTGCCTGCGTTGAACATTCTCTTAGAGCACAATTATCGGAGTTTCTTAAGATGTATCTTAAGGTAATTTTGGTTTAAAAAATATAAAAATACATAATTAGAGAAGAACCGTGTTTTTAATTAGGGGCAATAAGAGCATGTGCATCGCTAGAACCCCTCTAAGACCATCATTATCGGGGCCTCTTATAGGGTCTCTTAGTCTAATTATGAATTAAAAAAAAAGAAATAGCAATAAACATAAGGGACGCCTCTTAATTAGGCTACACAAGAGACGGCTCTTGTAACCCACATGTCATCTCCTCCGATCTATCTCCCTCTCTTCTACGTTCCTCCATTTTCTACGAAATCAATCATCGATCAAAAGTGGTTCAGTCGATGAACAAAACTATGAAATTGGATGTGAATCGATGGATTAATAAAAGAGAAAGAAAAAAGAGAGAGAGAGAA